>NC_044016.1:18456931-18765611 GCF_900496995.4 Aquila chrysaetos chrysaetos | reverse complement strand
TCCCATTAGGTTTTGAGATATCTTGAGCTATTTTATTTGAAGTTCTACAGTAATGGAACTGTGAAATCTAAGCAGGGAAGAAATTAATGATAAAAAACCCAACAAATGGAATTGTGGCATTTAGGTTTGGATGCAAATCTGGTAAAGTATCACCATGGTTCATGTGGTGCGGCTGAAGACACTGGAATACTTTCAGTCTAAGGCCAGACAAGATGTCTTGTGCATGGGGAATGGTATGGTTTCAAGGCTCCCATGTTGGTATATCCACGTCTGTCCAGCACATAGTCACTGCATAAAAACATGAACATCATGTGCTCATAACCAGACGTATTTCCTGCTTCTGAGAAAAAAGTCAAAAAATTGCTGGGTCTAGGCTAAGTGGCCAACACTGAGGCCAAATTTAAAGGTAAAGGATTGAGGCAGTCTGGGTGTAGGATATGTATTTGTTTACATTGCATGGAGCAGGTATTGACACCTCTTAAAAGTGCATGATTGAATTGTAAATGATGTTCTGACTCCTTTGCATTGTTCAAGTGGGAAAAAAATAAGTTAGATTATGGCTAGTGTTGGCTCCATCAGACACAGCTGCAAAATAGCCCTGTTCATCTCTGGGGAGGCAGCAAAGGAAAGGTTATTTCAAAACTGTACACTAGTAATAGCAAGTTTTTGAACTGCTTAGCATCCAGGTTGTCCACCCAAGTCTAGAACAGAGGGGTCCCAAACGCGACTTTCCCACTTTCCAAAGTTGGAATTATGCCAGGTCAGAGGTTAGAGCAATACCACTTCACTAGGCTGCTCCAGCCTCCAAGGGAGAGACTTGGAGCCCAGTTCCCCGTTAGCAAATGTTACAAGGGTTGGAAGCTGCAATGGCAGGAGTCAAGGGTGCCCAGTCCATCTGTATTTCCACCTACCGTGTATGTTGGCAAGGCAAGAAAGGAAAAAACCTTCTGCCTGAATGTATGTTCTTGCTCTGTTTCAGTTCTACAGGGCCGGCCAGCCAGCATCTTTTACAAATGAGGACTTCCTTCAGTTTGGTACTAGTTTATTTCCTTTGAGGAGGAAGTTCAAAAAATACATCGATTTGCAAATATAATCTAAAAGCGAATTACTAGCATGCTCAACAGCACTTTAGACAGCCACTTCAAATGCCATCCATTCATTAACCAGCAGGAAGAGCATAAGAAACCTGGAGAATGTTTTGTGGTTATCTGACAGACTGAATGTATAGCAACCAGTGTAAAAGCCTTTCTTGCATATGATGCAGCAAAACCAATAAAAGTTTGTGGATTTCAAGCCAGAACACTAACCTGTTATCAAAAAAATCTTTTTTCTATGCCACATGTTACATATGGTAACCTTGGCAAATGCCTGGTTAGCGGATGTGCAAGTATATTCTTGTGGGGATGCAGTAGGACACTGTTAAACTTAATCTCTAACTTGTTAATTAAAATAAAATGGGCAACTGCTCCCAGCAGGTTGCTTTGCAGGGAGACAGGGAATCTATCCTGTTCTGTATGGCAGTTGACTTCAGAGACATGCTCCAATCAAAACCCCAGTCTGCATCCTGCCATTTCTCTGCCCTTCAGAGGCCAGACTCCTTAGACCTTGCAATGCCGTCTCAAAGAGGGAAAATAAGCTTAAAGTGCCACTGATAGTGTCCTGACTGGCACAGAGATATGGTTTCATCACAGTTCACATTACTAATTTCCCAGAGATCTAAAAGCGTGAGGGTGAAATCAAAGTTGATGCAGTGCTGAGTGCAGCAGCAGACAATTTTACAAAAATGAGAGTGCTCATACAATTGCTCAGTTCTTTTGCTTCTCAGTCACATGAATAAAAACCTAGACTACTGCAACCCTTTTTCTTTCCCCTTTCTTTTTATATGCTTCCCCCTGCCCCCTGTATAGTAGAAGTACAAGTGTTCTGGATATAGACTGTGGGCTGGTTACCCAATTATGAATGGGGAAGCTAGCATTATGCTAATATAGTAAAAGTTTATGACACTGTTAGTGTTGCCATTAAACTACTACAGTAAACAAGGTACTATGGTACTTTTTTATAGACCTCTTTATCTTAGGTGGTTTTCTCCTCCTCATATTATCTATACCCCTGTACAGAGAATAGTTGCCTACTATGAAAGAATTCATAAGTCTGTAGCTTTTATTATTGTTTAAATTGCCAGAAACATTAGGCCGTCATTGGTGACAACAGTAACAACTAGCCAAAGCAGGAGGGAAGAAGCATTTTTCCATTACCTGTTTCTTTTCTTTTAAATTTTCTATCTGTCTTGAAATGAGAAAAGAACAGTTCTATTTTATCTTGAAAACATTTCACAATATTGACTCTTCAGCCTTGCTCCAAGACTTATTTAAGGATGAAATTATGAAAATACTCCTTAATCCTATATATTTGCTAATATAAGCAGACTTTCCTTGAAATATGTGAATAATATAATTGTATTAAATTAATCTACCTATCTATCTCTACTCAGAATGGAATATTAAGTGAATAATCTCATTACAGTTGAGTAAATCAGTCCTAGGAAAAAGTGTTTCTGATTTATTTTGCTATTTTTTCCTGCCTAAGCACTGGACAGCCCATTCCTCAAGTTTATTGTTGCTTGATGCAGAATACAACTGGTGAACAAGTCTTGAAAAGACAATTCTGCAGCTATTTAACTTTACATTTTCTAAGTGGGTTGCTGACAGCTTGTTAAGTTCAGCATCAGAATAAGACTTTAGAGTCCTAGTTTGGACTGCTGCTGACTCACTAAGAATATTTAACAGTCAGAATTTAGATTGTTCTTTAATGTTGATTGATATAAATTACATAACTTTTTGTTTCAACAAACACAAATGTATTCCGAAGTCTACAACTCATAATTACAAATATAAAATGTGTTTTCTGAATACATTGTAATTTGGCAAACCCAACACAATCCACCTGAAGATCTTTCTCTGTAAATTCCCTCAGATAGATACAATGTGGTTGATATGGAAGTCCTTGTCCAGCTCTGGAACAGTGTCTGGGAGATAGAACAGAGGAATGGAGGAATGAATTGCTAAGAAGAGTCAACTTAATATCATCTCATCAAAAAGTTAATATTTAATTTTGGACTTTAATTTTGGACTGAAATATTTTGACTTAGAAAAGTCTAACTCTTCATTTTTTACTTCTCCAAATTACAATTTTTCTAAGTATTAATTTTTATGAAATTATTTGCGTAGGCACTAGAACGGCGGAAGAAATGGAGAAGTTGATGAAATGCAGAGTAATACACAAGGGAAACTTCCCATGTAAGCAGGCATAAATGATGATGGTTTCTAAATTAGCTATTATCATTCAGAAAATATTTGAATGGTTCTCTGAAAACACTAGCACAGTGTTCTGCAATGATCATAAAGGCAAATCTAATGTTCAAAGTTATTAAGAATTGTATGGGGAACAAAACAGAAAACATCTTTGCACAGCTTTATAAGTCCACAGCATGCTTACATCTTGAATACAATCCAATTCAATCAATTTGGAAACAGTCCAGTGTAGTTTTAAAGTCATGGTGATTAGAAATACAGAACAGATTCCATGTGAGTACAGCATGCAGCTCTTCATTTTGGAAAAGGCAAGACTGAACGAAGTCACCAAAGAGGTCTACACAATCTTAGCTAGCAGACAAGCAGTAATTATAAGCTATTTTGAGTGCATATAAGAACTAGAGGTGCCCCAATGCTTTTCTTACAAAGAGCAAACAAATAAAAATACTTTTACACAATTTACAAAAAAATTGCAAAACTCATTATTGCAAGATCATAGAATCATAGAATCATAGAATAATTTAGGTTGGAAAAGACCTTCAAGATCATTGAGTCCAACCATCATCCATGCCCACTAAACCATGTTATGGAGTACCTTGTCTACACGCTTTTTGAATACCTCCAGGGATGGTGACTCAACCACTTCCCTGGGCAGCCTATTCCAATGTCTGACAACCCTCTCAGTAAAGAAATTTTTCTTAATATCCAACCTCAACCTCCCTTGCCGCAACTTGAGGCCATTTCCTCTTGTCCTATCTCCAGCCACCTGACAGAAGAGACCAGCACCCACCTCACTACAACCCCCCTTCAGAGAGCGATAAGGTCTCCCCTCAGCCTCCTTTTCTCCAGACTAAACAGCCCCAGCTCCCTCAGCCACTCCTCATAAGACTTGTCCTCCAGGCCCCTCACCAACTTGGTTGCCCTTCTCTGGACACGTTCCAGCACCTCAGTGTCTTTCCCGTAGTGAGGGGCCCAAAACTGAAAACAGTACTCGAGGTGCGGCCTCACCAGTGCTGAGTACAAGGGGACAATCACCTGCCTGCTCCTGCTGGCCACGCTATTTCTGATGCAGGCCAGGATGCTGTTGGCCTTCTTGGCCACCTAGGCACACTGCTGGCTCATATTCAGCCGGCTGTCAACCAGCAGCTTTCCAGCCACTCTTCCCCAAGCCTGTAGCGCTGCATGGGGTTGCTGTGACCGAAGTGCAGGACCCGGCACTTGGCCTCGTTGAACTTCATACGATTGGCCTCGGCCCATTGATCCAGCCTGTCCAGATCTCTCTGTAGAGCCTCCCTACCCTCAAGCAGATTGACCCTGCCTCCCAACTTGGTGTCATCTGCAAACTTGCTGAGGGTGCACTCAATCCCCTCATCCAAATCATTGATAAAGGTATTAAACAGAACGGGGCCCAACACGGAGCCCTGGGGAACACCACTTGTGACCTGCTGCCAACTGGATTTCACCCCATTCACCACAGCCCTCTGGGCTCATCCCGCCAGCCAGTTTTTCACCCAGTGAAGAGTACACTTGTCCAAGCCATGAGACACCAGCTTCTCAAGGAGTATGCCATGAGAGACAGTGTCAAAGGCCTTGCTGAAGTCAAGGTAGGTAACATCCACAGCCTTTCTCTCATCCACTAGGCGGGTCACCTGGTCATAGAAGGAGATCAGGTTGGTCAAGCAGGACCTGCCTTTCATAAACCCATGCTGACTGGGCCCAATCCCCTGCTTGTCCTGGACTTGCCATGTGAGTGCTCTCAAGACAAACCGTTCCATAATCTTCCCTGGTACCGAGGTCAGGCTGACAGGCCTGTAGTTCCCTGGATCCTCCGTCCGACCATTCTTATAAATGGGCATCACATTGGCAAGCCTCTAGTCCTCTGGGAGCTCCCCTGTTGACCAGGATTGCTGATAGATGATGGAGAGTGCCTTGGCAAGCACCTCCGCCAGTTCCCTCAGTACTCTTGGATGGATCCCATCTGGTCCCATAGATTTATGAGTGTCCAGAGAGCGTAGTAGGTCACTAACTATCTCCTCCTGGATTAAGGGGGGTATATTCTGCTCTTCACCCTTGCCTTCCAGCTCAGGGGGCAGAGTACTCTGAGGATAACTGGTCTCCTTATTAAAGACTGAGGCAAAGAAGGCATTAAGTACCTCAGCCTTTTCCTCATCTCTGGTGGCAATGTTCCCTTCTGTATCCATTATAGGATAGATATTCTCCTTGGGTTTCTTTTTACTGTTAACATATTTGTAAAAACATTTTTTGTTGTCCCTTACAATAGTGGCCAGATTGAGTTCTAGCTGAGGTTTTGCCTTTCTAACTTCCTCTCTGTATGACCTAACAAGATCCCTATACTCCTCCCAACTTGCCCGCCCTTTCTTCCAGAGATGATAAACTCTCCTTTTTTTCTTGACTCCTAGCAAAAGCTCCCTGTTCAGCCAGGCTGGTCGTCTTCCTCGGCGGTTCGACTTGTGGCACATGGGAATAGCCTGGTCCTGAGCCATTAATATTTCCTTCTTAAAGAATGTCCATCCCTCCTGGACCCCTTTGCCCTTCAGGACTGTCTCCCAAGGGACTCTCTCAACCAGTGCCTCGAAGAGGCCAAAGTTTGCCCTCTGGAAGTCCATAGTGGTGGTTTTGCTAACCCCTTTCCTTGCCTCACCAAGAATTGAGAATTCTATCATTTTGTGGTTGCTAAGCCCAAGATGCCCTCCGACCATCACACCTCCCACCAGTCCTTCCCTGTTTGTAAACAGTAGATCTAGCAAGGCTCCTCCCCTGCTTGGGTCACCTACCAGCTGTGTCAGGAAGTTATCCTCCACACACTCCAGGAACCTCCTAGATAGTTTACTCTCTGCTGTGTTGTATTTCCAGAAGACGTCTGGAAAGTTGAAGTCCCCCACGAGAACAAGGGCACACGATTCTAAGACTACTGCCAGCCACTTGTAGAATGATTCATCCATCTCTTCAACCTGGTCAGGTGGTCTATAACAGACCCCCAGCACAATATCTGCCTTATCGGCCTTCCCTCTCATCCTCACCCATAAGCACTCCACCTTGTCATCACAATCGTGTAGCTCTGTACAGTCCAAACACTCCCTAACATAGAGAGCCACCCCGTCACCTCTTCTACCTTGCCTATCCCTTCTGAAGAGCTTGTAGCCATCCATTGCAGCACTCCAGTCGTGGGAGTCGTCCCACCATGTTTCCGTGATGGCGACTAAGTCATATCTATCCTGCTGCACGATGGCTTCCAGCTCCTCCTGTTTATTGCTCATGCTAAGATGTAGAGGTGAATGAAAGTTTAAACGTATTCAAAACTGGCCTAGACAGCTCCTGGGGATTGGTCTGTTGGTGTGGTGTTAAATGTGATGGAAGTGATGCAACATCTAACATTTGTCAATTCTAAAGAAGATGGCTTAGAGCACTGAGGAAGAACTGCCCTCTCTATTCCCTGTTTCTTACATTCATCCTAAGCATTTGCAGCTGATCCCTGTAGGAAGGAACATTTGGAGCTGGATAGGCTTTTGATGTGACCCAGAATGATACTTAATAGACCCTTAAGAAATACAGGTATATTCCTTGGATTTTTCTTTTTTTGTGAGAGAGAGAGAGAGAGAGAGCGCCTGACTGAATGAGTCTCTTCGCTATTAATATACTCTTTATTCTAATTCAATTTTGTGATCTCTATTATGATGACAGCAAAATAACAACTGATCAAAGTACTTCCTATTGCCAAGATTTCCAAACACTGCAGCTGTAAAAATAATCTAAAACTCAGCAACAACCTTGTTGAACACTGTGTGCTTAAAGCTGCTAATACAACAGGCTTAATATTTACCACACATGTTTTGCAAGAGTTAGGTCCTGGAGCCAAGCTCAGCATAGATCATTGCACAGGACATTTTTAGTAAATTCAATTTTTTTGCAGAGTGGGTTTGCATTTTTTAAACATATTTGGAGTCTGAAAATGGGTAGAATTCCCTAGTTTGTGTGACTGTAAATTTAAGAAATGGCTTGTGTTATTTGCTTTCTGTTAACTCTTTTTAAAAGCCAGATTGCTGAAATCAGCAACTTCTGAATACTCTAGCGTGCTATGAGATGCATTTTGTCTCTTTTCCTTCTCTCAGTGCCTGTGAATCAGCTCTTCGGATGGAGTAAACAATACTTCATTGATATCAGTGATGCTACAACAGTTTACACCGCCTGAGAATCTGGTCCTTCCAGTTAGGATGGGAGAGGAATAGCATGGAGAGAGCAGTTTTCTCCCTTATGCCTTTACAATGAGTATCTGAAACACTAATGTTGCTATTAACAGAATTTACAATAAACTTGGTAAAGATGAACTGCAGTCACACCAGTTTTTCCCAGTGCTGACACAGCTTCCCCATGCAAAATTCATTCATGCAGGGGCCAGGGAAGTGCAGGCATAAAAGCATTATGACACTCTTCTGCTTTGAGTTGCTTCTGTTGCTGTCAAACTGGAAAGAAGCAGAGAAGATTGGAGGAATCTCATACAAGAAGTTTTTGGCAGGCTTTTGTTACAGGCTTTTTTTGTTCAAGTTTCTTTGGATAAAGAGTTTCTTTGGAACAGGTTAGATGAAGCAGAAAGTGTCCTCAAAGCTGGTATTCAAAACATTCATTTAATGCACTGTATGAGTATTTCACCCCGTGTGCACCCTGAAATCTCTGGTTTCATAACAGATTCAAAGCCTGGTGTACTTTTGCCACAGGGTTTTTATGAGCTTTTGTTGCTCTCCTGTACATGAATCATTTGCAAGTCACCAAAAAAAACAAGAAAAAGAGATGGAAACAGCTCCCTCCTTCATCACCATCCCCCCCCCCCGCCCCCAAAAAAAAAACAACCCAAACCGCAAACACAAAACAACTCTAACCCAGAAACTTTGTCCTTCCAAAATATGCAGACCAGCAGGATCTGCAGTTTGGAAATCTGTATGTTTAAACCTTTTCCTAGTGGGAACCATTTTTGCCAAGTATTAAGAGCAGAGGCAAAGCAAATCCTAACCACCTCCTTTTCCCTCTAAGTCCTGAAAAGCATGGCTAAGTGGTTGGAGCAGTCTTGTGGAAAGTGTCAGACTCTAAGACTTCCTCTAGAATTATTACTGACGTGTCTTTTGTTTGAGGATTTCCAGTGCTTTCACATTAAATTAAACATAGTGGGAGCTAAGGGCAACCAACAACTCTCTGAAGAAAACCTCAATGGTTAGGAGCTATGGGCTACATTTACAAAAGTCTCTAGTTGCTTTAAAATGCTGGTAGATGCCTGGCCAGAAGCAAGTAGGCACTCAGCTCCTCAGGAAACTCCTGACAGGGAGTCTGTGTTTAAGTTAGAAGACTAAAGCTAAAAATCTATTTCCTACCATGACAACATCCTAATTTAAGCTTCCCTATAACAGAGGGATACTTTTCCCAGATAGTAAGGGAATGATAGAGGGACTCCTCCTGCAAGGTACTGGGTACGCCTGCTTTCCACCAAAGTCTCCTGTATGAGGGAGAAGAAAACTCCACAGACCAGGCTTCTCATTAGCAAATGCCAAATCCTGAAAGTGACTCGAGTCAGTGGGAGTTTTCCTGGAAGAAGAGATTCAGCAGTAACTGATTTATAAATTCAAAGCACTATTTATTACAAGCTCTATTCATGGTTAACAGTGAGAAATTGTTAGTGGGTAGAAGAACAGAGTTATCTGGCAGCAGCTTTTATCTTTCCCCTGTCTTTTTGACCCAAATACTGCCAAAATACCCTTTTGTTAATGGTATTTATTACCACTTAATGTTTGCAAAATGTCAGTTGTTTCACTCCATCCACAGATTTTCTGCCTTTCCCTCTTCTAATATTCTTGTGCTCTAGCTTGTGAGAACCTGATCTAATCACTTTTTCTCATATTGTCGTGGTTTAACCCCAGCCAGCAGCTAAGCACCACGCAGCTGCTCACTCACTCCCCCCCCCTCCCCCCCCCGCCGTGGGATGGGGGAGAAAATCGGGAAAAAGAAGCAAAAACCACAGGTTGAGATAAGAACGGTTTAATAGAACAGAAAAGAAGAAACTAATAATGATAATGATAACACTAATAAAATGACAACAGCAATAATGAAAGGATTGGAATGTACCAATGATGCGCAGTGCAATTGCTCACCACCCGCGGATCGACACCCCGCTACTCCCTGAGCGAGCGATTCCCCGCCCCCACTTCCCAGTTCCTATACTAAATGGGACGTCACATGGTATGGAATACCCTGTTGGCCAGTTTGGGTCAGGTGCCCTGGCTGTGTCCTGTGCCAACTTCTTGTGCCCTTCCAGCTTTCTCTCTGGCTGGGCATGAGAAGCTGAAAAATCCTTGACTTTAGACTAAACACTACTTAGCAACAACTGAAAACATCAGTGTTATCAACATTCTTCACATACTGAACTCAAAACATAGCACTGTACCAGCTACCAGGAAGACAGTTAACTCTATCCCAGCTGAAACTAGGACACATATTTGACCCTTTCCTTTTCCAGGCATCAGCATTACATCCTGCTGGTTTTGTCTTCATGTAAAAAGATAAGACTTTCTCTCCTGCAACATTTTACATACCCTTTGAGCTGGTATAAACAATGTGAGGAAGAGCACAGGAAAGGGAAACTCTCAAATGCCTGCTGCACCAACTGGCACCACAAATGATTGTTAAATATCTTTACCAGGCCTTACTCAAGAACAAGTGTGTGGTGAAGTCTGCAAGACCTTAAAGGCTGTCCTTGGCAGAACTGCCTAACTGCCCTGCAACCCCATGAGTTTCAGGAGTTGGAGCACGTGCCCAGGGTTTCACCATCATTTCTGGGAGAGGGATCCCTGATACGGTGCAGCAAGGGCACCACAGTTTGCAGGCCTTACAGAGATCTGTGCTAAGGTAGGGAAACACTCCTTCAGACTCTGTCCCTGCTCAAGCACATGCAATCTCTCCCAGCAGGGAGTAGAGCCATGTGTGAACATGCAGGGAGGAGACAGGTGCAGTTAAACAGAGCTTCTTTTTGAACTCTTCTGTCTTCTAAAGTGTTGAGACTTACACAAAACCACTGTGTGCTAAATGCCCCCTGGAATGAATCTCTTAAAAGACAGAAAATTACTTGACACATGTCCAGCTGGAATGAAATAGAAACACAACAGCACTAGCTACAGAGAAAAATACAATATATTTGTTCAGCAGAATAATCATTGACAATGCTGAAAAAGAAAAGGAATTTGTTGCAACTACCATTATCATGGATTTCCAAAGATGTAATTGTCAGGTAAGGATGCAATTCTTATTGTTAGACCATAGGCTACATATGTCTTTCACAATCCTCTCTTCCACTGACTGTTATTTTTATCTGGCCATTGCTTGTTTTAAATGAAAACAGTATTTAATTTTTAATATTTGTAGTTAATAGTCATCCTCTTGTTCACAAATGAGGTGCTGAGCAGACTGAGGGAGTGATCCAAGAACGGTCCAGCCTGTGGAGCGACCACCGTGTTTCAGACAAGAGTGGAAGTTCTGACTGGATGATTTCAGTCCCAACAAATCTTTTTTTTTTCTTCTCCCTCTTGTTCCCTCTAAACGATGCAAAGAAAGGGTATCATCTCAGACACAATCCCTTGAAACATGAGGCAATCAAAGTAAAGCTAAGATATGTCAAAGAAAAGAATGTAAAAGATTCCATCGCACAAACTAGGAAAAAAGGACAGGCACCATTGAAAAATCTCCTGTTTGCTGCATGCTTGTTTTGGTAAAAATAATGTCTTAAAAAATGTGTGTTTTCTAGGTTACCCACATTGCATACTTATTGCAATTCTATATTCTGTTCAAAGTCCTCTTTTCACATTATATAGGACTGGCACATAATGTAATAAATATACACGTGTTAGATACACACACAAAGATTTTGAGGTAAAGCAACCAAAATGCCAGAAAATACTGGTTAGGGTTGCCTGCAAAATTTTAACATGGAGTACTTAGGTATATGAATTAAGGCATATTTCCAATTATATTTCCCCACATTACCCACAGCTTTACTGATCCAGCTTCTATCTTCATTTCTTTGCCTTCCCTTACTACGTCTACTCTTCATTTTTCCATTTTTTCTTAACATATATTTGATATTTACAACACCTGTACCTTGCTTTAGAAGTCCCATTAGAATCTTTGTCACCTTCTTCTCATTCTGCCTTTAACTTAATCTTCCAAAGAACATGCATGTTTTCTTGTTTCTCAGTTATGTGAACATGCCTGTAGCTAATCCATCCATGTAGTGGATAATAAAAAAACAAAAACAGAGAAAAAAAAAAAACAAAAGCAAAAGAGATATCCTCTTGCTTTTTCCCTCAAACTGAAAATTATTTTACTCAACTGGGAAAAAAAAAAGAAAAAAAAAGAAAAGGAAGGATGTTATTGGCAGTCTAAAACAACTTTCAGGAAAGTAATGGTTTGAATCAAGAGTCATTTGAGGATGGAAACTACCTGGAGACACTAGTTTCAGTATTTTTGACCAGCATTTCCTTTATAAGACACTCCACTCACATCTTAAAAATGAATTGAATATAAGAAGCTGGAGATCATCAATCAGATTAAGACGTTTTGGAAGTGAATTTAAAATAGGATATTTTGGGCATATCTATATTGCATTTAGACACATTAATAATACAGTCTCTCTGTCTTGGGAAAATATCTTTCCATTATATAGACTCCTAACCCTCATAATACTGTATTTTATTTCAAAGGTAAATCCTCCCACCCCATTTGAATGAGACTGGTTTTGAGACCTAGGCTGTGTTAGTCCCAATCCATGCAGTATTTACAGGTAATATAAAGGCTGTACAGGTGCCAGTATTAATATGCCTCAGATGGGGTGGTCTCAACCTACTGTGAATAATCTCCTTGCAACTGTTGTGAAAAGTCTGTGGGTAAGCCCTTCTAAGTGGACTTTTAAAATAATCACTCAGTTTCTTTAAAGACCCCATATTCCCCATATTCCAAGAATGCTTTTTCTCCTTTCAAGGAATAGGCTATGTTCAAATAGAAGGCCATGCAAATGAAAGGAGCAATACTGGCAGATCTAGATACTGCCACCCTCTGTTCGCCTCCAAACTTGGATAATCACATTGGAAAGCTTCCTTGTACTGTGCATCCCCAGGCATCTCACTCCTTATCAGAGGAGGCCAGCACCATGTGGCTCAGGAGGGAAGATGCTCCACAGACTGTTCTCCCCTTGGACTCTGTGAGGACTTTCTGCTGAAGAACAGAATAGAATTACAATGGACTTTGTGATTAAATCTTTTTTTATTTGTTTGGCTTATGGTAACATCCAGAAGCCTGAAATATGTACTTGAAGTTGCACAAGTTCAAAAGAAAGGTTAAGTATATATGATAAGAATATGGAGAAAAAAAGAATGTTCCTCTTTCATGGATGAGGAACTGAAGCTCTAAAAAAATAAATTCAGATTTCTAAGGGTTCTTTGTCATCTAAAGGCACAACAGAATTGTCAAAATTCAATGGTTCATCAAAATCACTTAGATCCTCTGCATCTTTAGGTGTCTGCATACTTTTACAACTTCTATACACAAGTTTGGGTTCATCTCCCTTAATTTTACCCACCTAGAAATGAGTGTGCAGAACAAGCTCTCTGCCTGGATTCCTGCTATAGGCTGTAAGGACAGATAGGTATCTTCAGTGGCTGATTCAGACAGTGCTATATTGTTCAGCAGAAAATGACTTGGTGTTTCCATAACCTATAGCTCTTTGTCAAACATAAAGTACAGATCACATCTGTATCCCACAAATTCCAAACCATTGACTCATTTCATAACAAAAAGTTAGTAGCCTTCCTACAGACACAGTAGCATGGTGACTGTGTTGTAAACCATACAGGTAGGCAAAAAAATTGTTTGTAACAACTCAGACTCCAAGCTTTATAAATCACTAGGCTTTAGGAACAAGAAATTTGTGGTGTCTAAGCTCATGTGGAGACAAAAGCACTAACAAGGCAGAGGTTGCATTAACCCTTTGGCCACATGCAAGGAAAAAAGCCAGTGAAGCATTGGGCTTTAATCCCAGTAGTGATGCTGCCATGCATTTACTTAGTAATTATATGTCTCAGCTGTCACATACTCTGGATAAGAGGGTTGGGGGGCTACCAGATAATCTCTTCTGAACTTCACCTGTGATCCCTCAGGAAAAACATGTCTTTTTCCATGGGTCATGATCAAAACTTAATCTACACGTAGCTGCCAAATTGCTCCTGCTTGGGTTTGGGTGTAACTCCCAGCCCAGGCACTGGGGCTCCTGCCAAGGGCGGGTTGCTCAGCTACACAGCTTCTTCCAGCAGTAGCCTTCCCCAGCAGAAACAGTGGCTGATTTTTATTGTCATTGCTGCTGTACATTTATTTTCTGTAAAGAAGAACCATTTGTTTTAACTGAACTCAGTTGAAAAACAGGCACCACTTAATTGCAGTTGAAAGCACATCATGCAAAGAGACTGGAATTCTTCAGCTGCATAACAGAAAAAGCACCTCTCCTTAAAGATAACTTAAGGTGTATCACCAATAACCAGATCAAAACCCTCTTAAAAGGAAGGTCACCACAATCCTTATTGGACAGAGCAAATTACTCCAATGCCTTTTTCCTTCAGCTATGATTTTGTGCACTGACCTTTGGAAAGCATGGTCAAATAGCCTTTAGCAATAGTTGTAAAGCATAAGATCATTTCATGGATACTGATTTCATTAGGCAACCCTGTATAAATTAGCATTACTTACTGGGGGGGGTGCAGCTAATGGTACTGAAAAGAGGTGAGGTCTTTTCATTCTGTGTGCTATGCCTGTAAGTGAAGCCTTCCTGTCTCTCTCCAGAGACACAGCTGCCTTTCTGTGGTTTGCTGCACATGTGAGATGTTGTACAGAGTCCCTGTGTAAGATTGTTTTTTCTAGCAGAGACCATGCAGACCACGCAAGGGAGAGAGTAGCGGCCATTGATTCTTATGAAGCTACTCTGATTTAGCCCAGGTAAAGATCTCCTTCACTGTCAGATTTTGCACCCTCAACTGAAAAAAACTCAGGTCAGATTTGTCCCTACCTAGTGTCTGAGCACTTTCCAAGTGAAATGGAACAAGCAACAGTGAAATCCCTTGTAACCTCCTAAGAGCATCCAGCACCTCTCCACCACAGGGGAAATCTGCCTGGAGTTTGGCCCTTCTGGATGTTTTTTCTTCTTTTAGTTCTCTAGGTTCAGGCATGGGAAGGGTTTCTATTCTGGCAAGTGCCATTCCATGATGGCAACAATTTTTGAAGCAGAAGGCTTGTTGGACACATACTAAAGATTTTTAGAGCTTAAGTTTACCTGATTTTTTATAAGATTATTCCCCAGCTGAATCCCATCTACTAGGGCTGCCAGCACTGTGCTGGCAAAAATGTCCTCTACATAGCTGAGCTCCCACCATTTAAATATCTCTAAACCTTTAAACACCCTGAAACCACCCAGCAGTTTCAGATTTGGTCTGTTTTAACAGATGGATTAGCATTCAGGGTCACTTTTAGTTTTTATGGACGAGTTTGCTAATCTCCTATGAGAAAAGTTAGCTCTGTCTGAACATCAGAGAAGGAGGAAGAGAATGAAAGATTAACAATAAGACTAAAATTAATCAGAGAAAAGCTTGAATGAATTATAAACAACCTGCCAGTTGTGGCAACTGTAGAATAGTTACTAAGACTACAGAAGAGAAAAAAGCACAGTTCTGATAGAAGCATTAAAAATTCCCATTTCAGTCGCAATCCTGACACTCAGACTTGTCTAACTTCAAGTGATTGTCTAAGTCTGTCACCTTCTATACTTCAACAAAACAATAGGAGCTAACAGATGAGAGAGGCATACTCTGCTACACAGTCCCTTCCCTTGATCACATTCAAGAAGCTGATGTCTGTCAGGCCCCACAAAGAAAGTTTGAAAGGCTCAGGGGTATGTTTTTTCTTCAGTAACATTGACTGGAAACATGCTCTATATACTTTCTTCAGTGGCTTGAAGACCATGACTTGGAGCTTTGTTATCCATGCATGTAAAAATCATATCTCAAAAGGTAGCTTGACATAGTTTCTGCTACTAAAGAAGGGGCAATTTTCACTCTCTGCTTTACTTCCCCAATGTCAAACTTGATCCATGATTTAAAGTAGTGTAATGGCAGCAGAGTTATCTTCCTTACATATTTATGCTTGCTTTTAGGAAGAACTTAAAAATGCTGGGTGCTTTACTTGCTCTTGCTCTTCCAATTCAATTTTGCTGTGGTGGTGACAGGTGAAGCAGGGTACTCTGACACAAAACCTGGGCATGTGCAAACTTCAGACTGTGAGTTCACTTAAGCACAAAAACATGCCCGAGGAAGAAATCTCTCTTCTTCCCCCTTTCTGTGGATAGGGAAGCAGGAGCAGCTGGGGCTGAAATGGGGACAAAGGACAAAGTAATCTGGGTCTTGGTCTCTCCATTTAGGTGAGAGGGTGACTGAGATGCTCGGGCTCATCCCAGTCTTTGTCTGCAGCACATGCTACTATCTCCTTACCTCTATATTCTGTAGCTTGCCTTGATATATGATGGGCTTTTGTCAGTGTCTCCTTGCTTTTTCATGGGCAAGCTAAAGAGATGCAGTCCATATTATACTATTGTAAGAAGGGAATTAAATCAATGTTCTTTAACTTACGTTTCAGTTTGGATCCATTTGCAGCTGAGACCTTTCCATTTAATTCCAGTATGAGATCCACGAAGCTGCCCAGAACATTTAAGGTTCACTTCCATTTCAGGAAAAAATCAACAGCTTGAATCAGTTTAGTCCAAGGCTAATCAGTGACTTTTTAACAATAGTTTTGGTTCAGGTTCAGTTTGAGAAATGAGTGGTATTTCAGATTTTCCTTGAGAGGTAGGCTCACCACATACTCTTACTATTAAGCAATGTTCATGTGTTATTACAGATCTGTCCCAGCAAATTCTGATTAGTAGTCCTCTGTCATACCGGAGGATGTCTCAAGTATGGTTTCAGAGAGCCTGGTACTATCCTGCTGTCTGTACTTCCATTCATAGACCCAGTGATGGAATAGAGTGTGCTTTCTAAATTTGCAGACAACATAAAGCTGAAGGGGGCTGCAGCACTCCAGAAAACACTAATAGAATACAAAGTGATCTTTGCAGAAAGGAAGATCAGTCTGGAATTAAAAAGGTATAATTCAATAAACTCAAGTGCAAGATAGTTCAGTCAGGCAGAAACACACAACTGGCCAAGTGTTCACTCTGCAAGAAACATTCTTAAGTCCACAGTGGGTCACAAAGAGAATTTTAATGAATCGTGGCATATTACAGAAATCAAAAAAGTTCCCAGACTCTGACATCACCCTTAGGTGTACAAACAAGGAGATGATATATGGCACTGAATATAACCCTTCTATTCATAAGACCTCAGCTGGGATACTGAGTCTGGTTTCAGGCATGGAATTTCAAGAAGAGTATAGGAGTATAGCACATTTGGTCTGAGAAGATTGATAAGCATCAGAAGGCCAGAGATCTAAAAAATGTGACCCAACTGGGGGGGGGCGCAGAATAAAGAACAAAAAAAGGAATTACTCAGCTCAGAGAAAAGATGTCAGGAAAACATAATGTGGAATGCAAAATCACCCTGCAAGGAATAAAGGATCAATCTGTCTGTGCACCTGGTGGATAGGACAGGAGGTAATGCGTTAGGAAGTAAGGGACATTTTCTAACAGTAAGGTTAGTGAAGGACTGGAGAAGTTTCCTGTAGGAAGCAGTTCCATTTTTTCACTGAAGTTCTTGAAGAACAGATAAAACAAATGCCTGTCAGGGATGCTTTGGGTATAGCTGATACTGCTTTGGAGTAAAAGGATGGGTTAAGATGACCTCTTGAGATGGCTTCCAGCTCCCTCTTAGCTCTAGTCTCTGTTCATTCCACCATTTCTATGTACCTACAGTAATATATCTGAAGGCAGTTAAAACATTAAAAAGCACATTTCATATTTTTTCCTCCTAAAACTAGCAAATTAATGATACTAATAAAAATGGTTTGCTCACTGAACTCCCTTAGTGTGCTTTAATTACAACATTCTGAAATATTTGTGCTTCCTATGGGAGCTCTGCTTACTATTGAGATCCATACTTGTGTCATCTGCTTTTTCATAGCTAAATCTGCAGGCAGCAATAGGCACAAAACCCAGTCCAATCTTAGTGAGACCAACAGCAAAGGAAATACGAGCTCAGTCATTACTTATCTTGGCATAAATAAGTATATACCTTTCCCAGACTAACAAAAGCAATCATGGATACATGGTACACCATCACAGCTATTAGCCTGCCTACCCTTAGCTTGCATTGCCCTTTACCAAGTGTCACTGAGCACATTAGCCAAAACTCATCTTTCCTGACATTTCCCAGTGCAGGTCTAGCAGGTAATGCCCATGTTAAATCAGGTTCTTTCACTGGAAATGTCTGCTGCGTGCCCGAATTACAGGAGTCATAGAGTATCCCTGAGCCTGCTTGCCGGCACTCCTGCCTCCGCAAAGACTCAGCCAGCCCAAGCTTTTTGGAGACTGAAAGCAAGTCTTGTCATCTCAGCTATGCAGCAACTGCTCCCATGTTGGCAGGATCTGACTCTGGCACACACGCCTAGGCTTTTCCTGGTTATACTTACAAAAGGCTCCCAGGATGGTGCCTAGATAGAGTCAGGTTATTAATGCAGAGCACAGACTTAAAACAGCATGGCTGTCAGAGCAGCCCTCAGGTTGCTCATACAACAAGAGGCATCCTCGATCAGAGGCAAAGCCTTGTTTGCTCTGCCCCGACCTGTGCTCTGTGCAAAGGGCCATTCCTGGCTCCTTGTTTCTGCTCACACAGCAGCTTCATGCTGCTGGGTATCCTTGTGCACAAGTCTACATTTGGTCTCCCTTAGACGGCGACTTTCCCAGAAGAGCAGCAGTCACATCACCCTTGCCATGTGACCTTGAGGCAGGTATTAGTTGCCTCATTGTCAGAATGGATGTGGGAGGTGACAGTCCCACATGTGAAGGGGCAAGGAACGGTCCCAGTTCTGTGGCCAACTCACAGGGTCCTGCTCCTGGCATCCAGAGCCCTGCACCTTTGACGTAGACATTCTTTTGTCCTATTTACTGGGGGTAGCAGCAATAATTTTCCAGCCCAAATGAAGCCAATGCCTATAGCATACTCACAATACTGAGTAGTCCCAGCACCTAGTGCAGGATCATATCACAGCAGTCCTCCTGAACCTCTTACAGTTAACTGCTCACATACTTTCAGGAAACAAAATACATTTCTGGACTATTACCTCACAGTTTTACTCTATATCCAGTAAACTGCCTGGCCAAGAACAACAAATAAAAAGAGAGGATGTACCAATCTTTTATATCTGGAAGGAGAAAGAGAAGAAGTAAAAAGAAAATAAAAGGAACGGTTTACTATTCCAGCCCTTCTGGCAGCCAAAATATGGAGTAAATATTGGGAGGGCATGCCTCAGAAGTCTTGTCTTTTATATGGAAATAAAGAATGTGCTGTTAAGACTAGATTAACTGGCCTGAATTAATAAAATACAAAACCTGAACATTTATACAAAATTCAGGCCAAACTTCAAGCTGCTTTGAGGTTCACAAACAAAAACAAAGACTTGTACTACCTGCCCTTTACATTTTCTTCTTCCCCCAGCACCGAAACACTTCAGTGCCTGGCCCCTGTCTAAGCAAAACCCAGTCATGCTGGAATGCCACCAGAAAATCCTCACACATCCATCCAAATTTTGCACTCTTGGGAGATTCAGGTAAGTGGGAAAAGATTGCAGATTCTTTCACCTTTCAGAAGCTTTCTTGCCTTCAGCAATTTTTCATTTTCTGAATATTTCTCTACTTTGGCACAGAGAGCAAATGCTAAAGATGTGCCATACATACTAACCACTAGTGAAACTAGGTTGAAAGAGAAAGCTTTTATCGATTAAGTTGTAAGGGGAATTAAGGGAAGACAACTCCTTTTAATCAGAGGAAGGAAGGAAGATTGTCCTTCCTTTCTGAACATAGATATTTTAATACTGACAGTAAACCTTCCAAGACCATGGAGAATTATTAGCTAATAGCACTCATCAGCCAATGGTATCTTTCTTGGTCTAAGAACAGAAAATAGATTCATAGTATTGTCTTCTTCCAAAGACTGTTAATACAATGGCTTATAGGGAACACATCAGGCTAGCCACTACCCGTTTACAAAGACTTCTTCCCTTGCAACATCCTCTCCTTTCCTATATGCACTCTTCTGTAGGAAAAGAAAGCAAACCCATCCTTAACAGAGAATCCCCACCAGAACCAGCAGCAGGAGAAATGTATGTTTCTGCATATACACTGAAAGTGGGGGTGCTGGATGTGAGAGTGTATCAGAAGGAAGAAATCAGAATTTTCTTTTATATTTAAATATAATACTCCTATTATACCCCAACAAGGATCACAATTAAAACACTGTTTTGGATAATAAATGATCATGTCTACTAATTTTACTCCTTTTTAAAGTCTAATACATGGGACTTTTGAAATAAATTGAAAGCCAAAGAATGAGAACTTAAAATAATGTCTTTGCTTTTCTAAATGACAGTGGCTCACAAAAGTGAGATTTGTTACAGTAACTGACTGGAGGAAAGCTTCTGACTACAGTATGAGAAAACTGAAACATTATCCGCTGAGTCACAATTTACCCTCAATGCTTTAATTTTAAAAGATATCAGGAGATAAAGTAAACTAAACCATAAAATACTGGCTATCATATCTTTTTGTTGTGGCACAGAAGACAAATGTTTCATCTTGTGAGTGTTAACGATTTTCAGCAATGAACATCTTTATCTCAGCTCTTGTCACCTCCTCTAGTCTTTCCTTTCACCCTCTAGAATACCCTAGTACCTCTGTTAATGACGCAGGTCCTCTTGCATGTTGCCGCCATAAGTATGTCCCTGAAGACTTCATGAGTCAGCAGCCATCTTATGCTGGCTGCAATTAAAATGCAAGAGTGTTACGGATGCATGACTAACCAAATCCAACAGGTGTTAAAACTCAGATTTATTCTTCAGCAAAAGTTAGTTAGAAGTCCGGTAACATTTTATAAAACCACAGGCTCAATGATGTAAAGAGAATTAATACTACACGGCCGACTTCAGAATCCCCAAGATTTAACGTGATGGCTCAAAATGCGCATATCACTCACCTAAAAGCTGAGGGCTCTCTCCCTCGAGGAGTTACCTCGGGTGGTGCCCCGACCCGAGGGGAAGACCCCAGCTGCTGACCTGCTGCTCTGAGGAGGACTGCCAACATATCCTCCGGCGGGACCCTGTTTATACCCCTGAAAAATCTGACCTGTGGTCATTTAATTCTATTGGCCAGGAGGGTCACCTCGGTGTACCTGGTGCATCTCGTCTGGCCAGTTGAAATTTCAACCTACAGCCTCCAGGGTTTCCTTCCCCTTTTCACTTCCTGGAGAAGTTTGTTTCCTGCTGACAGGATGGGGGGTGGGGGGTGGGGGGAAATGTACTACCACAACCCACCCCGTGACCACAGTCATGATTCAACTGGTTTCTTTGTAGTGGCGGTACAGTCACCTCTTGCCTCCAAAGTTAAAAGGGGGTACAGTTTGGTGAGTTTGATGCTCATTGTGGGTCATTGTTCCCTTCTGGTCTAGAACTAAAGTGGAATATTGAACACAGGAATATTCAGTGTATGGACAGTTTAAAGGAGTATACTTAACCTTTAGTACAGGCTTCACTACCAAGCATTTGATAGAACCTATTGCAATATAGATTACAGTAATCATAACTACAAGCATTATTAAAGATTAGAGAAGGCTGGTTGCCCACCCTGTGAAAGAATATCTGAACATATCAAAACTTTTCCCAACCAGTTGGTCCCTGATGCAGAAGCAATTGCCTCTGAGTCTCTTGCCGTATTCTCTTGTTGATTTAGTCTTGAAGCCACATTGACACATTTGGAGTGAACACAGCAGTTTTCCATTGACATGTTCAAAACTTTACATATATCCTTCTCTTTCTTTGGCATCGAATCCAATACAGCCCAATTTTTGATAGTCATTTTACCGATATGTTATAACCGATTGTTTGAGAGTCCCCAAATTGTTAGATGTGGCGTTGGCTAAGGCTGATAGCTGTAAACTCAGTTCTAGGGTGTTCTATCGATGCTCCTCGAGTACCATACACAGTTGCCCCCATGGAATTTCAGGGCATAGCGTAGTACCATTCCAACTCCACCCTGTGATCCCATGGGTTACTTGGAGGATATAGTCACATCTGGTGTTTCATACTGAACTAGCATTTACTGCACCTGGTGACCAACTATAAACAACATGAGTATAACCTCCTCCCCCATCCAATCTGAACCTCCAACTATAATTGTTACATTGCTCTCATGCGAGGTCAAGGACTCGCGATATATTAATGTCCATCATTTTGCCACGACGTTATCATCCAGATCTTCACCATCCATGCCTGTCACCATCATCACTGTCAGCAAAAAGAGTGGAATGACTCGTTCCTTCATGGTCCTGTAAAAAAAGCACAAACTAGGCCTCGGTCTTAAAACCGGGTCACAGGATTAGAAGTCCGGTATTATCCACTGGGCACTAATGTGGTGAGTCTTTCCACTCTCATGAGATGGTCTCAGAAGACCAATGTAATCAACCTGCCACGTGCTCCAAAGAGCCTTGCCTTGTCTGATATGCTGGGCCAGAGCTTGGTTTGGGTGGTTAGCTTTAAGCTTTATTCAGCATTGCAGGCAAGCTGTAAGAATTGCTTCACAGGTTTTCATAGACACTGGCCAACCCCGAGATCAGCATTCATAATAGAGATCTGCTTTCCCTGAGCAGCCTCATTTGATATGCAACCATTCTGCTAGTCTATCCCAATCTTCCTTCTCACCGGTGACCATCCTGATTTGAGCCAGGTGGTCCACCTGCTGATTCCATTTCGCAGCTGGGGTTCCATCCCAAGCATGTCCCTTCACCCATCCCACCTTTAAAGGTCAGGATCTCCCTATTGCCAGGAGACGTTGCCAGTCCTCTGTCCTCCACACTTTCACATGACCTACTTCCCACTTACTAGATTCCCACTGACATATCCACTCTGTAGCACCCTTAAAGGTTGCGTAAGAATCAGTATAGACGATGATAGCACCATTCTCTATGGCCAGTAATAAAGCCCGTAGTTCTCCTACTTGTGCACTACGTTCACCCTCTTCTTCGACTTTCTTCCCAATACCAATCTCCAATGCCACTGCTTTATATTGCCATTTTCATACCAGTCGACAGGCAGATGCATCCATGAACCACACTCCCTGCACATCTGAGCCTGCCACGAATTTGGGTGCCTCCTCAATTGGAGAAGGTTTATATGGTTGCTGTAGTTTGAAAACCTTAGTCAGACTCTCCTTTAGTGGGAGCAATTGGCTTATTCTTTCTAGGTATGCATACCATTTTCTAACTGTGGCCTTTTGGGCTACTCGCTCTGGAGGAGGTGACCCATTGAGGATTGAATTTAAGAGAGGGAAAGGACCCTGTTACTCCTCTAATGTTTATAGCCTTTCTTGATGGCCTAATTCCCAGCTCACTAGCTCGTAGATCATTTAAAACACTAATTTGGGGTCCTGTATCGATTAAGAATTCCAAACTTATCTGTTTTGGGCCCACAGGAATGTGTATATAAGGCTCCTTATCAGCAGACCATTGGCAGGTATTCACCATGCGGACTGGGTGGCCTGAACCCCAAACCGCACCTTCTAGTTTTTTAGCCCTTCCAGTTCCTGTGGCAGTGCCGCGAAAGGGTCCCGTTTCTCTTCCCGAGGGGGCGGGCTTGCTAGCGCTTCCCTTTGGTCTCTAGCTTTCCCCTCCAGCAATCCCACTCCCGGATGCCGCCGGCGGACTGGCCGTGCAGCACGGCTCTGGCTGCCCCCAGTGCCAGTGCCTTCCACCAGAGAGCGTCCCTTCCAGGATCCTAGTTCCGACCCGACGTCCCCCCGTGTTCGAGACTGCTCGGGGCGGGGTTTACAACCGGCTGGGCGGACCTTCCTGCTGCCCTCCGTTAACTCCGCCAGTCCCTTTACCCGGATAGTAACAGATTCTCCTCCTTGGGGTTCACACCCCCAGCCCAGTAAGCTACTCGGGACGTTATCAACTGATCACCTGCCAGTCCAGCACTCAGAAACACTCCCAGTCCCCAGTAACCTCTCGCTTCATCATCACTCAACAGTATCCGATCCTCTCCTGTTAGAGAAACTCTCCACAAATACTCAGTTTCGGTTTCGCCCGGTTTGTGTGAAAACTTAGCTTGCAACTCGCCGAGTTCGGGTCCCGATCAAGGGGCTGTGCAAACAGCACTCCGGGGGCTCCCACCGTATGGACCAGCATGCCCTTCTGTTTCAATAAGGGGCTGCATGTCCCTTTCCTCCAATTCCACCTTCAGATAATCTATTTCCCCTTGCCTTTTAGCAGAATCACTCTTTCAGTTCTGTGCTTGAATCAAGCAGGCGCCCAGGAGGGCGCACACACTGCCTTTGCCGTCTCGACAAGTTCCGCGGCATAGTTCTACCCCTCTCCAAGACTGCTGCCGGGTCGGACCACTTCTCCTTCGCCCAGTCCAGACCTGGGGGAGAAGGGCTGCAGCCGTGCCTCCGTAATAATTCCTCCATTAACACCATCCTGCCGACTACGCCAATTTAAAATGTTACAGATGCACGACTAACCAAATCCAACAGGTGTTAAAACTCAGATTTATTCTTCAGCAAAAGTTAGTTAGAAGTCCGGTAACATTTTATAAAACCACAGGCTCAATGATGTAAAGAGAATTAATACTACACGGCCGACTTCAGAATCCCCAAGATTTAACGTGATGGCTCAAAATGCGCATATCACTCACCTAAAAGCTGAGGGCTCTCTCCCTCGAGGAGTTACCTTGGGAGGTGCCCTGACCCGAGAGGGAGTCCCCGACTGCAGACCCTCTGCTCTGAGGAGGACTGCCAACATGTCCTCCGGCGGGACCCTGTTTATACCCCTGAAAAATCTGACCTGTGGTCATTTAATCCTATTGGCCAGGAGGGTCACCTCGGTGTACCTGGCACATCTCGACTGGCCAGTTCAAATTTCAACCTACAGCCTCCAGGGTTTCCTTCCCCTTCTCCCTTCCTGGAGAAGTTTTGTTTCCTGCTGGCAGGATGGGGGGTGGGGGGTGGGGGGAAATGTACTGCCACAAAGAGTGGCAGGAAGTCTCAAAGAAATTTCCAACAATAACTATTCTGAATATCTGTCACACCCCCTCCTCAAAGATCTCTCTTTTAGGGGTATATAAGTTTAATATCTCATTGTACAGACAGGAACCAGTCATTTCTCCGTGGTAATGCAGAATATCTGTTGGAGGTGGATTAGAACTCCAGTGTCTCACCATTATTTCCATCTTTAACCCTAAAATCATCTCATTTTTATGAAAGAAACACAGCATTTCAGATGAACCAAATTAACAGTGACTGAAAATTGCTAGATTGATGGCTCTTGGTGCAGATCTTCTATTATTGTGGTTCTCTAAAACATCACTACAATTTTGATCATCAGAACAGGGAAGTCAGAGCTGAAAGTTATGAGAACTCTGTTGCACCAGCAACAGGGCTGAATCACTTCAGAGTGGATGGTAATAAAGTAGGTAGCCAGTGCTATAGATAGCGGATGGATTAGCTCTACTATAATGCACAGTTTTGAGGTATGTCAATGCAAAACGTGTCATCCTAATTTACAGAAAGTGGTGTGATGTGCTAAGGGATGCATGCAGATACCTAATCCTGAATCATGGTGCTGCTAACAAGACAACAAAACAATGCTAACAAGACAACTGCAGGATGCTACAGTTAACAAAAGGGGAGTAATATATGTGCAGATGGCTCACCCTGACCTGGGGCACCACTAAGGGGCAGCTAATGTAAAGTTGTAGGACACTATATCCAACAGCTGGGAGGTGTAAGCTTGGCAAAATTGATAACCAAGGTAGGAAATACCAGGGCAGCCCTATCATAAATACCACTTAAAGGTATATAGTCAACAAACCAGTGCTAGAGGGGAAAGAGGAACCAGGGTTGTGCTTCTCTGGGGAGGGGATAATGGGAAGGACTTGGTGGTGAGCAAATGGAGAAAAAGGGAATGTAAAGTGAAGCCACTCAAATGATTGGGACTGACCTGCTGCTTTGTTGAGGGCATATGAGGTGCTTACCCTAGTGCTGACCAGGGAGTCTCCAGAGGGCATAGAGAAAACATCCTGACTTGTCAGTTTGCTCCTTTCCTTATTTCACAGTTGCCAGTGCACTGGTATTTGAATGTATACTGAAAGCAATGGTAGATGCTGTGTATTTGAAAGCCAAGGACGTTGTACCAAAGAGGCTGTGCTAAATCAATGACTGGTTTGCTCATCCTAAGAACACTGCATAAAGTCACAAGCCTCTTAGAGCCCAAAAGATGCCAGTAAATTAGAAAGGACACAGAGAAATGCAACAACAAATGATTAAGAGACAGATGGACTCCTGAAAAGAAATAATATTAAAGAACTAAATAGTTGGGATAAAAGAAGGTCATGCAAGGAAAAAACTGTAAATAACAAAGATAAATTATTTAGGTCTGTAAAAGGAGATATAATCCACTGTCACTGAACAGAGGAAAATTCAGTCAGCAAATCTGGAAAAAAATGTTTCTTTTCTGGTCCAGTAGGTTGAAGAATAGCCTCCCAAAGGACATGATGGGTACTGTATGGCCTGAAGAAATTTAAACTTAGAATTACAAAAATCAAGAAGAATAGATGACAGCAGGGGTGGAAAATCAGTCTGAAAATAGTGAGGGAATTATATGTGCTAAGAGACTTCCCTATTTCTCATTTCTCTTTTTTACATCTTTATAGTGGCAACAGTGGGGAAAACCGTGTATGTATGTTTTATTGTTATTATTATTTGGTGTATGTGTTGAGGAGAACTTCCTTAACCTGCAAGCTAAATATTCATCAAGAAATTGTGTTTCCCTCAGAAATATTTGTATTGTAATGACACTATTTATTTCAAATGTTTTGAAGTCAGGGATTGATCACAAAATATTCAAAATTGAATATTTTGAAGTTCAACCTGAATATATTAGAAGAGTTAATGATTCATTTTCCTTGACTGGATGATCACTTGCAATGCAAATATTAGTATGTGAGGATTTAAATCTCTGAATTTTGGAAAAATGTATGCATGTAGCTTTGAAATTTGCCTTTCAAGTTTGTGCCAGTTGCACAACCATCAGGTGGCAACACCAAGTGAATACACAAGAAAGCTGCACTTATTCTTAATAGAAATAAACTGATTAAACATATTTATTCACAGAAACTTTCTTGCAGTATTTTCCTTGTTCTAATTTAATTATACAGCACTGTCATTCCTGCTGAACAATAAAGATTGCTGCAATTTTTCAATAGACATACAATGAACCAGGATGTTAAGTACTGATTCTGCGGGGGAATCTGGAGTAGGCCCTGTGGCCACAGCTCAGGAAAACATTTAAATCCATGCATTTTCAATGCAGTAAAAATCAAATATTTTATCAGAACAAGAGACATTTTTAATTGCCTCCTGAACAAAGGACTTAGGACTGTAAATTATTATGTGTGGGCAAATGGGCCTTATGAATGCTTGATCCCACCATCATACCCTCATATAACCATAGAATCATAGAATGGTTTCAGTTGGAAAGGAACCTTAAAGATCATCTAGTTCCAACCGCCCTGCCATGGGCAGGGGGACCATCCACTAGACCAGGTTGCTCGAAGCCCCATCCAACCTGGCCTTTAACACTTCCAGGGATGGGGCATCCACAACTTCTCTGGGCAACCTGTTCCAGTGCCTCACCACCCCTCACAGTGAAGAACTTCTTCCTTGCATCTAATCTAAATCTACCCTCTTTCAGTTTAAAGCCATTACCCCTTGTCCTATGACTACATGCCCTTGTAAAAAGTTCCTCTCTGGCTTTCTAGTAGGCCCCTTTAGGTACTGGAAGGCTGCTACAGGGTGTCCCCTGGAGCATTCTCTTCTCTAGGCTGAACAACCCCAACTCTCTCAGCCTGTCTTCACAGGAGAGGTGCTTCAGACCTCTGATCATTTTCGTGGCCCTCCTCTGGACTCATTCAAACATATCCATCTCCTTCTTATGTTGGGGGCCCCAGAGCTGAATGCAGTAGTCCAGGTGGGATCTCACCAGCAGAGGGGGAGAATCACCTCCCTCAACCTGCTGGCTGCTCTTCTTTTGATGTAGCGCAGGATATGGTTGCCTTTCTGGGCTGCAAACAGACATTGCCAGGTCATGTTGAGCTTCTCGTCAACCAACACCCCCAAGTCCTTCTCCTCATGGCTACTCTCAATTCTTTCTCTGCCAGCCTGTATTTGTGCTTGGGATTGCCCTGACCCATGTGCAGGACCTTGCACTTGGCCTTGTTGAACTTCCTGAGGTTCACATGGACCCACCTCTCAAGCCTGTCAAGGTCCCTCTGGATGGCATCCCTTCCCTCCAGCACGTCGACCGCACCACACAGCTTGGTGTCGTCGGCAGACTTGCTGAGGGTGCACTCAATCCCACTGTCCATGTCGCTGACAAAGATGTTAAAACAGCACCGGTCCCAAAACCAACTCCTGAGGAACACCACTCGTCACTGGTCTCCACTTGGACATCGAGCCATTGACAGCAACTCTTTGAGTGCGACCATCCAGTTAATTCCTTATCCACTGAGTGGTCCATCCATCAAATCCATGTCTCTCTAATTTAGGACAAGGATTTCAGTGTCAAATGCTTTGCACAAGTCCAGGTAAATGACTTATCCACCAACGCTGTAACCCCATCATAGAAGGCCACCAAATTTGTCAGGCACAATTTACCCTTAGTGAAGCCATGTTGCCTTTCACCAGTCACCTCCTTATTTTCCATGTACCCTAGCATAGTTTCCAGGAGGATCTGCTCCATGATCTTGCTGAGCACAGAGGTGAGACTGACTGGGCTGTAGTTCCCCAGGTGTTCCTTTTTTCCTTTTTTGAAAATGGGGGGTTTGTTTCCCCTTTTTCAGTCAGTGGGAACTTCCCTGGACTGCCATGACTTCTCAAATATGAGGGATAGTGGCTTAGCAACTTCATCTGCCAGTTCCCTCAGGACTCGCAGATGCAGCTCATCAGGTCCCATGGACTTGTGCACGTTCAGGTTCTTTAGATGGTCTCAAACTTGATCTTCTCCTACAGTGGGCAGTTCTTCATTGTTCCAGTCCCTGCCTTTGCCTCCTGCAACTTGGGCAGCGTGGCTGGAAGACTTGCTGGTGAAGACTGAGGCAAAAAAAGTCATTGAGTACCTCAGCCTTCTCCACACCCTGGGTAACCAGGTCTCCCATTTCCTTCCAGAGAGGGCCCACATTTTCCCTAGTCTTCCTTTTATCACTGAAGTACCTATAGAAGCTTTTCTCGTTGCCCTTGATGTCCCTGGCCAGATTTAATTCTATCAAGAATATCTATTCTAATTCTAACTAGAATATCTATTCTGTTATATAATTAGATATAATATTATTATAACAATTGCTCTTAAAAATGTTCTTCATGGGAAAGGCACTTGAGGAAAGTGCATCTCCTGAGGAAGCAAAACAAGAGTTTGTCACTATAGACTTTGTGCAAAATGCTTTGGAGGATGGTGGCGGGGGTAATATCACACAGAACCACTTCTCACCCTCATGACCACAAAGATGCTTCCTGTAATTTCTCATCTGTATCCCACAGTTCAAAATAACCCAGCCACTTTCATGAACCAGGGTGTGTGCCTGCACTAGACAGCAGCATGCTAAACAGTAAAGGAACAAAAGATACAAGAACAGTTTTCTGTAAGAACTCCAAAGGTATATTTATGCTGCACCTACTGCATCAGCTAAAATGAGATGGACAGCCTGATGCTGGTCATTTTAACCAAAGAGAATTTAAAAGGTAACTTTAAAATCTTATTTGAAAGAACTATTTTCTTAGCTCGACGTGGAGTTCATTGTTCAGTTGTCACCTCTGAGATTATTATATCCCATGTGGCCAAGTGGTTCCATTGTTTTGGGATCATATGTTTCATTTTAAGTGTAAAGCATATTATTAGGTGTAATATAGAAATGACTTGTCAGTGTTAGCCTCCCTGTTCCCTTAAATTAGCCTGTTTAAAGTATTCTTTAACTTTCCACTTAGGCAGAAAAGCCACTTTCTGTTCTCATTTTCCTTAGGATAAATCAGAATTACTCTGGCAACTTTAACAGAGTTACTCCTGACTTCCATCAGTGAAACTGGAGGCAAGATTTGGTCCTCAGATACTGCTTGCATACAAAGGAGTCTAATACCTCTACAACACTAAGGTAGAAGATAAATAATTTATACTATAAATAATAGCAATAACTCAATAATGAGGTCTCTATAGACCTATAGATTTGGTACACAGATCATTCAATAAGAGTAACTCAGACACTCACAGGCTTAGATAAAGTACCTCTTCATCGTTGCTGGGGCAAGTAAGCAGAAAGAAGTAAAACTGAAACTAAATGGCCTGGTTTTGTTGTCTCTTTTCAGGTGAATGCCCACTGTTAAGTCAATGAGAAATAGGATTGTACATAATTTCTACAAATCAGCCCAGAGATTTAAATCCCTAATTTATATTGTTTCAGAATTTGGCATATGTGGTTTGCCTAGAGACATAGAAAGGATGAAAACCCCAGGCAAGGAAGTTGCATTTTGGGCATACACTAATTAGCTCTGTGTAAACTGTTGTGTCTATAGAGCCTTGAGCATCACAGACCATGTTAGTCCAGGCCTGGAAGTAGTACAATCTTTTCAGCATGGCCCTCCATGCAGACTAAATCAGTCCAGCTTTTCTAATTGTTTCAAGCATGGCTGACAACACAGGCAGAGCTGCACTGTGCTCAAGACCCACTTTGACTCATTTAGATACAGATCAAAAACCTGTGCACAGCATTGTTTTGCTCAGCATAACGTATGTAGAGTGCCTCATCTTGGGAACTGGGAAGTTGGGAACTAAACTCAGCTGCCCTCAGTCGTAGACCAATAGTTTAGGAGTGGACAGCTTAGTTATTTCCCTTTTTTATTTAGTCAATTATTTTGAACAGCTAGCTGCTCTTTGCAAAGCTAGAAGTGGGGATAAGTAATTTCAGCACTGCAAGGCTGAAATGCCTGTAGCTTGGTATGCAGCGTATTCTCTGTATGTATGTGTGACTGTATACAAAGGCAGGGAAATGAGAAATGTATTCTACAGGAGCTATTTAATGGCCAAAGCAACATCATGTTCAAACAGCACAAAACCTCAATTTTTCTCACTGTGCCATGATATTAAGGTAGGGACTGACTGACAAGGAAGAGAGCATCCAACTGAGTCATGAGCAGTGCTCTCTGCATGAGTCTCATGAAAGCTGGGCTTCCAAAGACTGAGCAGTACCCATGTCATTCATCTTAGTCATGACTGTGACAGCTCTTCCCTTCATTGATTATGACTAACTATGGCTGAGCAAACCAGAGGAAGAGAATAACTGGTTCACAACAGGCAGAAGATTGACCTTGTTTGGAAGGGTGATAGCAAAACCGGTGGCCACAGGAAAAGGCACCTGAAAAACACAGTACCTCCTTTAATAACGCAAATACTACACACAGGAAGAGGTCTCTCCAAAGGAAAATGGCATATACTTGTCTTGAGCCTCCTTCCTCACCACCATCAACCTGAATTGTCCATCTCTTTCTTCTACCTACAAGCTAATATGCATGCACCTGCATTTGCTGCTAATTTTTTATGTGTGGCAGAAAGGATTCTCCAAACGTTCACCTTCCTAGAGTCAGTTAGATGATGAACTGATAGTTAGAGCACAGCCTCACTTATCCCCCCACATTTGGGACACCAGTGTAGTCATGTTAAAGCCCTCAGGACTGAGAAGCCAGGTGGATGAACAGATGAGGTCATTGTAGAAGAGCCATCCACTGCCTACTATTTGCTGCTCCTGGGTAGGTTGAGATGTGTGAATCAATCAAGAGGGTTAGCTTTTCTTCCTAGGCAGTAATGGATTAAGTTACCTATCTGAAAGTGACATCAGCATGCCATGTGAGGAAAAGCCTTTGAGATTATTAGCTTGTTTTAATCACCGAAAAAGGAATCTTTTTCATTTAAGACTTCCATGGTCCATTGCCATCCTTGTTTCTCTGCATATCCAGACATGTCTAGAGCTGTCTTGAACACTGAGGGAGAGGTCCATTTTCAGGAAAACGTCCTGTGCACTGTGATTCTAGTTGCCAATTTGTAGCCCTGTTAGTTACCTGTCCAAAAAGAGCTAGCTGTGTTTTGTACTGCAGTCAGGATCAGCATTGTGAGAGGAAGCTATCACCTACACAGCAAAAGAGATATTATGGTGGGATGGCAGGAAAAGTGACACAGAGCTATGAACAGCTGCATCCAGACTGCAGTCATAAGTGAAATTTCTATTGCCTCCAGCTTGGCTGGGCTTTCATCTTGCTGATAACAGGGTAGTTCCACACTTTACCAGCCTTACGTGTTCAGCCCCTCCTTGATGTATTTCTTAGTGGGAAGATAAGATTGGTTTGGCACTGAGCCACAGAAGTTAGAACCATCTCTGATGCACAGAGACGGAGATGGAGGTTTGATGAAGGTGTCAATCAAGCTGGAAAGTTCAGCCTCATAGGGAGATCTAGATAGCTTGAAAGTTCAGATGAAGTTAAGCAATGCTTCTAAAATCTAAGGATAAAACCATAAACAAATACTATGCTTTAGAGAGGGAAGGAGAAACAGAGGGGAAATAATCTAAAAATCTCTTCCCTGTTAACATGATTTTAGAAGAAACTTCAAAAATAGCACTCACTTACAAGGAAGGAGTAAAAGAAGACCCAGCTTTCTGTATCTTTGAGAGCTAATGGACTAAGAGAAGTGACAGGCAGAGTATAGTTTAGAAAGCTGTATTTTACCTGATATTTTATTTACATTTTTTTTGAGTGTGAAACTTCTATCTATAGAATGCCCTTTTGTATAAGGGCATGCCTGTCTGCCAGATAAAGCAGCATGCAGGACAGAGAAAAATACTTTGAAGCCTCCTAGGAGAAAACAGTTCTACCTTAATGAAGTCCATTATGGAGCTCTGCTTTCAGCATGGGAAAGCACTTTGAAAACACATCTAGCAATGAAAATGAGACTCTCTCATGAAGTGTAAAAGTTGTGATAAAGCAGCTACAGATGGAAATGACAAGGTTTTGCCTGCCACAGTCAGCTCATAAAACATCCTGAAGTGTACTGGAGCCACAAGGAGTTACTGGATTTCCATCAGGGCTCAGTGAAATCAAGTGCAACTGAAAATCTGTTAGCTGCACCATGCATGTATTTACAACAAGGTAATAAATACATGAGGATGCTGTTTTCTTGGCATTAACTCTTCAAATGTTAGGGATGCAACTACCTGACTGAGGCTGGAAGGTTATTTCTGTAGTTATGATGGAGATATAAGACTCAGGAAAGCACGTTTGCTTTGCAGCCTTATGCTGCCCAATTCCTGCTTGACCTTTTTGCACATTTTTTTTTATTGTATGCTTTAGATCCCTCTCTGTAGAGTGAAGACAATACTCATTTATTTATGTGCTTATTCTTGTATAGCATGCATTTTCTTCTTCGTACAATGGAAAAAATTGCTTTATCTTGAGGTTTCCAGGTTAATAAAGGGGAAAGAATAAAAAAAGTGTAATAAAGTTATGAGCTAATTCAAGATGGTGCCTCCTGCTGACTTTATTAGCTCTGCTGTTGCTTGGAACAGGGTGAAATCACCTTCAGCTAAGAGTTTTACTTTTGATATTTTGAAGACACCATTGTTGCAACCTGTTATGAATAAAGGAAAGTCAAGCTGATCTAGTTTAAAAAAGACACCTATAAGACTGAATCTTTTGGCAATACCAGATCTCATTAGATTTGCAAAACTATCCATTGCAGCTATTATGTCCATAACATCTCTAGGTCACAGAGGTCTGGCACTCTCTCATTTGGAAGGCCATACTGATGAGATTTCAAATGCATTGCTGCGTGTTTTATAGATTTGGAGCAGGTTCAAACAACCAAACTCAAATTCCAGCTGGATTTTTTCATCATAATAGAACAAGTGTTGTGAACCTGCTACAGAAGGGGAGGGTCCTCAGGTTCTTGCACCTGTCCAGTATGACTCTGTGTACATGATTTGTACTCTTTTCCCATCTGTAAAAAGGTGATAAGAGCTTTCTACTGGGCTCCTGTGTAGCTTAAATGAGTGTTTTGAGATCTCTTCTACCATCTCAACCTAGCAATGCCTTGCTTCCAGAAAACTGAAATGTGTTCTGTAAATCTGCTCTGAAGTTCATATGTCTGACCTCAGATATCAATGCACAAAATGACTGTGGCTTTCATCTGTGGCAAAGATCCTAATGCAAGGATTCCCCTGGGAGCCACTTCTGTATCTGAAAACCAAAAGAAAACAAAAAACCATCATCTTTCTGGCTGCTGCAGTCTGGTCTTTTCAGTTTATTCATAAACTCTAACCCTGCCAGTGTGAAGACTGACTGATTTGGGACATTAGAATAGCAGTTCTATGCTTCTAGAAATCCTTTACATGGTAATTCATCTTTGTTCGTGCTGTCTTTGCAAGCAGAACTTAGCCTCATAATTTCTATGAATTCTCTCGTTCCCTCTCCCATATATTAACTTCACCTTCCAGACCTCTAAAACTAAGTCATTTTATTATTGATGAACAGCATTTGTATAATGTTTGTCAAGAGATTTCATCTGAAGGATCATAAACTTCATGTCATAATTTTTTCAGCCAATACTGATATGCAGCGCTCTCCAGTGTGGAATAGAGGAGTGGCCTAAAGATGCCTTGCAGATTAGAGGTGAAAGAGAAGAAGCTTGCAAATGAAAGTGACCATGAAAATTGGTGCTACGCAAAAATTTTATTATCTATTCAGACCCCAGGTTCAGCAGTTTAACTAAAATACCCTGAGTTTTTCATAAAGTGCCAAGGACTTTTATCCAATTATAAAAATTGGATAATGCCTATTCTGTGGACCACATGGCAGCTCATTCCCGCAGCACCCAAGCAGCACACAGCACAGAGATACCTATCTGGAGGAGGGACAGGAACTCTCCTTATCATGGTTTATGGCCAGCCTGCAAGGCTTCCCTCCACAGCATCATTCCCACAGCTTCAGGTGGAGGTTTGAACCAAGACACATGCCTGAACATATCTAAATTTTCTGTCACTCTCACTGTTTGACACTGAAAAGATGATAGGAAGTTTAATTGGGGTAGGAAGAGGGCACATTTCCCACAGAGTAATTTCTTTGAGATCACAGCGCTTGTTTCCTTCACCCAGATCTCCTTGCCGGTCAAAACAAACAACTATTGTACTTACCAGTGAGCTCTGAGTCAGAGCATCCTGTTGAGTAGAAGTCCCCAGATTTTTTTGGAGGCAGCATGCATACAAGCACTGACAAGACATCCTCCTACTGAGACTCTCTAAATCCCTACAGCTAAATACAAGAGGGCTAGGGAGAATGTGTAGCCATTAGATTGCCATTAAATCACCCTCTGTAAGTGGTAGCATGGTGCCCTGACATTCGTTTGGCCCACTAGCACTCTCCAAAATGATGGTGAGGCATGAGCACAAGGATGAAGGAGGGAGCACGCAGCTTGGGTGACAGAGCATACCAGGGACTTTCTCCTGCACTCAGTATAAACAGTTGTGGCTCCCATCTGCCTACAAAATCTTCCAGCACTATCCCAGCTGGTTTTGACCCTTCCAGGGCCAAAACATGCCTCCACCCAGAGCCAAGTGTTATGAAGTCTGGATGCAGGCAGTTCGTGCCATTGCCCTTCAGGCCAAAAAAATGGTCCCTGGAGATTTTATTTAGCAGTAAAAATGTATGCTCTGAATTCCAGCAAGATCCCAGTCCGGTTTGCATGGTAGTGGAGGGACTGACATCTTTACATTATTTTTATTTGAATCAAGCAAGTAGAGACAGAATTCATTTTTCTTCATTGCTGTCATGTTTGATGGATGATCTCAGCTGATGGTGGATTTTCAGTTGGATATAGGAGATTTACTTTTGTTGTGATAAAGGGATAATCTCACTTAAAGCGTCCCTCTCCTCATTTGCTGCTCATTCTCTTTACACAGCAAGCAGAAAAAATAAATTTGCAAGAAAATGACAGTAGTAATAATAATAACAACAACAACCACCACCAAACAACCTGGGGACGGGAGAGAAGTAAAATGGCTTATGTTTAGTTTTGATCTTCACATCGATAAGGAACAAAAACAAGAAACTGCTGAGTTATCTTAAACCACGCCTCCATGTGCAACAGAAGGGAAAAGTCACTCTGAAATCTGGGTTAACTAAAAATTTATTGTGTCAGGAAATATTGGATCTAAGACCTAGTGCTCATGTCAATCAATTTAATTTTTTCAGATACACTGGAAAATATGTCTTTCCCAGTGTGCAATATTTAATTAGACCTTCATGAGATTTTAAAGCAGGCTCCAAGGATTTTCATAACTCCATCATCTTACGAGTTCACATGCCAAATTTACATAAATGGAGACAAAGAGATTAAAAAAGCAGGGAATGTAATGAAAAATGCTGTCATCTAAGACCTTAGGAGGAACAAAAGGGATAAGAGGAAAAGATCCTTAAGAAAAAAATCATGAAAAAAAAGAATTGATAAAAGAAATATGCATGAAAATGATATTTAAAGAAGAACCCATACCTTATGAATGCCTAACAAAAATAATAGATCTTGTAATCTGTAGGTCTGGTACTTCAAAGTGTAAAGGAAAGTTCATTGTTGTGATTTTACTAAAAGGAGAAAGCTGAGGTATGAGTTTTGGTTGGCCCTATGAGGACTCTGATTTACTCAGTGACAAAACCAGCATGCTGGCTGTGCCTAAAGAATGATCTCTTTCACCTCCCAAGTATTGCATCTATTTCCTGCTGCCTGCACATCCATGCTGTCTACAGACTTCTGTCTCAGGGAGATGCTGTTCTTAGTGGTTGATTGCAAAGGACTCTGGGTAATGTACCTTGCTGTCATGGTTTAACCCCAGCCAGCAACTAAGCACCATGCAGCTGCTCACTCACTTCCTCCTCCCCCCCAGTGGGATGGGGGAGAAAATCGGGAAAAGAAGTAAAACTCATGGGTTGAGATAAGAACGGTTTAATAGAACAGAAAAGAAGGAACTAATAATGATAATGATGACACTAATAAAATGACAACAGTAATAATAAAAGGATTGGAATATACAAGTGATGCACAATGCAATTGCTCACTACCTGCTGACCGATGTCCAGTTAGTCCCTGAGCGGTGATCCCCCCGCTCCCACTCCCCCCAGTTCCTATACTAGACGTGACGTCACATGGTATGGAATACCCTTTTAGCCAGTTTGGGTCAGCTGCCCTGGCTGTGTCCCATCCCAACTTCTTGTGCCCTTCCAACCTTCTTGCTGGCTGGGCATCAGAAGCTGAAAAATCCTTGACTTAATCTAAACACTACTTAGCAACAACTGAAAACATCAGTGTTATCAACATTCTTCTCACACCTAACTCAAAAACATAGCACTATACCAGCTTCTACGAAGGCAATGAACTCTATCCCAGCTGAAACCAGGAGACCTGCATAAATATATATAGGCTATCCAGAAATGGTCTACCTCATATTCTTTTAATCTTAAACTTATTTTCTCTTTGAATTATGAGATTCCTCAGAGTTAAACTCCTTCTCAGGCCAAAGCTGGGGCTGCCAAGAGACATCATATTTCTGTCCTGAACAGGTTGCTTACAAGTGACTTAGCATGTTTGGTCTTCAATGCCAAGCCCCACAGAAGCTGGAACCCCCTTTCGTTGTACAGGGTCTATAGCCTTGTCAGTACTTAAACGATGAATAATTTTAGGTAGACAATAAAACAGAAGTTAAGCAGAAAAACAGTAACAAAAAAAGACTTGACGAGACTTGCCCATGGCCAAACAACTAGTCACTAACTGAGTCAGAGACATTTGAAGGCAAAAGGGAGAGACATGGATTTGGGCTGAAGATGACACTGTTGTAGATGCATGATCTTCCTCCAGTATCCCCCAGAGCCACCTCTCAGCACTGTACCTGTGAAAGGGTGACTGCTCCTCTCCTTTCTCTCTCCAGCATTTAATCCCCTTTCATTATGAGTCAGTTTTCTCACTTATGCTTCCTAAGGGAGACCCAAGAAGACTTCATCTTATGAGGTCAGTGAGAAGCAGCAGTAAAAGGTGGACAAAACCTTGGTGTGTTGATATCAACAGAGATGCTGTCCTAAGCTGGTGCCACAATGGCAGAAAATATATTGTGCCTCACTGCCTCATCCTTCCTCTTCCTGGTGCCAACTGGTTCCCTCATCCTCTTCCTTTTTTTCACAAAAACAAGTTCTAATCACCAGTTTCTTTCAACACTGTCTCCAGAGGGGATATCACCCTTTAAAAACTAATGTCCAGCCAATGGCATTCCCCATTGTCTCCAGCAAGGAACTTCATGTCTACAGCTCGGCTCAATTCTGGTATACAGCTCATGCAACAGGACATTAGACAATTAGAGTCAAACTACCTCCACATTCCTCTCTTAGTTCCCAGAACAGATTTTAGACCATTTTCTCAGTCCCCTCTAAACATAAAAGGGGCATGCACACAGACTATAAAGCATGACATGATAGTCTCATGTTTTCCCTGCCACATAGGAATTTTTCCTGCACTTGAACAAAGAGGTTTTCTATGGCTTTCTTAGTTCAGGAACAGCAAAGAAACATGCTTCATTTGGCTCTCTGCTCCCACTGGCTCATGCTGGGATCAAATATGTATAAAACCAAATCCAGCTCTTTACAGAATGCTCTCACTAGGCTGAGTTCTTGAAAGTAATTTTCTGCATCTCTTCAGGGTGCTCTCAGCAACTGAGTCATCACTGAGTAAAAAGATGGGGGAAGCAAAGGAGAGAAACCTGCAAAGAGATGACAGAATATATCATAAAAGATATGGGTTTTTTTAAATAAATCTGAGAGGTAATCATTGTCATTATGTACACTGGAGGACAGAGGCTGAGTTCTTGAGAGAAGGTGTGAAGCAATGAGTAAATAGCAGAGTTCAAGCAAGAAGAGGAGTGCATGAGGGCTGGCATTTGAGCAGGACCATACTCTGGAGAGTGAGAAGGCAGAATCTGTGTGTGTTGCAACTCTAAATACTCTGCCACATTCCTGCTCCCCTTATCCCTCTCTCTTGGTATCTCGACTGTAACAGGGACTTATGCCACTGAACAACATGAAGAAGAAGTTCATGTAGGAGTGACAGGGAACAATGAAGATGATTTTACAGCAGCATTTTGCATTGCTTGATGTGGACTGAGACAAAAGCAACAACAAAAATGACACCAGTCAAAGTGAGAGGCAATAAGAGCTGAGAAGGCTGTTAATAGGTTAAAAAGATTTGCAGTAATTCAATAAGAAAAAGCAAGGTGACTTTATGCCTAATGATTGAAAAATAAAATTAAATTATGTTGATGAGGAGGAAAAAAGTGCCTGCAGACCTATTCACCTAAATAAGATGTGTACAGTACAGAAGTAAAAAACAGCTTTTCTTCATCATGAGCAGACCTTGATTAACAGGACAGACAACAGAGTGGAAGGAGGGTCTGGATTTTACAACTCATAATGATAAAATTTCCCATAGCATGTCCTCACTGGCCTTCCCAAGGTGGGGAACTGGCAGCGAGGCCATCTTTCTCCCCTGGGGGAGATGGACAACAGGCAAGTTGTCACTGCATTTCTTCCTACTTTGTGAAGCTAGCAAAAAGCCACTGAATTTCTCGGTCACCCTGGCACTTGTCCTGACCATTGGTGAATGGAGAAAAAAGAATAGGTAGGACAGAAGGAGGTTCCATCCAAACATAAGGAAAAACTTTTGTACTGTGAGGGTGACTAAGCAGTGGCACAGGCTGCCCAGAGAGATTGTGGAGTCTCCATCCCTGGAGATACTGAAAAGCTGTCTGGACATGGTTGTGAGCAGCCTGCTGTACATGGCCCTGCTTGAGCAGGAGGGGCTGGGCCAGATGACCTCCAGAAGTCCCTTCTAACCTCAGCCACTCTGTGATTCTGTGGAAAAAGTTCATGAGTGTATGGAGATTTGTTGTTTTTGTGCCAGCTTTTCTTATGTCTCATTTTGAGTTTGGACAAGTCATTTCATCCCTTAAAGCTTCCCTTTCTTCATCTGTAAAGGGGGGTTAATTATACCTACTTCACAGGAAGAAACACTTCATTAGGAGTGCAATCCACCCACATGCAGAAAACCTATGCACTGTTTAAACCCCCTAAATGGAACGTAAGCGATGTCCAGACCTTGTGGCTAGTCCAAGGAGCTAGGATAATAGTCGCTCTCGATTTGCAAAGCCCCTGGGATCCTGAAATCAGAAGAAGTATTAACAGTGCGAAACATTCTCCCTGTTCTCTGTGTGGCCTGGGGATTGCGACAGCTACCAACACTTTTATGATTCCAAGACATTAATATTTGTCTGTTGTCATAATCCTTATGCTTGGGTTGTTATTTTGTATAGCTAAAATCTGAACATGCTTCTCCGTTGCAGCTAATTAGTGATATGCACATGGGAGATGTTACAGCTCGTAGGCTAGTCTTTGCTGTGACAGAGTTGACAGTGATGGCAATGCAGTCTGTTCCAAAGAGGGGAAGGGGAACAGTGTTATCTGGAATTGATTTTTGTCTTCATTAAAGTCTGTGCTTATTCACTATTTTCCCCTAAGCATACCTACTGCCCAGATTTATTTGAAAGTTTAAAATTAACTTTTTACTGGTTCAGTTTCACTGCAGGGGTGTTAATGTATTTTAATGTACTCACTATTCAGTTTGAAGACTTTGTGAAAGCAAACTCTACATCCATCTTCTGATGTTGTCAGGGTAAACAGCATACAAGGAGTTTAGTGTTTACTTCTGGATGCCAAAGGGTTACATATTCTAAAAGATGTGGGATATCAGTATTCAGAATATTTGGGTTACAGCAGATTATGAGGACAGTTAAATCAGAAAATTGTAGAAATAGTAGTCAATATCTACTGAGCTGTTTCGGTAATTCAGTGGAAAGGGAGAGTGAAGGTGTGATAAAGGTTTTTTTTTGATGATGATGCCATTATGCTGCTAATAATCTGCTCCAGCCTTCCAGTTCAGTCCCATCACTTTTCTCTTTCCTTCTCAACTATCAAAACCACAGTCCCATTCAGATCTTTCTTTAAGAATAATGTAGTCAGACTTCAAACTTCAAGATCTATTCCTGAGACTTTAAGAGAACTACAGGAGAGTCAGACAGTTTCATAGAAAACACCTTTTTTTATTCCAGCTACTGGACTGTGCCTTCATTTTCCAGCTTCTGGGAGGACAAACCACAAATCAAAATCCATATGGACATTTATTAAATGTTCCTTGTGCCAAACAGTGAATTGGATGTATTTTGACTTTTGTAGGTCATGGAAGTTAAGATTTGCATTGTATGTAGTTTGGTACCTGTTACAAAATGTCGCACACATTTAGCCAGAGAAGAATATTTTAGTGGTCCTTTCACATGCTCTTTATGCCCAGCCAACCAAGTCCATTTTATCACTTTGCTCTGGTATGTCCATTAGTGATCACATTTGTAAACAAGATAATAAACCTGATATGCCTGTCGTGATTGATAAAGCCACATTGAGTGTTCCCATTCACAGAGCAGCAATGTGATTGCCTAACTTACTCAGTCAAAACATTATTTCAAGGGATGTCTAATAAACACTGCTATACCCAGTGCCCCTCTCTGTATGGTGGTAGCCACACAGAGAAGTCCTCCTCCTCCCAGCCTACCAGATCCATCACAATTCTCATACCTTGCAATATGCCATGTATCGTACTCTGAAAATTAATGGATCCTTCTGTCCTCGGTACTTCCCCCTAGAAGTCAAGACAGGTTGGCTCTACTGCCAGCTTAATCCACTTTCCAGTTCCTAAAAGGATTAACCCCTGTATCTGCAGGCAAAAATAATGTTTCCCTTAAAATCTGAGTTTCAGGTCTTGGAATATTTGACCATTGATGTCCAGAGCCTCAACATTACAAATTACACAGCTGTAATGATGACTCAGCTGTAGAGCATAGGTATGTGTCACCTATGCTTGATGACTTCACAGAGAAGCATGCATCTTCCTCCTCATCTCTTTCCTTGTTTTTGTTGTCCAGTTTTATATGCACCTAAAGTCTTCTGGCTAATTTTTATCCTGTCTCTAACTCTATTGACAAAGATTTTCTTGTCACCTGCATATTCAAAACTGACTCAAAATACACTATCTACTTGCAAATTTTTTTTTCCATGCACCATGAGGTCTTGGATAAATGATCAAAAAAACCATCATTCATTCTAATTATTCCAGTATAGCTATCTGTGGAACATAACTGAGAAAATGAGAAACTGCTGCCCTCTGAAGATTCACAAAGTACTAACTGAAGCAATACCCTATCATACCTGAGTATTACTAGTGGCATCCAACCACACGATATAATTTTTAAAAAGAAAAAAAACAAAAAAGAAATCCAAGTCATGTAACAATTAGCAGAAGGAATGGTATATTTCATGTACATGTATTAATCACAAATATTAGCCTCCAAGACAACTTCAGAACTAATTGCTAGAAGCAGTAAGAAAAGTTGATAGGGATATAACAGCTGTGCAGACTTCTTTTCCTTCTCAACAGGATTAGCTGAGCTGAACATAGCATGGTACCTGACACCACAGTACAGGATGAGTGCTAGCACTAGAAAATCACCTCTTATGCAGAGAGGCTTGACAAAGCACATGGTAGGATGTGTGGTACAAGTACAAATTCGTGGGATTCAGGGACTGAAAGCAAGCCTTAGAGCTTTTGATCTAGGCATAGGTATGTAGGCATAGGTAACATGGTTGATTAAAACTGGCACAGAATACATTCTTTTCGTTCCAAATCCAAGTTTCTGTCCACAGCTCCTACCTCTGGATGTTGAGAGATTACACATTTCTGTAACCATTCTTTACAACAGTTTTGAGAAGAGATTTCTTTCTTTTTCAGAGAAAAAAAAGCCATAGTGAGGAGCCTAAGACACATATTTTGGAAAAGGACTACCACTAGGAGAGAGCAAGAAAAAAGAAAGAGAGGAAAGAAGGAGATGTCAAAGAATATGAGCAGAAAAACAGAAAAGAAATATGAAGATTTATAAAGATGTTGTGGTGGGTTGACCCTGGCTGGGTGCCAGGTGCCCACCAAAGCCGCTCTATCACTCCCCCTTCTTAGCTGGACAGGGGGGAGAAAATATAACAAAAGCCTCGTGGGTCAAGATAAGGACAGTTTAATAAAATGAAAGCAAAGGTCGCGCGCGTAAGCAAAGAAAAACAAATGATATTATTCTCTACTTCCCATCAGCAGGCGATGTCTGGCCACTTCCTGGGAAGCAGGGCTTCAGTACGCGTGGTGGTTGCTCCGGAAGACAAAAAACGCCTTCCCTTCCGCCTCCCTTTACTTAGCTTTTATATCTGGGCTGACGTCATATGGTATGGAATATCTGTTTGGTTAGTTTAGGTCAGCTGTCCTGGTTATGTCCCCTCCCAAGATCTTGCCCTGCCCCAGCCTGCCATTGAGGGAGGGGGCAAAAATGTTGGGGAGACAGCCTTGATGCTGTGCTAGCGCTGCTCAGCAGTAGCCAAAACACTGGTGTGTTATCAACACCTCTCTAGCTACTAATGCAGAGCACAGTTCTATGAGGGCTGCTATGGGGACTATTAACTCCATCTCAGCCAGACCCAATACAATCTCCACCCCTTATTCCATACCATTTGCGTCAAGCTCAGGTCCCACATAATTTAATACAGATGTCTTCTAACCATGCCATTGTATTTAATTCTCATTACTGAAATCCCTTCTTACCAACACTTACAACTGTAACTACATACTTAAACCACTTTTATACCCAACATACAGATTTATACATTCTTATTAATTACTATCCCCTGTCCTTTAAGAGATAGATATTCCATGGGCTTCTTCCACTCCTCCAGATGTTCACACACAGGTTATGACTTGGGCCCCATCCATCAAGATGAGTGGTCAGGGCAGGAGAAGCAGTATGTTCGATTGTTGGGCACCAACACCGGCTTGGTTTGGGTCACCGATGCACTTGTCTGGTTCCTTGCGAAGTTCACTCCTTTGCAGTTCAGGTCATTCCTGCTACATTACTTCCTACAACATACAACTCACATCACAGATTATTTTTCCCTCAAGGTTAAATGTCCTTGAGGCACACATTGGGTCTCCCCATCCTTCTGCATTACCCACCAAGTACACCCAGGTCCCTGAGCAAAGACGATCCCACGAATGGGTTTGCCTTTTCCCATGGGAGGAGAAATCCACACTGCCTTCCCCAGCCACTTCCCCATGTGCACTACGGGGACCTTATCTCCTCCCACAGTATGTAGGGGTTTTGTTTGGGCAGGACCAGGACGGTTAGCAGATCCTCTGGTGTTAACTAGCCAAGTGGCTTCTGCTAAATTTGTATCCCAATGCTTCCATGTCCCATTGCCCAGCGCTCTCAACATAGTCTTCAACAGTCCATTATATCTCTCAATTTTTCCAGATGCTTGCGGGTGATAGGGTATGTGGTACACCCACTCAATGCCATGTTTCTTTGCCCAGGAGCTTATGAGGTTATTTCGGAAATGAGTCCCATTGTCTGATTCAATTCTTTCTGGGGTACCATGTCGCCATAAAATTTGCCTTTCGAGGCCTAAGATGGTGTTTCGGGCAGTGGCATGGTTTACAGGGTATGTTTCTAGCCAACCAGTAGTTGCTTCCACCATTGCGAGTATGTAGCGCTTGCCTTGGCGTGTTCGTGGCAGTGGTCCAATGTAGTCAATTTGCCAGGCCTCGCCATATCGAAAACCCAGCCAGCGCCCTCTGTTCCAGGGAGACTTTACTCTGGTGGCTCGTTTGATTGCAGCACATGTTTCACATTCATGAGTGACCTGTGTGATGACTTCCATGGTCAGGTCCACCCCTCGATCACGAGCCCACCTATATGTTGCATCTCTCCCTAGATGTCCCGATGTCTCATGGGCCCATCGAGCTACAAATAGCTCACCCTTACGCTCCTAGTCCAGGTCCACCTGAGCTACTTCTATTTTGGCAGCCTTGTCTACCTGTTCATTATTTCGATGTTCTTCAGTGGCACGGCTTTTGGGCATGTGAGCATCTACATGACGTACCTTTAAAGTCATGTGTTCTACACGGGCAGCAATGTCCTGCCACAATGCTGCTGCCCAGATGGGTTTACCCCTGCGTTGCCAATTGGTCTTCTTCCATTGCTGTAGCCACCCCCATAGGGCATTAGCCACCATCCAAGAGTCGGTATAGAGGTAGAGTACCGGCCACTTTTCTTGTTCAGCAATGTCTAGGGCTAGTTGGATGGCTTTCACTTCTGCAAACTGACTTGACTCGCCTTCTCCTTCAGTGGCCTCAACGACTTGTCGTGTGGGACTCCACACAGCAGCTTTCCACTTTCGATGGTTCCCTACCACACGACAGGATCCATCAGTAAACAAAGCATAACGCCTTTCGTCTTCTGATAACTCATTATATGGTGGTGCCTCTTGGGCACGAGGTACCTCCTCAGGCGTTGCTCCAAAATCTCTGCCTTCTGGCCAGTCCATGATCTCTTCCAGAATTCCTGGGCGATTAGATTTTCCCAGTCGAGCCCGTTGCATAATCAATGCTATCCACTTACTCCATGTAGCGCTGGTTGCATGATGTGCAGAGGGGATGTTTCCTTTGAACATCCAGTGTAGCACAGGCAATCGTGGTGCCAAGAGGAGATACACTTCTGTACCAACAACTTCGGAAGCGGCTCGAACCCCCTCGTATGCTGCTAGTATTTCTTTTTCAGTCGGGGTGTAGTGGGCTTCTGATCCTCGGTACCCCCGGCTCCAAAACCCTAATGGTCGACCTCGGGTTTCTCCTGGAGTTTTCTGCCAGAGGCTCCAGTTGAGACCATGCTCCCCAGCTGCAGTGTAGAGTACATTTTGTACATCTGGTCCTGTCCGGACAGGCCCAAGAGCTACTGCACGAGCTATTTCCTGTCTGATACGCTCAAAGGCTTGTTGTTGTTCAGGGCCCCATTCAAAATAGTTCTTTTTCCGCGTTACTCGATAGAGAGGGCTCACAAGCTGACTATAACCTGGAATATGCATTCTCCAGAACCCCACAAGGCCTAGGAAAGCTTGTGTTTCCTTCTTGTTAGCTGATGGAGACATAGTTGCTATCTTGTTGACCACATCCATAGGGACATGACGGCGTCCATCCTGCCATTTTATTCCCAAGAACTGAATCTCCTGTGCAGGTCCCTTGACCTTGCTTTTCTTTATGGCAAAACCAGCTTTCAGAAGAATCTGAATTATTCTTTTTCCCTTCTCAAACACTTCTTCTGCCTCGTTGCCCCACACGATGATGTCATCTATGTATTGTAAATGTTCAGGGGCATCGCCTTGTTCCAGTGCCGTTTGGATTAGTCCGTGACAAATGGTAGGGCTGTGCTTCCACCCCTCGGGCAGTCGATTCCAGGTGTATTGGACACCTCTCCACGTGAAAGCAAACTGTGGCCTGCACTCTGCTGCCAAAGGAATGGAGAAAAATGCATTGGCAATATCAATTGTAGCATACCACGTGGCTGCCTTTGATGCCAGTTCATATTGGAGCTCTAACATGTCTGGTACAGCAGCACTCAGTGGTGGTGTCACTTCATTCAGGCCGCGATAATCTACTGTTAACCTCCACCCTCCATCAGACTTTTGCACTGGCCATATAGGACTATTAAAAGGTGAATGAGTCTTGCTGATGACTCCTTGGCTCTCTAGTTGATGAATCAGCTCATGGATGGGAGCCAGGGAGTCTCGGTTTGTCAGACATTGCCGGTGGTGCACCGTCCTGGTAGCGATTGGCACCTGCTGTTCTTCAACTCGCAGCAATCCCACAATGAAGGGATCTTCCGAGAGGCCAGGCAGGGTAGATAGCTGTTTGATCTTCTCTGCGTTTACAGTGGCTACACCAAAAGCCCATCGGTACCCCTTTGGGTCCTTGAAGTACCCTCTCTTGAGGTAGTCTATGCCAAGGATACAAGGGGCCTCTGGGCCGGTCGCAATGGGGTGCTTTTCCCACTTGTCCCCTGTCAAGCTCACTTCAGCCTCCAATACAGTCAATTCTTGGCATCCCCCTGTCACTCCAGAGATCCAGATGGGTTCTGTGCCCCTGTACCCTGATGGCACCAGCGTAACTGTGCACCAGTGTCTACCAAAGCCTTATACCTCTGTGGGTCTGATGTGCCAGGCCATCGAATCCACACAGTCCAGTATATCCGGTCATCCCTTTCCTCCTCCTGGCCGAAGGCAGGGACCCTCTATTGCTGTTCCTCATCAGAGTATTCACTGTCTGACCCTTGCGGTGCCAGACCAGAAGTCCCCTCACCAGAATCAAGGGAGGTGGTTTCAGTTCTTCTATGCCTGGGGGATCGCTGATTGCTTTCTTGGGCCTCTACAGCAACAACACTGACAGCCTTCTTCTTCTTGGGTGACCCCTTCTTAACAGCTGTCTTCCCTCTCAGTTCACGTACACGGGCTTCCAACTTAAAGGTGGGTTCACCATCCCACTTCCTCATGTCCTCCCCTTGGTCACGCAGGAAGAACCAGAGCATACCACATGGCATACGCCTTGGGCTCCCTTTCCCTCTGACCGGAGCAGGAGAGGACTGATTTCTTGGAGCATCCCTAACAGCCAAGGCACTGTCCTGTAGGGATGAAGAGACACAGAGATTTTCTTCAAAGTTTTGGAGCCAAGATGACACTTTCTCCACAGTTGGTGTTTCCATATCTGGGCAATACATTGCTGCCAAGCTGTTAGAATACGACGCTGGGGCACCTTGAATCACCTTTCTCCACATGGCCCGTGTGCACAGGACATCCTCTGGATCTTTTGAGACTTCCTCATCATCTAGATCACTGTAGATGACTTCCACCACTGCTAACTCTCTCAGGTACTGGATGCCTTCATCTGCGGTAGTCCACTTTTCTGAGGAATTCACAAGATCTTCCTTAAATGGATATCTTGCCCTCACACTTGAGAGGAGCCGGCTCCAGAGACTGCAAATTGCTCCTTCTTTTCCAATTCCTCTTTCAATTCCCCGGTTTCTAGCGAGGGATCCCAGCTGTTGGGCTTCCTTGCCTTCCAGTAGCTGACTGTCGGCCCCATTATCCCAGCATCGGAGCAGCCAGGCAGGGATCCGCTCACCTGGCTGGTGGCTGTAGTCTTTCCGCAAGTCCCGAAGTTCTGAGGACGTCAGGGACCAGGTAGTTTCCGCTTCCTGTTTAAGTTCCTTCACTCCTTCCTCCAATTTCTTTATTGAAGGACCAGGTTCTAAATTAAGGCTTTCCTCTTCTTCTTCTTCCCTTACTAATCGATGGTATGGACCTGTTGATCTCCTTATCCATTGTTTCCTTTTCACTACTGGGGCAATTACTGTGGTGGTTGTTGTTGTTTGGGTCCCTATCTCAAGCATGGTGTCCTCAGATGCAGTCTGGGTCCCTGCCTCAACCATGGTCCTCTGAGAGTGTTGAACTATGGCTCGGTAGGCATAGGCCAAGCCCCAGTACAGTGCGAGAAGCTGCTGGTTTTCATTGGGATAGGCAAGGCACCCTTCTATCAGGTGGCGCGCCAGTTTGCCAGGGTTACTTGCCTGTTCAGGTGTAAAGTCCCAGATTATGGGAGGTGATAACCGTCCTAGGAATCTGCCCAAATCCTTCCATATACCCTGCCACCCAGGGACCGGTCGCTTGAGGGCACATTTCAGTATTGCCTCACCCGAAACTTGTCTTCTCTTATACCAGGATGAGACCAGATTCCACAATACCCATAATACACCACCAGTATTAATTATTAGTATTGAACAACTCACATAAGGGTGAACAAGGACCTCAGGAGCCTGCATAATAAAACCATTCACATCAATGCCTGGTAGGGAGAGGGAGATGTGTTCCCTCATCTCCTCCACAAGATAGCTTCCACAACACAGCAAAGCCATCAGTGCCAGGACAAAGCACATAGATATTATTTGTATTAGCATGTTCCCGAGTTCCTTCATTCTCCCCACAAGATAGCTCCCGCAGCACAAAAAAACCATCAGTGCCAAGGCAAAGCACACAGCCATTATTTGCATTACCATGTTCCCAAACTCAGCAAGGTAGAGATAAGCAAGCAGCCAACAAGCTCCGTGACCTGCACAGGAGCTTGCCACTTAATAACTAGCTAAGGCACGCTTAATGCAAAACTGCCGTTGTCTTGCCCCATGTTGGGCGCCAAAAAGGACTGTGGTGGGTTGACCCTGGCTGGGTGCCAGGTGCCCACCAAAGCCGCTCTATCACTCCCCCTTCTTAGCTGGACAGGGGGGAGAAAATATAACAAAAGCCTCGTGGGTCAAGATAAGGACAGTTTAATAAAATGAAAGCAAAGGTCGCGCGCGAAAGCAAAGAAAAACAAATGATATTATTCTCTACTTCCCATCAGCAGGCGATGTCTGGCCACTTCCTGGGAAGCAGGGCTTCAGTACGCATGGTGGTTGCTCCGGAAGACAAAAAATGCCTTCCCTTCCGCCTCCCTTTACTTAGCTTTTATATCTGGGCTGACGTCATATGGTATGGAATATCTGTTTGGTTAGTTTAGGTCAGCTGTCCTGGTTATGTCCCCTCCCAAGATCTTGCCCTGCCCCAGCCTGCCATTGAGGGAGGGGGCAAAAATGTTGGGGAGACAGCCTTGATGCTGTGCCAGCGCTGCTCAGCAGTAGCCAAAACACTGGTGTGTTATCAACACCTCTCTAGCTACTAATGCAGAGCACAGTTCTATGAGGGCTGCTATGGGGACTATTAACTCCATCTCAGCCAGACCCAATACAGATGTATAAGGAGAGGAAATATTTTTGTTTAAGGCTCATGCTCATCTTTTCATTCAAACAAAGATGTATCCTCACAAGTGGGTTTTTACTTTTGCACAGACTCTGTTTTTCAAGGGAGTGAAGCCAAGAGTGAACTCAAGTGTTTTCATGGCAGTGGGGTTTCTTCTCTCCTGTTCCGGGTAGAAGTGGCATTAGCCATGTTGTGCAAAATGCAGCTCATAAGCAAAAGTACAGACAATTGTCTTGTGAACAGACAGACGTTCAGCCCGTGTCAACATGAAATTGTAACTTCCAGAGTCACCAGGGCTGTGAAATGGAGAAATAATATTTGTTGTTTGTGGAGGGAAGGGAGTGGGAAAAGAAGGGGAGAAGACAAAAGTGAGAACAAATTTGGGGAGAAGACAAAAGTGAGAACAAATTTTGCCCTTTCTTAAAGTCACACAGAAATTCTGAACATTCTCTGGTTTCAAATGAAGCTAAAATTCCTGTCCTGAACTTATGGGGAAAGAAGATGTTTCCGATTTCCCTTTTCCTTAAAATTTCCCTTCAAAATTGTTTCATACCAGTACCATCAAAAACTTTGTAAACACAGAGCCAGGGGACAGACATGAACCAGGTTTATAGTGAAGTGAGGCAGAAAACAGGTGAGGATGGCTTTTTCCCCAGCTCTTCCCAGCTTTGTAATGAAAGATTTTCAGAGCTCTAATTATAAATCAAAGCTCAAGTTCTTCTGTGAATCAGCATTTGAAGGAGCTGCAATTTTGCCCTTTAAAGCATTTCCTCAGCCAGACAGTTGGAGGGGTGGGGGGAAAGGTGATTCTCTATGTTTTATAAGGTGAGCAGAGAAGGACAGTCAGCTGCAGAGAATAAGGCAGCATGGATGCCCCACATTAAAGAGGGGCAAGAACAACCTTGTGAATAGCTCAGGCAGGTGGATTTATTTTTCTCCTCATCCAACAGCTGTGGTAAAACACAGAAGGCAAAAATAAGTTTCACTGCTGAAAGAAAAAAAAGCTGTTTGACTCCAGTCCATGACAAAAAATGTTGTGTGGGGAAAGGACAGATACACGCAAGGAATTGTTCACCTGACTCAGTGGAAGGAATATGCCTCGGTCAGCGAGTTGCTGGGTGATGTTAGAGCACATTGCCAGGTCTTTCTTTAATTATGCTTTTCTGGAGAGTAGGTATTGCAGATAGTAACAAGTCCTAGAACTGGGGTGCAGTGAAGATAAGATCCATGGAGGGTTATGAAGCATTCAGATATTGAAGAAGTGTGAACAGAAACTTTTAGCTATATAGAAAAAGAAAAGGGTAATCCACTCTCATTTACAACAGGATGCAAAGAATTGCTTGAAAAAAATCTCCATGATACTATCGACATGACTCCATCTCCTGTTTGAAACTCAATAGCATCTGGGCAATACCTGTCACAGTTACATGGGACTTTTGACAAGCTTTGCCACTTATGAAGGGCCTCTGTGTTTGTGAAGCTCATTCATTATGTTCCCATAATGCTGTTTTTCTCTGCACTCATTTTTTCAAGGACCAAAGCTTTCTGATCATCAATGGATCTGAATGGATCCAATGGAACAGTTACCACTTTAAGGACATTGGGAGTAAAGCTCCCTTGTCATTCAAGCTGTTTTTCTCTACCCTGCTTACCAGAAACTTATCATCATCATCTATCTGTAAAGGGAGTAGACAACTCTCTGAAACCAGATTTCCCCATGCCCCAGACTGTATGTCAGTCATGAACAACTTTACAAAAAATCAAGCAAGAAGAAAACCAGTCCTTATGAGACAGGTAATCAAACTGCATGCTATTATACTCCACAAAAACTCAAATATTGTTGATAGTAATTCATGTGTAATGAATTACATGATAGTAATTCATATAGCCCTATATCAGCTATAATGGCTTGGATTCACATAAACATCAAGGGATGCTTCTGAGTTACCACATCTGAGAATCATTGTAAGAATTAGAGGAGTGATTGATGTCTGTGCTTTTTCTGGCAATTTCACAAGTTAGCCTTTTCCCTAATTGCTTTCCCAGACCTCTACAAGCTCTCCTCATCACAGGAGCCTTGGGAAGAACTACCCCACAGGGGCAGGTTTCTGTTCTCACAGCTGTGTCCAAGTGTAGGCAGCCTTTCCTTACAGCAGGAAGAAAAAAAAAAAAGCTTCCTTGTGTACATGATTCATAAGGAACCCCCGGGAAAATACTTGTAAAAAAACCCCACGTTGTCACTAGTACAATTTGAGGAGCAGAATGATTGTATGAAAATCACACTCAGTCCTGCCATGGAGACAAGCTTTGGCAGGCTTAACAGTCTAGACTCTAATATGTCTCTCATTTGAAAATGATAATTTCATTCACTGGGATAGGCCAATAAAAAAAAAATTGTTATAAAATTGATTAGTGGAAGGGCAATGCATGTCTCTGCTTTTGCAGGGTTTATTTTTCTCTCAAAAAAAATTAAATTAATACAAGAGCCTTTATTTAGACTAAATTACAAAGAGAGGAATATTAAAAATGTGATGCAACAGTTAGAAAAGCTAAACAGGAAAATTACTTGATGTGCATTGCATATTGAGTGTTCATATTTCCACCATGAGAAAAGGAATCAGTTCCATAAGCAACAGAGAACAGTGCAGTTCAGATTGTTTCAGGTGTTAGTTTCCAGCTGGTGCAGAAGTCTCTGACTTACTTAGTGGCATAAACCACATTTTTTCCAACATATTAGGGTCTAATCAGTACCACTGGATCACAATGAATGTCATCCCATTGTGCTGGAGAATACAAGTAAGTTGATTTCATAACTAGAGAGGTAAAATAAATCTTAATGAAAATTTCTGCTGATTCATAGAGACTCATTTTTAAAATATGTTGTTCAGACTATCTACTTGCAGTTATTTAATATGTGATTTATGTGCATTTACTCTACCCTGCAGACAGTGTGGCTTGTTTGATATGAGGTCTACTGACTCTTGCAGCTGAGTGTCTGTGTGTATGTGTGTATTCCTGTCACGTGCCACCTTAGAAAGGATTTTAAGAAGAGTGTAACACCTTTTAAAACAGAATGGTTGAGTGCACCCTCTCCTTGTCAGTATAAGCTGTGCTTAAAGAAATAGGGCAGAAAGACAACAGCTGATTGTCCTACAGACAACGAACTACTCACAGTCTTCTCATGATAAAGGTTGGCCCCTGACTTGTAGAGAAACAATAGCCAGAATACACTTGTTTTTTTGGAGGAGGACCAGGGATACCAGTATAATAGTAACTATCATGCTTGAGAGCCCAATATTTCTGTAAAAACTGCTTCCTGGAGGAAGTCCATCTGAAATCTGCAGTTAAACAGAATCTGCAACACCAGCAGTTTCCACAAACACTTGATAGCACAAAATCATGCTTATATTCATTTTAGCATAAAAGCAGTGTTTGTGCACGGGGCATTTGGAGTTTCAAAGCATAAATAGCAACTGTATAAGGAGGGACAGCCAGAGGGGAAGATTTGTTCCTGAAACACTCATGCCACACTGAGATGCCCTATTCATCCCCAGATGCTTCTGTTACAAATACGTGTTCCTCAGACCAAGGTGCTCACAGAAAAAAAAATCCTCTTAATTGCACCAATGCCTTTGTTAGGGCTTTGCTTGCCCCTTGCTAAAGCACAAAGAACAGTCCTGTTGTATCTCCAAGGTGGGGCATGGGAACTGCCACAAGGACAGAGGCTGGGCAACACCAGCACTGGTGTTTCCCCTCTTTCTACTTTCAATGATGTCCACCTGCTGCTATACAGCCCCCAACAACCAATCCAGTGCTCATCACAGGAACAGAGGCAGCTAGTCCTTTGCCATCACTTCATGTCAGACCAGGCTGGCAAATCTCTTTCCTGTGCTTCACTACAAGAGTATATCACAGCCCAAAGCATTGTGAAACTGGAGCTGTCTTCTTCCCGGTCACACTTAAACAAATGATCCTTTGTTTTTACTTGTTTAAAATAATTTTTAAAATGCATTGTCCCAGTAAGTAGTTTATTCCCTCTTCGGTAACGACCTTATTATGTGGCAATAGTTTAAAAAAAATTACTCGCAGTTGTTAAGGAGATTTTAATTTCCACTTTAGAAAAAGGGCAAATTATTTGTTAAAATTAGGTACTTGTAACTTTTAACCAGACAAATATTGGGCTTAAAGTCATCTATTGCCCTCGTACAATATAACAGAGTAATTGTGGAAATTGTAATACATTTCTCACTCTTGAAAGTAATTATTTTACCTGGAAAAATTTGGGAGAACAAACTTTTCCCCTACCTCCTTCAGTTCTGCAGACTTCAAGGTGTATCTCTGAAATGTGAACATCTTCTATTTCATGTTGTTTACTTTGAAGAAGAATAATAAAATCCTAGATTTACATGACAACATTCATCTAAAACAGTAGAAAATCTTTTATAATGATACAGTGCAGGTTATGACATTGTTCAGAGAGAGGCATGTAGATCTGCATGGATATATACCCACAAGCATACCTTTATAAATGCATCCACATATATACATCGTGCAATGTGATGCTAATAGACTTTTATGTTTGTAGTAGGGTGGGCAAATGCTTTTAAAATACAGCTATATGAAGAAGTAAACACACATATTTGGTGCACAGGTGTGAATGTCCCCCATATGGGTGAATTTCAGTAGAGTTTAAAGGAACTAATAAAAGCGTGCAGGAAAGGATGGTGAGAATGAATCTGCAGTATACACCTGCACTCTAAGCATCCTTCTTCTCTCTGCCTTGTACCCTGTCCCCTCAACCTTTTCCCTTGCTCTGCTCCCCAGAGGCTCCTACAGCACTGTCTTTTGGCACATGGCCCTTCTGGCAACTTGCCCTTGCTGTTCGAGACAGTGTAGGGCTATGTACTTCAAGTGAGCACCCAACAAGCTCTCCCCTGGAGCCAGACTCTCTGTAATTGCATTAGGACATTCATACTTCTGTCGGAGCTGACATTTCTGTATGGTGTTGTCTTTGTACAGAACAGGCGTGCCCACGCTTGCAGAGATTCCTCATGGATCACTATAAAGGCAGAGAAAGGAGAAGTGCTTTTAGACAGTCCCACCAGAAGAGAAGGTGCTGGTATCACCTGCTCTCTGTCTCCCCACACTCTGCAGGGATCCTGCTCCATCACCCCTTTCAGACTCTGCATGTTCTTCCACAGGTCTCCAGCACACCATGCTTTTGTCTTCCCATGTTTCTTACTCGTCCTCAAGGAAGCCTTCAATCCTGCAAGTCTTTTAGACCATGCCTGGCAGAAAATTGAAGACTTGCTGAAAATCAGTGATAATGAACAGAAGCAGGAAGACCAACTGTGCAGAAAGAGAGTAGGCCTGGAGGCAAGCTCATTTATGCAAATCCCTTGCAAAATGTTCTCTCACAGCTGGGCTGAAGTTGCCTGCATAAGATGTCCCAGCCCTAGATAACACCAGTTTTAGGGCCCAGCCTCAAAAAATAAAATAACTTAAAAAAGGACAATTAGAAGAGAATAGTGATTTGAAGTCCATGCTGATGAATTTATCTTTTTCAATTGCCAGTTTGTTTTTCTGAGACAAAAGAAAGACTCTTATAATACCAGAAATACATGTTTTCAATACATGAAAGCTTTATATAGGAGATACAGTGAAGCTCATCACATATGCTGGGCCTTTGTGTTACATGTCAAAGCAGCTAGGAGCAGCAATAGGTGTAAGGTATTCTAACAGTAAGCAAAAAATATATCCACTATGTTTCAAAGTTATGATAGGTCTTCACTAGTTCTTTTCCTCAAATTAATTTTGGTGTTTTTTGGTTGTTTTTTTTTTCCACTAAGTACAAACCTGCTTATGATTTTCCTTTTTTGGGGAGAAAATATATTATTCTCTAGGAATTGTAAAATCCATTGGATAAAATAAAACCAAACCAGACCCACAAAGGCAAGCTGAACACAGACTTAATCAAGGTAAAAACCCACTGGTTTCAGCAACATATGCAGACCTGCTATGAAAACACAAGGAAGTCCTGATGTCCTTGCTCTGTTAAATAGAAGCACGTGTATCAGAAAAGCAAATCTCCAAAGTTCAAAGAAGCCACTAAATCTCAAGTGAGTCTATGGTCCCGACCTTCCTGTCAGACCTAACTCTTAGACCAGTGACAGTTCCTTGATGTTAGAAACCAGCGTCATAAGCAAACCAGGGAAATGTGTTCTCAAATGGATGCAAAACTGCAGTTAGAATAGTTGACTCATGGTCAAACTGGAGAGGATTTTTAAGCATTACACCACAGGCATTTGGTCTGGCTTTGGTTTTATTAATGATTTTAATCGTCCAGAACAAGGATGATTGCAAAAATAAGTGTAAAAAGCAAGCTGGACAGGATTGCAAGTTCCTTGGAAGACAGGATTGAAAATAAAATGTATTGAAAAAGTGGAAATCCACTCTGAAATCCGTAAGATGAAATTCAATAGGCACAAGCCCAAAATAAACCAAATGAACAAGTGACTAAGCTGACTACACAGAGGAGAACTAGTGAATGCAGCACAGCACAAACTGCATATGATAAAATTAATAGGACACTGTTGCAGAAAGAGAGGGTCTCACACGAGACCATATTATGCAGGAGTGTTGGGCAGAAGAAACCACAATCACGATTCCAGTTCAGCTCATACTGGTACCAAGGCACAAATGACTATCACCAGTTTTGGAAGACACTTTTTGAGAAGGATAAAAGGAAACTAGTATAAAGAGAAAGGCAACAAGAAAGGTACAAAGATGAACAGACATAACCTATGAGAAAAGGCTAAAGGAAACCTAACTGTTTAGGCTAAGAAAGAGAAGACTAAGGGAAGACATGGTAACATTCTTCCATTTTACAATTAGCTGCTATAAAAAGAAAAATCAATAGCTCTCTGGAGCCAGCAAGGATAAACAACAAACAAAGGAGGAGTTTTTAGGAGTTTTATTTGGTTCAAAAACCCCTGATTCTTCCAGTTAGATATTAAGGAAAATATAAACCAGAGTGAAGCACGGGAATAGACTCTGTAGGGATTGCTGCAAGAGATATTTCCCTTGAGCTTTACAAGAATAGGTTGTACAAATATCCAGTAAGTATGTTCACAATATATTTAATGTGAGGTAAAGCAGAGAGACATTTTCATCTCTTGAGGTCTTTTCCCATTCTGTGTTTCTGTGATTCAGTGCTCACAGGTATTTGGAAGATTATTTTTAATGAACAATTTTCACCTTGTGGATTTGTTAAAAATTATTCTTTGTTTTAAACAATATATATTGGTCATCTCCTATAGTACATAAATCCTATGGTATTATTTTTGTTCCCTGATAATTCAATGTTCTCAAGTATTGTACAGTAAGCTTCTGCTAGAAATATATTTCTGCTGTGGGTTTGAAATTAATTTTTTCTGAGAGCTGATCAAACTAGTGAGTGCTATTTTATGTAAACATTTCTATTAAGATTTTAAAATTCTGACAAATTATAAGCATCCCCATAAATTGTTTGAAAATGGTCATAGATGCTTATCAAATTCTTATGTTTTTCATAAATATCTGGTGCATTTTTAATGAAAAAATATCAACATGATCATACTTTTCTTTTTAAATGGAAAAAATGTCAGCTCTACTTCATGTAAACATAACACTTCTCATGCAAATGTTCATCAAGAGCAAATACAAATTGCTACAGGCATGGCAAAAGCAGAACGTTACTTGCTCCAGATACTTCTAATCCATTTCTCCCCATATTAATCCTGTTTCCTTCACAGGAGAAACAAAAGCAAAAGAAGTAGAAAGAGAAACAAACACAAAAATGCCACTGCCTGGAGGAATCAAAGTTTCCCCTACTTACAGTCTTGTAATAGCGTTTTAGTGAGCTGTATTGCTATTTCAAAGCCAACCCCAAGAGTGCACTACTTTTAGCACGTGGAAAAGTGTTCCAGCAAAAGTGTATATATCTTTGTAACAGCACAATTGCCTATTATGATAGAAAAAAAGCACGGGTTTTCTGGGATAGTTAGATCAACATTAGGATGAATGTTAGTATAGTTAAATCTGCCTGGGAGTTATCCTCTTCCCAGCCCAGATCTACACAGCTGTGCTAGCATAAGCTTGAAGTGTTGATTTGGCTTCAGACATTCTGCAGTAGGCACCTGACTCACAATCTGGAAGTATCTATTTGTCTCAATAGCCTCTAAAGGAAACTCAGTACAACTGGATTGGAGTCATATAGCATCTTTTAGATGTACAAATGAAATTGCACTTTCCCCAGTCTAAAATGGAACAGGAATTGCTATCACTTTCTTAATATCAAACCTCACAAAATTACTGTAACATCAGAACAAAACCTTGAGGATTACTAGAAATGTTACCAGTGGAGTTGTGTTTCTTGGTGAGGACTACAATCATTTACTTGATATAGTTAGAGTGAAATAAGAACAGACATAGCTCCACAAAGGTACCTGAATACTCATTTGCATAGTTACCACAAATCCCCTAAAATAATAATAAAAGATTGCTTTCAAGGAAGATTCTGACTCTCTTTCTTAACAAAAACAGCAGAAAAGGTCCCGAGGCCACCAAAAGCACCTACAACAGTATGCCTAATGGCCATGAAGTCTGTGACTGCCGATCAGTTCTCTCTAGCGCTGCAAGGGAGGACAGGATTGTCTCACTGAGTCTAAGCCCACCAAGGGTTAACCTGTAGAGAGGCATCTCCCCATCACACAGCAAAAACAGAATACTGCACAAAGAAATGGCCCATTCCATTAATTTTTACCTCACAGTGTCTTAAACTAAACTCAGCTGAAACCACCTTAGAATTCTGACTGCTGATGCAGACAGCCTCAAGAAACCTACCTGTCTTACTGCTAGTTGCTGATGTGAGCATTGGACATGGTGGTTGGTTGCCAATAACTCAAAATGAGTTATTTAACATGAAATACTTGAGCATGCTGAGAATTGATTTGTTCTAAAAGCAATACAAAAGAGCAAGTCAAATACAACCCTGGTGAGCAGGGGAAAGCTGACACTCCACACCTTCGCACCCATCATTCCTCCACACTGTGAATGTCTGCTCTATCAAAAGCCTGACCTGCCCAATGCACCTGCCAGCTCATGTGCTTTGAGATCTATAAATGTTTCTATAAACACATTAGCAACAAAAAGAGGGCTAAGGAGGATCTCCATCCTTTATTGGATGCAGGGGGAAACATAGTGACAAAGGATGAGGAAAAGGCTGAGGTACTTAATGCCTTCTTCAACTCAGTCTGTAATAGTAAGACCACTTGTTCTCTGGGTTCTGAGCCCCCTGAACTGGAAGACAGGGATGGGGAGCAGAATGAAGCCCCCATAATCCAAGGGGAATTAATTAGTGACCTGCTACGCCACTTAGACACACACAAGTCTACGGGGCTGGATGGGATCCACCCAAGGGTACTAAAGGAGCTGGCGGAAGTGCTCACCAAGCCACTTTCAATCACTTATCAGCAGTCCTGGCTAACCAGGGAGGTCCCAGTTCACTGGAGGTTAGCAAATGTGAAGCTCATCTACAAGAAGGGCCGGAAGAAGGATCCAGGGAACTACATGCCTGTCAGTCTGACCTCAGTGCCGGGGAAAGTTATGGAGCAGATCATCCTGAGTGCCATCATGTGGCACGATCAGGCCCAGTTAGCATGCATTTAAGAAAGGCAGGTCCTGCTTGACTAACCTGATCTTCTATGACAAGGTAACCTGTTTAGTAGATGAGTGAAAGGCTGTGGATGTTGTCTACCTGGGCTTCAGTAAGGCCTTTGACACTGTCTCTCATGGCATACTCCTTGAGAAGCTGGCGGCTCACAGGTTGGACAAGCATACTCTTCACTGGGTAAAAATACTGGCTGGATGGCTAAGCCCAAAGAGTAGTGGTGAATGGAGTTAAACCCAGTTGGCGGCTGGTCACAAGTGGTGTTCCCCAGGGCTCAGTATTGGGACCAGTTCTGTTTAATATCTTTATCAATGATCTGGACGAGGGGATCGAGTGCACCCTCAGCAAGTTTGCAGACAACACCCAATTGAGTGGGAGTATTGATCTGCTTGAGGGTAGGAAGGCTCTACAGAGGGATCTGGACAGGCTGGATCGATAGGCTGAGGCCAATTGTATGAGGTTCAACAATGTTACAAGCCAGGTCGTGCACTGGGGTCACAACAACCCCATGCAATGCTACAGGCTTGGGGAAGAGTGGCTGGAAAGCTGCCTGGCAGAAAAGGACCTGGGGGTGTTGGTCAATGACCAGCTGAATATGAGCCAGCAGTGTGCCCAGGTGGCCAAGAAGGCCAATAACATCCTGACTTGTATCAGAAATAGTGTGGCCAGCAGGACTAAGGAAGAGATTGTCCCTCTCTGCTTTCAGCACTGGTGAGGCCACACCTCAAATACTGTGTTCGGTTTTGGGCCCCTCACTGCAAGACAGACATTGAGGTGCTGGACTGCATCCAAAGGGCAACAAAGGTGGTGAAGGGTCTAGAGAACAAGTCTTACAAGGAGCAGCTGAGGGAACTGGGGTTGTTTAGCCTGGAGGAAAGGAGGCTGAGGGGAGACCTTATCGCTCTACAACTACCTGAGAAGGGGTTGTAGCGAGGTGGGTGTTAGTCTCTTCTCCCAAGTAACAAGCAACGGGACAAGAGGAAATGGCCTCAAGTTGCGCCAGGGGAGGTTTAGATTGCATATTAGGAAAAAATTCTTCACCAAAAGGGTTGTTAAGTATTGGAATAGGCTGCCCAGGGAAGTGGTTGAGTCACCATTCCTGGAGGTATTTAAAAGATGCATAGATGTGGCACTTAGGGACATGGTTTAGTGGTGGACTTGGCAGTACTAGGTTAACGGTTGAACTCGATGATCTTAAGGGTCTTTTCCAACCTAAATGATTCTATGATCTGTCAGAAATGTTTGATCCTGGAGATTTAAAATCAGAAAGCCTTCCACACTTTGTGACAGGTGAAGTTGACTTATTTTGAAGCCCAGTCGATTTATCAAGTTGTTGGAATGGCAAGATTGTCACTTCCTATTACTGATGACATACAGTTCAGAGCAAAGCTGGCCATCAAGTTAACTGCAGGCAAATTCACTGGGACACCAGCTGCAATACAAACAAAAACCACCACCCCATTAATTGAGGTATTGAAATGTAAGTGATTTCTGGCTGAAAGCGTGAAAAAATTCATAAAGCTCAGGCAGTTGAGGAAGAGAAGGCGAAGGAAATTGTGACAAGCTGGTTTTAGAGATGGTAAACACTGCCTATCACATCTTGCTCAGAAAACATAAGTTATGACAGGGGACAACAGCACTAGATACAGTTGTGAGTTCCCCTTTCGTTAAACCACTTGTATGTCTCTACAATACCACAGATGTCAGTGAAGTTGCACCAGCATAAGGCAGTGAAGAATCAGGCCAAGCGATTTAATCTGAGTTTTGTTTTGATGCATTTAAAAAAAACCTCACACTTTTTAAATTTTCATAATAAAAGCAGCATCATTTTCATCAGCTTTCTGCATTTACAGAATAAATAATGACCTGTACAGCCAGTTACCTGTGCATAATAACAGGGGTACGTTCATTTTGGGGTCTGTTTTATCTGAGCGAAATACATCGCTGGGAGTACTTAATCTGTAAAAGATGTGAATCAATGGAATATTAGCTCAAAATATCCCTGGTATTTTGAAACGTTAAGTTAACCTGATATTTCAGCTGTCAAGGAGTACAGTTGCCTTACTTACTGCTAGCTAATTCCAGTCCCAGTTAGTGACTGGTTGTGAAGCCTAGGATGCCTATTGCCCCCTGGGGAAAAAAGTGTGCTTTCAAAAATGGCAAGACTCTGCTTCACTTTTCTGACAGAGATAATAAATCACTCCCTTAAAAAAGGCTACTGAAGTTTACCCATGTATGTTTTAAGGTGTTATTAATTCCTTGGGTAAAAAGACAAAGCTTTGTTATTGCTGAAATGAATGCAGATATGTGGGAGAAGAGAACCAGCTAGTTAAGCAGAGAATGTTTCCCAGGTGAAGAGGCAAAAAGAGCAACCCTCCCTCATGAAGGTCTCAAAATACTCCATTCAACTGAGGCCTCATTATAGAAAGCTTAATAATACTGCATTGTTAGGACTGGATAACTTATCCTTCCTTTTATGCTAGAGATAGCATTGAGAATGATGAGGATGTTCCTGAATTATACACATAATTTTCTAGGAAGATAGGAGAGCAGGGCTACACCTGAGACAGGTGCTAGAAACATTGCTTACTGCAGCTTTACTATAATGCCAGATCTTGATGAGCAGGGAAATAGAGCGTGACATATGAAAAGGAGATATTTAAAATTCTTGTATGCTGAACCCATCCCTCAGAAAAAGTAACCATGCCAAACAAGGATATAAAGATGGTCACACTTTTTCAAATAATAAAAAAAAAGCATAACATTTCCATGTTGGATTAAAAATGAAGTCAGAATTGCTCATTTTTCTTTGTTTCTCCCTCCTGTTTCCCTTTTTCCCCAAGTCCAACTTCATAGGAAATAAAACTGAGCTGCTGCTATGTATTTCTGTATTTCTCTGGGTTTCATTGTGTGAATCATATTGGAGAATATCAGTAGGATTTTCCATCTCTACTTCCTTTTAAGCCATCATTTTAAAGGCAAATTTATGCCCAGAGCCCAGTTTGTTTCCCCCTGCCCCCAACTCCTGTTGTTACCTGTCATTCCCCCCTCCTCTTGACATTCTCAACTTTTATTTTTGTTTAACATCTGTGTCAGCTTGTAAAGGCCATTACTATGCTGCTAGATTCTAATCAGAAGAGACATTGTCAAGGTAAGAAGACAAAGCATCAGTTTCATCAAATGTGAGAAATCACAACCAGGTTTGTTGCAAAACCACTGGGGTTTTCCTGTACTAGTACTTCCTCTCTTTCCTTGTCCAGCTAGCATAAGAGCAAGAAAATAGCTTGGCAAAGAAGAATCAGTCTGAACCCAAACAAAAACAAAGTTGTTCATCAGCCCTCCTTTACTACAGCTGAAATATCTGACTGACATTTTCCTTAGTTCTTTGTTTTCTTTTTCAGGTTGCTGCATGTCATTGATTAAAAATGCCACCCAGATTCCTTGCAATGTGTGTTGTTCTCAGCCCCAGGTGATTCTGTAGGCATTCATCTTTAGAAGAAATCCTTGTGAAGCATGAGAGGGAAGCAAGAAGTTGGGATTCATCCTAGTATGCCATCACTTACTGTAAAGACCTAAGGCTCAGATCTGGTTTACTCCCCTTAGTAATTTAAGCTGCAAATGTTTGTGGTCAGCCTGTCATGGAAAAATTTCTGATAATCCTTAGCTTGTTGAAAAATCCTTCTCCCACTCTCCCTGCCCTGATTTTTCTTCTTTTCATGGGGAAAATTTATACTGAACTTTGGTGAAGGCCTTACTTACAGCATCATTGTCCCAGACTGCCAGGGCTCCCACCTTTGCGACTAGAGAACAGAATCCCTCTCCTCAGCCTGAATGTGGCTCACCCCTAAACAGAAGCCAAACATTAACTATCCATTTCAGAGGCTTTCCTCCTGTCACCAGCCTTCAGATCATATTGAGAACTCATCTGTTTCAGGCTGCTGAAGATGCAAACGTTCTGTGCCTACATACTGGCAAGGTGAGGAATTGTTTTTCCTCCCTGCCTGATAGTGCAGAATTATTGTAAGCTGTGTATTTTGCTCATACTTGTCAGTGCAACTGTCTCATGCTTTTTAGCAAAAGGAGAAAACTCATAGCTGTTTACAGCTCTTGAGCTCTTATTCTCAAAAGAAGGCAAAAATCACTGACTCTTTCATACCCAAGAGTCCAGAAAGAACACATCAGTGAAGTTAAATGTAAATTTTCAAAGGAAAATGCTTCTGTATTAGATAAGCATGGTAGCTAAAACACAGACTGGTAGAGAGATTACCAAAAATATTTTTCTTTCATTATGAAAAAGCAATGATCTCCACAGTTGGTTTGAGCATGGATCATAGGCTGAGAAGCTCATTCTTTTACAGAGAGTGGCTTTGCTAGAACTGCTTAAACCCATAGCAACAACACTTGCTCTTTCTGTAAGCAGAAAAGAACTGCAAATTTTGGAGGAATCCTTGTTTCTTTCAAGCAGCTCACCTTATTATAGAGAACGCATGGGCAACATTAAGACAGTTGATTTTGTAGCACAAGGGAATATTGATTGTTAAGATTTTTCCTGGGAAATATAGCTGCAAATGCCTTCTGTCAATAGAGGCCAGAGGAAAGGACAGGGACAGATTCTTTCAAGCTTGCAGTTCAGCTTCCAGTTGCTGTTCTGCTGAAGCATGTAAGGTAGTGCTGAGAGTTAACCCAGATGTGGGTCAAGAATGACACCCAGTGGACAGACCATGTGGTAGTCCCAGAGGATTTCTATGGGTGTCTACCCTATTCTTTTTTCCTGATTTAATGTAATTCCAGGTAATGAGCCATATTAGGGTATTAAACAGTGTCTTATAAGATGGAAGCATCTTTTTCCCCCCACCTCCCTCCAAAATTTGAGTCCCCAGTTAGGTATTTCAGAGGTTTTTCTCTTTTTCCCCCACTCTCAGCTGATTTTTATACATACAATATGGACAGCTTCCCATAAAACCCCCAAACTATTTAGAGCTAGATTAATTTATCAGTCATATGAAGAAACTGACCTATTCAAATAGGATTTTCTAACCATAGTAGAACAGGTTCATAATAAAAGTTTATATTGCTTTGGTAGAATGCTCAAAGGGTTTTCTTTTGTCATGACACCATTAAAAAAACCCAGTGACTAGGAAACCAGCCATGCATTGAATCTGGTCTGATTCAAATCCATTTTTCTCACCCAACAAAGGTTCATTTGTACCTCATATACAGCAGTGAGGTACTATGCTCTTACCTGTACCATGCTCCACTATCCAAAGGAAAGAGAGCTGGCAAATAGTCCTGCTCTACACTGGGGCAGGGCCAAGGGACTGGGATTAGACCCAAATGCACAGTGACGGGGAAGAGAATGAAGAAAGAGGTGTGAGGGAGACAGAAGAACTAATTTCTGAGTATGAGTCCAGACAAGTGGGAAAGAAGGTCATCTCGTGAGCAAAGCACAGGTGATACAGGAGGGAAAGGAGGGACTTCTGGAGGCCACTTGGTACAGCCAATCATGCTAAATTGCCTGAACAGCTTTTAGCAGAGCCTGGACTCCAGAACCCCCTGGCCTCCGCCCTCACATCAACCTCGTTACTCCTCCTTTAGGTAGGTTTTCATTTTACCTATATCTTCATTGCACAAAGAGAGAGTGCAAACCAGAATCCTTAGCCTTTCTTCTGTAAAACAGCACATGCTTACCTCTAGGCCTCAGGGTTTGGTACTATGCCCTTTTTACTGACACTGCACTGCTAATCTGAACAAACATGCCATGCTCCTTGTTACAGCAAGACATGTGAACTGCCTAGTGCCAAGAAAGGCCTAAAGGCATTGAAGTTTATGCTTTCCTATGCACATGGAGAAGGATTTTCAGTAGCAGCAGTGGAAGTGATTTCTTCCTGTCTCACCTCTGCCTCTCCCTCAGGGTGGTACAGTAGCAAGCAGGGTGAAACTCAGCACAAATGCATCTCATTCCCCCTTTGTTTTTTCTTACTGCTCAGATAGTCCCTTCTCTGAGCAAATAATGCTTTTTTATACTAATGCCTACATCTGTTTGGGTATGTCACCTGCATTGTTAATATCTGCAACCTGCAAAGAAAATTAACTGTAGAATTTGCCTCCGGAATCAGTGTTAATCCCCAATGAGCTCACACCTCCTGACCTTGTTAACCTCAGTTTTGAGCATCTAAAACTCCTGCCTAGCAGGCCATTTGAGCTTGGTGGTTAATCCAGGACATTTCTCAGGTCAAAGGCTTCAATTTAGCTAAGGCTCTACTGCAGCACATCTGAAACGCTCTGCCCAGGTAAAGAGCTTTGGAAACCCTCAAAAAAGGGTCAGAAGCAGAGTTTACAGCATCATATTTTATTAGAGTCTTCTCCAGGTGCCTCTAAGCAAAGATCTATTGCACACAGCAGCACTCTGCTCTATCCAGCCAGGCCCAGCAGGACACTTACTCATAACAAATGCTGATGTCAGTAAACCATCAGCTCACCTAACACGCTGGCCCTTCCTCAGGCAGGGGGTAGTGCTCTTCTACCACCCTCATCATCAGAGCCTCCCCACAATTTCTTCTCCAACAAGAAACTCTTCTACTATCTAGGTTTGATGTCTGGGCTTTTTTCTGTTTGTGGTTTTGGAGCTCTTTTTTTTTTTTTTTTTTTTTTTTTTTGCTTGTTTGGGTTTTTTTTAAAATCCACTGACATTTCTATTTAACCACCTTCCACAGCAAACTGCTTTATCATCTGCCATGTTTTCTACACACCTACAGCTATACTAAAGACTTCCTCCATTAAAGATTAAAGACTCAGAAGCACCCCCTCACACACACTGTTCCTCACTGGGACAGTAGAAACAAAAAGCAAGCAAACTTTAAACGTTCTTATGTCAAGATTATCTTTTTTTTTTTTTTTTAGGAGTCTACTATAAAACCAGCTAACCCCATTCATTATTTCTTACCTCAAATTCCTCACTGTATTTTTTTTTCCACCTTTGTTAATAGGAACAAGGCAACCATTCTGCTACACGTGCTTCTAAATAACCAAACTTCTTGCACTGCTACCCACTTTTTGTAGAAGGAGTAGGGATGCTAATTAATTCTTCACACCTGATAGAAATTATTCTATCAACAAGAGTAGGATTATGGTTGGCCTGGTGTTTCGTATTCTATCCTCTATCTTATTTTTTTTTCCTTTTTTTTTTTAATTGATAAAACTCACACATTGATGGAATCTCAAATTTAAACATTTGGGAGTTTGTCAACATTAAAGGTAAACTGTCTCTTTCCCCCCATGTGTCTTAAGGGATCATCTGAAGTCTGAGAGAGTGCTTCTCCAGTGGGAAGAGAAAATGAAAGAGGAAAATTAATATAGTTCTAGAGAAAGTTTTTCCTTTTAAAAATTTGGCAAGCCGCAACAGAGAGCTTAGGCAGATAACCGCGCAACCAGCAAAACCATTGCAGAAGTTCCCTTTTGTGGCACATTCTGTCTTAAAACATTTTAGTGACATTTGTTGGTAGTGAGTGGTCAAATGTGTCCTGATCATGAGATGAAGCCAAGAAGATAACATCAGGGTATATAAACATGCCCCACATTAGGAAGACCAGCTTATTCATACAATACAAGGGGAGCCCTCAATGAGATTTAAAAGCAGCAGATTTACAATGGACAAAAAGGGCATTATTTTCCAACACAGCAATCAGTAAAATTAATCTGCTTATTATGCAACTCTCAGTTCCACAGTGTTATTTCTCTTAATAAGACAAAAAGCTTTGTAGATTTGAAGAAAGGATTTGGCAGGTATATGCACAAGATTAGCATCTGCTGACTGTTATCCAGGAAAATATCGCAAGAGAAAATATCACCATTCTCATGCTTCAGGACACAAGACTGTCAATCTTTGGAGGTCAAGGAGAATTCCCTTTATACTATTACAGAGTTACACAGTATTACTACAGTGGTTTTTTATGAGGTCAGGTCATATATTTTCAAAATGTGCAATCCTGATAAAAAATCCAAGCAAACCATTAACTTCAAAAAATAAGCATTGTTGTGAAGAGTATTTTCAATTCTTTGAACATTTGCCAAATTTGTTGAGAAATGCCTATATTTCATATTTTTAGAGAGTTTTATAACATTTCTGAACATTGACACAGAAATTGAAGATGTATTTCCTACTTTCCATATTTTGCTTTGACTAGTGAATGTTCACACAAAGCTTTGGAGAGAGGGTCATCACACAGTGACTCTCTCAAATAGGCTTCCTTATTCTGTGTTTTTCAGGAGTGTGCCTCCCTGCCTTTAAAACCAGTCTATGCACCTCAAAATCTACTTGTGTATCTGCATACTGTGCAGTAAACATAACAGTGCAAGAATGAATCTAGGGCTTGGTTATTTGTGTGATTAAAGGCACTAGCCTTTAGCCTTAGTGTCCAGTTATCACTATTATTTATAGATCATTATTTTATACTAATAAAATGTATCTTCTGCAGAACCACAAAGAAAACTAAGAAAGAGAAAAAGCCAGTGGAAAAAACCCAACTGGTACATGAGCACTTTTCCCCTTTTTTTCTGTATTCTTCAGTCATCAGTCCCCTGTGATTATTTCTGGTTTTGGCTATAACAATATTTGTAACTATTTCAGTTCCATACCTAGTTTGTACTGGCTTTTGATACAGCTGGAAACAGAACATATGAAAAGTATAGACTGGCCAACCCATTAAAGGAAATCCTATGCTCATTTGTAACTGTTTTTTCTTAGTAGACATTTGCCTGAGTATAGGACAGTAGAGGTCATATCCTTGTAACTGATGAATTGATATGTGCATAGCAGCATGTATCCAGACACTTTATTGCTAATTTCTAAACTTAGTATCTTCTGCATCACATATTGCCCACGTAATTACCTGGATACTAAATGGCAAGTGGAAGCGTATCTCAAAAGATGAACTGCTTGTGGGCTTGATACATCTGATTTCTAGAGGCGGGAGATACTGAAATTTTGCTGTGAAGGAAAATTCAGTTTTTAAAAGATTTATTTTCTCTTGACCTCAAACAAAACTGCCTTATATCCATATTTCTGACAGCTACACAAATTTCTAGGGCTTTTGGAACTACCAAATGTTTCATTTTGGTAGTGTCAAATTGTTTTGGTTTCCTGATGTTGAAATGTTTCATTTAATTATGTCAAAATACTTTATTCTGTTAATGTGAGAACATTATAACATAATCTTCAATCTTCAGTACAATATACCATTTAAAAACTCATATAAATTCAATATAAAAATTAATATGTATATAACAAAAATCAATTAATCAAAATGGTGCAGTCAAAATGATATGTTTTTACCTTAGCAAAACAAAATGTTTTGACATCATTACCAAAATAAAACAAGACAGCTGAAGCAATTTGTTTCAGCTCCTTTCGAATGAAAATTTCATCAAAATTGACATATTCTCCAGGAGCATTTTGGCACTGATGAAACAACACATCACAGTGAAACACGGTTCTATTTACAATGTTTTTGTTACCCTTAATTTTAGGAAAAGGAAAAATACATCCAAAGGGCTGGCTGCAATGACACTGCAGATTTTGCAGCCATACATTTACAGGTGCCTGGAGGTACTAGCAATTAAAGTATTTTTGGCCACTTACATTTTTAATTCTCCTTCCAAAAATAACCCAATAAGTTTCCTAGATTGTTCCTTAGGTAAAGGTGACTCTAAAAACATTTGTCATTCCCCATTCTTTGCTACAGTGAGAGCACAGGAATAGCTGTAAGCATTTCATGACATCTCTTTTCTTGTCTTCTTTATTTTATGATCGGGGTGATTTTCCCTTCTGCACACCTACCCTTCATGCCTCTTCTTATCCTCATTTCCATGGTACAAAATCTTGGATAAGCTCCCCTTTACCTTCTCCATAAGTATTCATAGGTCTAATTAAGTTAAATTCAGATTGTCTGATTTAAGAAGTCCTATCAGGAATACTTAACCTGTGCAAATAATATGCATAGACTGAAGTATTCCTTCTGAATGCTAATTAACTATCATACAAGACTTCATACATAATCAAATGTCCAAATGTACCAGAAGCCTTACAGGGAAAGGAAAAAAAAAAAAAAAAAAAAAAAAAAAAAAAAAGACATGAAATGCTTTAGAAAAGGTAACAAACAAAAATCCTATGCCAGCAATTCATAGCAGCCCAATAACCCCAAGCACATATCGTGAAAGTGCCTTGTAATTTTAACTGGGAAAGGATGGAGCTCAGCCATTCCTCCACCCGGGCTGCAGAGACTGAAAGATGGTGAAGAAGGGATAAAAAAACCTAGGAGGGTCATTCAGCCTTCTTCATTCTCCAGAACCATATTTTTAAACTGAATCTTGCAGAAAGTAGGTGATAATTAATTCTGTTTCACTCTTTTTAGAGTGACTACATTCTCATCTATGTATTCCCTTCAGTTTTTTCCATTTTTTTCTTCTAGAGCTTCTTACCTTAGATTACAACTGCCTTAGGCCATAGCTCCATCTTTTTAGAGACTAGTCCTCCTAATATTCAGAGAGGACTCTAACCAGCCAGACTGAGACGCAAGTAGGAGGCTGCCATGAACCTGAATATCACCAAGAAGATCCCAGGACTTGTCCACCTGTACAGCCCACAGGGGCACTCTGAATCTGGCAGTGTGATTGATCTCACTGGACCTAAACATATTTGATGTACATGTAAAATCTGAGCCCCTTGCCCAGGTGCTGCCTACAATCAAAGAAAAAAAAAAAAAAAAAAAAAAACAGAAAGAAACTTTGGGACAGGAATCATTCAGCCTGTTTCTGGCATCTGCATTTGGGTGAGATGAATCATGTTCTAGGAAAGCCTCTTTCTCTCCTGTGGTTGTATGGGGAGATTAGTACAACGATGCCATCAGTAGACATCCATGGTGTTAATGCCTGAAATCAGGTGACATAATTTCCTCATCAGGTTTACTAGCTGGACCATGCTGTGTCATAGGGTACCAACTTCACCCACACCAGGATCGGGCATGAGTATGCCAGGGTTCTCTGTGTCCCTGTGCCTGAGGTTTCCTTTGAAACCAGGATGAGAGGTGCACACATGAAAGGGCTGGTGCCCACCAGACCATGCCCAAACACAAAGTCAGGATGTTGGCTGTACAATATAACAGCTCTTTTGGACCCCCACAGACTTCCATATCCTGATGCATGAAAACCTGGAGCACTAACAGCTGCAAAGCACTTCAATCAGTGCACCTAAAACACCCAAAGCCTTCTTCCTACATGTGTTTCTCATTATTGTCCAATTTCTTTCACTGTTAAGTAGGTCAGTTCTTCTCTCTCTTAACATTCCATCTAATTCCAGTGGTTCTGTACTGTAAGAATTCAGTTTAAGAATCTTTTGCTTCTATCAACCTTAATTTTTCCCTTCCACAGTTTCCAACTATTTGTTCTTATCCCTTCATCTTCTGATACAGTGAATTAGCTTTTCCTTTCCACCTTTTATATTGCTATTATGAAAGCATCAGGCTATGATCAAATCCTTTTCATCTTCCAATCTTGTCTTGTCTAAATTTGTATTTTCTCTATTTTTTCCAAACCGTTTCTTCTTTCTCAAGCTTAGCATGGAAAAAAAATGGACAGTTTTGCAAGGCTACACAGAAGGTCCCTGTTATCTCCACAGCTTTGCATGATATCCTGTAAAATGTATAATCCAATCTATATAGTCCAGCTAGACACTCCTGTGTTCTGTTATGTTCTCCCCATTCTCAGGCACACAGTATCCAGTTGTCTTTTTTTATCTTCTTCCATCAACAGAAATTTCTTTTATTGTAATCCTCCACTATATAGGCATGGGAGTCCATTACAACATGGGACAAATGGACATGATAAGTTTTATACTCAGGTAAATTCTGCTTTTGTTTTGCTCTGCTGCAAAGTAGTTTGTTCAGAGTCAAAGTCCTAAAAATTATGGTAGGAACACGGTACGAGAAGGCCTACCATTGCATCTTGAGCAGGGACTGGATGCCTTTTTTTTTAGTTCTCATTGCTATAAGCATTTCTATTTTCACATTTTAAAAAAATCCTTCCTTCTGTCTTCTTTTCTGCCCTTAGCTCAGAGAATATTCTAATATCCAATGCTGTTAATCATGGAGAAATGTACATAATTATGTGTAGTGTGTAAAGATACAATAGTTTACTATGCATGAACACCAGTATATTAAGAGATAGTCTATTAACTGGATAAAGCATACAGAAAAAGTTGACTGATAGAAAGGGAATAATTTGACTGATAGCCCTATGTGAATGAATAATACATAGATATATTGCATGGATGAACTGGAAGGACAGATGGATGAGATAAATCAACAGACAGCTGGACTGATGAATGGAGTGTGGCTGTATTGAAGGGAAAAACAGATAAGAGGAACATTAGAGAAAGAGTGAGTGCAAGTATCCTTGTGGAATTTCTTCTGCCAGAATAAGCCCTGATGGATCTTTGTGGCAATCAGCTGGTTAAACGCAGCTCCCTTTTAGCAGCGAAACTGGGTTCACTCCACAGAGGTGCAAGGAAGATGAGAACAGCCTTTGAACAGAGAGAATCCAAATTTAGAACTGAAAGCACAGAAAGGTATTAATGAGAGAAACACTCAGACAAGATTAAATCTTAGCAGAAGACCTAGTCAGGGATATAACAAGGAAAAACATAGAATAAAGTTGCAGGTAAAATAAAATCCCTTCTTTCTCTCTTTTTTTTTGTTTGTTTTGTTTTGTTTTTGCCAGTGAAACCCATAACTTGGATGTAGCTTTCATTTCACCTATGTTTTCCTAAAGCTGTCACACGTTTTAAAGGTCAGGATTTCACATTTTGGACCTTAATGACATTGAAGCTTAGCAAGAACTGGGCTTTTCATGTACAAGTGTGATGCACTAATCTGTCCGTATTAACACCAAGGGTGCAATATGATGATATGCAGTTACTCCCCCTGACGTTAGCATTTGCTGCTACCCTTTGCCATTAACAGAACTAGATAGCTCAAGAAGCTCAAATTTAAACAGCTTCTCCTCTAAGCCTCTGCATAAATCTCCCCAAGGAGGTAATAATTGTAAGAGTACATTTTTTAATTAATCCCATTTTTTTTTTCAATATGCACTTGTACAATGCTCTGTGCATGCACATTGTACAAATATTTGTGGGACTTTAACCTCCTAGGTAACAAATCCTAAACATCTCCTGCTCAAGTCAGCCATGTGAAATAACCAGAAGCTGCCACTCAGCTCTTTAGCAATCCACTGTCTCATTTATGATAGAGATAAGGCACAGCTTCAGCATTTCGCAGCGAGCTACTCAGTCTGCACACAACTTTTCAGAAGAGATCAAAATAACTGATACAAACCCACAACAGAATTCCACATACTTTAATCAAAAAAAAATATTTCTACTGAAGCACATGTACTCTTTGGCCAGTATTCACCAGAAAACTGACGTGTTTTGAGTTGGCTAGGCAACTCACAGCAACAGAAGTTAGAGGACAAGATTCTTTCTACCTATATAAAGAAAACCTTTGAGGGGATAAATATGCAGTGGTAGAAACAGCATTTTTCAGCTGACTTTGCTGACTTTATTCTCAGTTACAGTCAGACATGATTTTTGAGGCTATTAATTTCCACATCATTTTAAAATCTGGTTGGATGTGAGAAGCAACATTGCAGAAATGAACCATGGTACTTCCCATTATGTGCTCTCAGTAAGTCTTCTGAGTCATTTCTGATTATCTTGCTGGAAACATTACGTTGTCAACAACGCAGAGAAAGCCAGCTGTGTTATCTTTTTGTCTTCTGAGCAATGCAACATCAACAATGACGAGCTGACTTCAGATTCGTCTCTACTTTTCACTGCAATAGTGAGGTGGTGTGCTTTTCACGCACTTGGTAGGGTTACCTTTCTAAAGGGCTGAAGAAATTAATTTTGAGCTGGAAACCAAAATATCGAGTTCACTGAGAAAGGATCGAGACAAAATGCCAAGATGATTTTTTTCATTTTTCATTTTTTATTTCACAGCCTCAGTTTTTGGCTTTAACAACACAGAAGGGGGAAAAAAAAAAAAAAAAAAGAAAGAAAAAAAAACCAAATTTTTTTTTTCTAAATTTATTTAAGTCATATATGAAATGTAATTTTTCTGATGATAAGGGATGTTGCAGTGATTGCTCTGACAACAGATATCATTTTCTTCTTCTTCATAAACCAGCTACAGTAAAGCTCTCAGCTTTAGCATCAATTCCTTTATTGAAAATGTCCTGTTCTTCTCTGCATCAAAAAGAAGCCTTCCATTTTCAGATCCCCAGCATAATTTCTCTTCTTTGCCTCTGTCCTGCCACGAATGGACTTCCCATCCTGGAAGAATAGCTGGATCCTCATATTCCCATATATTTCTATCAGATGATAGGCATTTATTTCCAGTCATATTTGGTAATTCACATGAATACATCTGTTAAGCAGGAAATAACCCACATATACCAAGCTTATTTCTCAGTTACAAGTGAAGAGCTATTGGATATTAATAATTCCCCTGCATGGCTGATCTTAAACAATGTGAACTAAAATATTACTGAATATGGTCAAAATGCTTCTTTTATTTTCTGTAGAAACTTGGAAAATTCTACTGTAAAACTCAAAACTAAAATACTTCCATCTCACATTGGTGTCTCTGTTCCACAAAGGAACTGTGGTGGAGGAGTCTTGAGTTCCCTCATGCCACCCAGCTGAACTCATTCTCCCTACTGTTATGGTCTTCCTTTTTGGCAGAGGAAGCTGTCCATCACTCACTATGTAATTTATTACACATTGTTCTTAAATCTAAAGAAAGATTTATACTAATTTCTGTCTTCCCTTTCAAGCTTTACTTTTTGATTTTTATAAAGAATTAGTATTCTCTTCAGGAATCAAACAACACACACATATATAAACAGTACCAAAAAACCTACCTAATCAAAAATCCAATTTCTCTAGTTGTTTCAGAGGCTACTTCTGAGGGGGAAATGCAGATAATTTCTAATTTTTCAGTCTTCCTGAAAATGCCATTGCCTTCCCAGCCTGGATTAATCTGAATATTACTGTGATTCAAATGCCATTGAACTGATTGCTGAGGTTGGCAGAAGCAATGGTGGCATCTGGTCAACCTCCAGTTTTAAAAATGAATGAGTATCAGAATAATTACACTTTATTGTACCTGCTAATTTCTCCTGGAAAATACCTTAATAAATTGATTGCATGTTTCAAGCAAACCTGTAATGAGAGGATTATTTACAAAGGCTACACAGAAGCTGTTATTAAAAAGCAATCAGAAGGAGAGAGGAAAAAATGGCAGGAGGGCTCAGTGGGGAAACCTTAATGGTGGGGAGCTTAGCTTAGGATTTGGTTTGAGTTATCTTGCTGACATTCTAATTAAAATTTATTTCTCCCTTTTCATTACTGTCTCACACTTTATCTGAATTAACTTGCACACTTGGTTAAGGAGAAAGCAATTTTCGTTACATGCCAGGATGAGGCAGTGCCAATCTCTTTCCTTTTGTTTCTCACACCTGATCCTGCAAAATCCTAATGTTCTGATCTGGATTCTGCTGATGTTAGATTTGAGAGTGCTACGTGAGAGGTTTTTCTGGGGCACCTGCAAGCAGCAGGGTCCAACAGAGAAGTGGCCCTATGGCTTGTCAAATGGACCCTGCAGTCCTGCAAGAAATGGAGGCTTTACCCAGCCCTTTGCAGACACAAAGTTGAGCCTGTTAGTTGATTTAAGATGCTGACAGCATGGAGAAGCCAACCAAATTATTCTGCCCAGTCCTGTTTTAAACGTTGAAAATTTTAAATTGTAACTGAAATAAACTTCATCTTACACAAAAATGGCATATTATGTCAGATTACCCTCTCCTCCCCCTCCTCCAATTAGTAAATAGGTTTTAAAAACAAACAAAAAATTATGAAGCTGGCAGATTTGAGGTGTGAAAAAAAGGATTAAAAAACCTAAAGATGTATAATTAGTTATAATTAATTAGCATATGTTTGCACAGCCCCCAGTAAACCCAAGCTCTACATAATTGCTGTAGTTACAGGGAAGGAGGTCTAAATGATTAGAAAGGCTGTGTTTAGGATAGTGGTACCAGCATCTGAAGAACATAAAATCCAAGAAGGGAGAAGAAGCGTGCAGGATATGAGGAATGTTCCCCGGGAGAAAACAGCAGAAGGGCTGGAGCCTGAACCCCACATGGATGCCAGGCAGGTTCAAAGCTGCTTCCCTGGGCAGTGCTCTCAATTCTTTCCCCTGCAATAATGCAGCCAGGTAGGGAATGGCTGGTAGTTTACCCTGGGCCTAATTGTAGAACTAAGATAAAGGATTTTCTGAATTCTTCTCATTTAGTTTTTGTAGGACTCACTAAGGAAGCTCTTATAAAATGGTTTTGCTTTTGTTTCAGAATAGTTCTGGGGTGAGGTGGGAGAGGGGGGAAGTACCTTTCATGGAAATTATGGAAATTCTTGAAAAAAACACATGACCAAACCCAGAATGTTTTAACTGGGAACCAATGTTGCAGTATCTCATGGGAGCTGCATGTTATGTCCTGTTTGTGCCTGTGCACAAGTTTTACAGGTCAGACATCTGCTCTCACAAGACACCAGGGTGAGCAACCGCCACTTCTTTTCTCTAAGGAAGAATACTGCAGAGCATCATAGGAAAGATGCACAACCACCCGTCCCCATTCACAAGGCTGGAAGGGACCATGAGGCCCACAGATAAACTCTGGGACATGATGACTTTCCTATACAGAGTTGGCCAGTTTATGTTAGGATCTCTTCCTAGAAAAATGGTAAGGTGACATTATCTGAATCACTTACAAAGAGGCTGGCTCTCTATCACCACCAAAACCATTCTGAGTCCAGTTCCTTTTTCCTTATCCACTTCAAAGCTAGTGTCATGTTGCTTGAAGTGCTAAAAAAAGTCCATAGGTGACGAGGAAGAAGTTGTTCTTGCTGTGTGTAGTAAGACTATACAATAAAACTCATTGTGTAGCATCTTTCAAAATAACTGTTGTCCAAAAAGATTCAGGATTAAAAATTGAGTGACAGCAGTGTGTATAATTTATAGGTTACATTAAACCAGGCTATAAAGTGAAAAATTAACACAGCTTTCACTTATAAGTCTAATAAGAGACTTCAAAGAAAATGAGAAAGGAGAGGCAAACATGATGAGGCACACTCTTAGCAGAGACGCAAAACGTGATGAAGACACAGTGATGTGAAGCAAGACAGGACATTCTTCTAGGTAGCAAGGAGAAGGAGCTCACATCAAGAGCCGCAAGCCAGGAACAGACGGTGACAGAAGCCACAGTAAAGATGAGGAAAGAGAAGCCAGGAGGGTGGCTGCAGCAGATCTTTGAAGGACAGCTTTGTACCAGAATTATCAGCAGACAATAGGGCTGCTTCCCAAGCCTAGGTTCCTTCTGGGCTATAGCAGCAAATCTGCCAGGTACTCAGATCAAAAGTCAGATCAAAATCATCTGCAGTCTTTTAGCAGCTGCTTGATAGAGTCCTGGTGGACAAAGTCTGGAGATAATATTAGAGTCTTGGCAACAAAATCAAACCAGAGGTTGAACTAAATGAATATGGACAGTTCTGGTTCCTTAGATGCAGCTTTTCCCTCCAGTATAGCTGTGAGCATATATCTTTCTTACTTTCCTACTGTTTTGTTATTATTTTTCTTTAAGGTGAAAACAAATTTTACTCCAAGGCAAATGTCGCTCCCGCTTGTATGAGTTCAATTCTCACCAACAGCACTTTTTTCCACCAACCTATAAATCCTCGGAAGAGTTAAATGTAACAAAACCTTGTATCTGGCAGTTTTCTTATAAAATGCACAGGCTTCTGGCAACTAATATAGTAGAAAATTATCATCATCATTACACTGCTTAGTTTTATGGTATGTTAAACTACTGATGTACTGATTCAAGAAAAATGCCCTCAGCACATAGCTCCATGTCGAGGCATTCTTTGATTCATGGAAAAGCTGACTCTACCAAGGATCTGCAGTACCATACAATAAGCTCTAATCTTTACCCTTATTAGAATCTATCTACTTCTTTACTGTGGTACCCATGGATCTTTTATGATACCAAATGTGTAGCAGTTTTTCAAATAAGCATAACCTCTAACACTCTGCACATAACGTTGTATGCAAGCCTACCAACCACCATGCAACATCCCTTCCCCCGGAAGCTAGGAGGAATGCATTGCAGGACATTAAGCCAAATAATTGTAAGCCCAAACCACTGCCTGACACTTCAACTGAAAATTCATTTAGCAATCAGTACAGTTTGCTGAACACTGATATAATCTGCTGGTCATGGAAAATGTTATTTTGATTTCTGCAGAGTTTCACTCCAGGCTAGAAGTTCCAAGGTAGTTTCAGGAGCACAGGAAAAATAATGAATTTGTCCACACTTGAGATGACAAAAGTTTGGCTATCTGGGACCAGATTTCCTACTGGAAAAAAGATACCCCAGCTGTTTTCTGAGCACTGAATGGAAACGCAGTTCTGACAGAACACTGATTCCTACCTAGCAAACATGAAATGAACTGACAGGGTCATGAAACGGATTTGGAAATGCAAGTACCCCTCTAGACACATTTCCTCCATTAAAAATGGCAGAAAAACAAGTTTGCAGGTTTTCAAGTTCTCAGGTAATACTGATATTCTGAAATTTCACCTGAACAGTTCCCCTTAAAATGATCACATACAACAACTCCCCACCATCCTCCTAAAACTCAAGAGGTAGCTGCAGTCAGATATCTGTTTGTGACAGACATAAGTTGCTTCTTTTTTTTTTTTAAAAAAAGCCCTTCATATTCTAGGAAATTGCATTTTTTGATGCAAATTTATTTTGTTTGCTAAACTGTTTTCAGTGCGTTCATCTGGCTATCTCTGTCAACCCCTGTCAAAGGAGACTGTGAGCACCAATACTAATGGCTTCTTTCAGACACCTCTGAGGGAGAGAGTAGTCACCACATACAGTTCAAGGAGAATACAGAATCCTCTATTCACATGCAGCACAGTGGTCTCTTACATGAGCACAAAGCCCTGGTACTGCTGGACCACAATATAACTTCTCTTTTTTTTCCTCCAGCACGCATGTCAGTAGAGGCATTGCACATTCCCTAGGATTTACACAGACTGCTCCTTTCTAAAAGGTTAGCTGATGAAAAGAGGCTGCTGAGTAGTGAGGAAACACAGTTTAGGGCACTTCTTCAAGTGAGACAGTGCAAAGCTGTGTGCTAAACACAGATCTCTTGAGCTAGACTAGTCTCGCAACAGATGCCTTTACTTCCTTGCAGCTGTACAAACACCAAAATAAGGTCCAGGCTGCAATTCCCCTCTCCCTAGGCCTCACCAAGCATGGGAACAGAGGATGTAACAGAGGAATAGGGTCATGACTAATGGCACAAAGTCCAGCTGGAGGCCAGTAACCAGCAGTATACCTCAGGGGTCATTACTGGGTTTGATCCTATTTAACATCTTCATTGGTCATCTGGATGATGGGGCAGAGTTTGCTGGTGACACAAAATCACATGGCAAGACTCTCCAAGCAGATAAGCAACTGCCCAATATTTCCGCCAGTAAGGTTTCCATCAGCCAGAGGCTTTATCAGACTTTTAAGTCCCTCTTTGCAGCTGCTGAATAACCTAAAACTTCCCATTACACTGAGTTTGTAGAGGTTACTGTCGTGGTTTAACCCCAGCCAGCAACTAAGCACCACCCAGCTGCTCACTCACTCCCCCCGCACCCAGTGGGATGGGGGAGAAAATCGGGAAAAAGAAGCAAAACCCGCGGGTTGAGATAAGAACAGTTTAATAGAACAGAAAAGAAGAAACTAATAATGATAATGATAACACTAATAAAATGACAACAGCAATAATAAAAGGATTGGAATGTACAAATGATGCGCAGTGCAATTGCTCACCACCCACCGATCGACACCCACCTAGTCCCCGAGTGGCAATCCCCCCACAACAACTCCCCCCAGTTTATATACTAGGCATGATGTCACATGATATGGAATACCCTGTTGGCCACTTTGGGTCAGGTGCCCTGGCTGTGTCCTGTGCCAACTTCTTGTGCCCCTCCAGCTTTCTCTCTGGCTGGGCATGAGAAGCTGAGAAATCCTTGACATTAGTCTAAACACTACTTAACAACAACTGAAAACATCAGCGTTATGAACATTCTTCGCATACTGAACTCAAAACATAGCACCGTACCAGCTACTAGGAAGACAGTTAATTCTATCCCAGCTGAAACCAGGACAGTTACATATCAGAAATCACATAAGGGTTGTGAATCAACAAGTCTGTATTGATCCAGTCCACCCAGACAAGTTCTTAGAAAGAGAGAAAAGGAGAATAAGACCTAAATTTCATAAGCTTTCTTGGGACAGATATAGTTCTTTTGGAGAAGTCACAGTCAGTACAAGGAACTATATTTTGTGTATGCTTCTATTAATAGAAGTGACTCATCAGAAGTAGAAATATGCCATCCTCCAACTCCCAAAATTAGATATTGTGGGGGTTTTTAAAGATAGTCCTACCATTCCCCAAGAAACACATTTACGAGGTCATACATTCAGTGATACCTCACTCTTTCATCTTTTAGTATAAATCAGTGCAGCTCTGCAGTTTGTTTCAATGTATTTCTTGGGCCCAGTCAGAATTATTCTACTGTCTTTTTTTGTCCCCCTGCTATAGTCTGGGAAGCTTTAAATATTCCCCTCCACATTCATAACTAGCAAATATACTCAAACTCAAATAACCACCTTCTATCTCTTCAGTATTTAAAGACCTTACCAACCAATCTTAAATCCTGCTGGGTATGTATATATTATAGCTTGTGGTATATCTTCAATCCCAACTGTACCAGTGCATGTGTGAGTGCATATTTCTTTGTTAAATAAAGATGAGAGCACACTTGCAAATATAGGTACAGATAGCTGGATGTGGATGTGTTCACATGCTTTTTATAGCTTACATATACATATACATATACATATACATATGCATATACATATACATATACAAGCAGGAGTGTATCTGTCTACAAAGCCTAGATTACCAAAGTGACAAAGAGCTTGGGGTTACCTTTGTTTTTAATGCTGTTTAAAGTACCTGGAATTTCTGGTCAACAATCTTTTGAATATCTGCCCCTTTTCTGATTTTTCAAGGTTGGCATTCAAACAGATATAACTAAGAGCAATAGGTGTTTTGCCCAATGAATGTTTATTCAAACACATGATGTTTATGTGTATGTGTCCACATGCCTGCATATACATATATGAATACTACTGTGTATACAATAGTGATCATAACAACTCAGTCTTTTAACTGGAATCTTGAAAGCTCTGAAGGAAGATGAATGCATTCTATTTCGACACAATTTATTTTCCCCATTTTAGTGGTAAAACAGTTGTGACTTAAACAGTAGATAGCAAGACAGAGAAAGGTCTTGAAATACTGCTCAAACCTCCAACATTAAAGCTGTACGTGAGTCTACAGCACAGCTAGGTGGACTTATAAGTAAAATAATTGATAATTACAGTTGCAGATATACATCAGCTGAGAGAAAACACACAGAAAGCCCTGGAAGTGAAATGCTCAGGCAACTAACTTTGTTTAAGTCAGTAACTTGCTGTAGTGTTACCACATCCTAACAGCCATGGCTACCCATATGAAGATGTCATTGCACCATTTAGGAGCTGTTTCGTTTCAGCTTTTTATTCTCTTTCCGTTTACCCATATTGAAAGTTGCTCCTTTAGGGACACCTGCAACTTCTCTCTTTTGTGATAATGCATGGGCATGTGAGGCTTTGAGAACTATTTATGTAATATTTCCATTAACAAGCTGTAATTAAACCATCAAATTTAAAAAAGCAGTAATCTATTTAGCAGGAGCTTTACTTTTTTTAAAGAAAGCCTAACAGAACTATGATTAAGTTTCTCTGATAGATGAGCATTATGGCTTTTCATAGGGCTCTTAATTACTCAACCCAAAATGTCAAGTAAATTAAATTAAAGACATAATTTTATTTTTCTGAAAAGAAAAAAAAAATAACACACACTAGAGTAAAAAGCTGTTCCAAAATATCCATTAATATAGTAGGAATTATTTTTAATGTGTTGTGCATTTCAGCCTAGACAAAAGCCAATAAGTGATGTAAAATATAGTGAATAAAATCTTGCACTTATTAGACAAATAGATAGGTAATTGTACTTTTTATTCCCAAGATATGCCTACTATTAGAGCACAGGAACAGCCCTTTTGGGCCACAGAAGTAGTCCCCCCAACCCTGCACTTTTCTCCCAGCTGAGGTAAGGTGAGAAACTATGCAGGGAGAGCACACAGGCCTGGACACTTCCCTCTGTTCCCTTGTGTTTCCTCATCATTCACCTTTGTTGGATTGGGATGTTAGGGAATGAATCCCTGCTTGTTGCCTTTAGTGTCCCTTTACAGCTCTGTTGTCTGGGAATTTGTCTAATCCCATTTTGAGCCTGCTGATGCTGTCTGCCTCTGCAGCCTGCTGGGCCAACAAATTCCAGAAGTTCCCTATCCACTTTGTGAAGAGCTGCTTTCTTTACCTGTTTTAAGCTGTTGTTTTATTAGTTTTTGACAAGTGCACTTTAGTTCTATTCTTGAGGGATTTAGTGAATAACAATTCTGTATTCATCTTACCTGTGATCTGCATCTTACCATAACCTGATCAGAAATACTTATTTTATTTTGCCCTATTTTCAGTTTCCAGTTATTTTTCCTAAACATAATTCTCATCAACATTTCCCAGGTTGATTGTCTGCCCTCACTCACTCACTTTCACTGAGACAAATGTTTCTGAGGGCAAAAGTCAATCAGCTAAAATGGGGTGCAATTTCCCAGAATGAAATTATGACTTCTCTGGCTAAAAAAATAAACTTGTACTCTACTGAGACACTTTGGAACCTCTGGTCTTTGCAAAGTTTGACAAGAATTCGCTGCCATGTGGGAAAGGTACTTGACACCTGCCTAAAATCTCTCAGGCCAGTCACACTCAGTCCTGATGTGGTGGAGCTCAGTGCTTAAATTTGCACAGACTCTTAAACTCCCTGCATGTTCAAAGGAGTCCTTGGGCAGCATCCTCCCAAAAAGACCAGGCGTGTGCTGGCCTAGGGCTGTCAGTGTTGCAATTAGGTTGGAGCTTTTTGGCTGCTGCAAGGCACGGCATTGCAGCAGACACAAGGGCTGAGAGCAACCAGCCTCTCCTGCGTTTCTCAGTCTGCCCCTGCTGTTTACACACAGGCAGCATGATGGAGAAGGAGGGATCAACCTAACCTGAATGCAAATGGGAGGGGAAAGAGAGAAAATGAAGAAAGAGAAGCTAAAATGAGGGGATTTGTGGAAACAAAACACAACCCCGCAGTTCAAGCATATTTGTGGACCTGCTTGGTTTGGACCCATATCTTTTGCTGTGTTAGGCTTTGCCTCACTGCCAAGCCCAACAAGAATAAACAAATTAGGCCAAAGAAGGGTGGTGGTGTTTAGTTTGAACACAGAGCAGCGATATGTGAAATGAATTTCTGTATACTTAATCTTAGCCAAATGAGGCTGTCAGATGTTTGTTTCTCCAACCTGCCTCAGCACTTTATACCAAGAGGAAAATGTTCCCTGAGTGTAAAGCATGAGCAAGTGAAACCATGAATGCAAATATTTGTCATTTTCTTTCTCATTAGCATTCCTTGCCCAAAAGCCAGAACGTGCTGCTTGTGCCTCCTCCATCTCTATAAGCTGCCTGGCTACCTTGCTGTTCTTCCCACAGGCAGCAACTAATAACAGCCTGCCATCTGATGTCATGTAGGAGTGGTTCAGTGAGTAGGAGAGTAGGAGGGGGTTGCGAGGGTTGCCCCGAGACACCCAAACTTCCAAGGCCTGTTGCCCATGCCTCACCCTGGGAACAGGAATGTGGGTTGCAGCTGAAACCACCAGCTCCCCAGGAGTTTCAGTGATCTTAGGCTGTCCTGCAAGAGTCTGGAAGTACCTCTGGCTCCTGACCAGGCCCTAACTGCCAGTCAAGGCAAACGAGACAAATGATGTTTAGATACAGCTCAGACAGAGGAAGTCAGGGATCAGATTTCGATGCTGAGCTTTGAATTGCAGGAATTTGGGATCAAGGGTGCAAAAGCAATTCTTGACAGGTCCCTATTCTCAGTTACAACACAACAGCACCCTTTAAACAGGACTGATCCACTTACATGGACATAAAAACCTAGGCATAAAGTCACATTTGCCCAATATGAGCTTACTGGCACCAAATGAATGATAGGTTAATTTGTGGTTCAGCCCAGGTTTTGATCCGTGTTGTTCCCTAGAGAGACCCCTTCTGCAAATCTCCCCCACACAGGCATCACAGATGTCCCATAGGAATTGAATCAGGGAAGCCACATCCAAAACTTCATAACCATTTTCTCTGAGCATTTACTTGCCCAGGTTTTGGGTGAAACGCAGAAGGCATTGCTGACACAGCACTGTCCTGTGCTCTGCTCCCAGACAACACTGAAACAGTCACAGCGGTGAGTGACAGCCATGTGCTGCACGTTTGGGTCTGTTCATTGCCTGCTAACAAGAAGCTGATAGAGTTCATTCAGAAGTGACTGGCGTGCCAGGGACAAGGACATTTCTGCAGGCAGAGCTGTCTTATTTGAAAAAGGGAAGAACATTTGCTTGGATTACAAGGTCATGGCCTCCAAATTCCAAGGGTTTTTTCCTACCAGAACAAAAGAAGAAATATGTTTTGATGTTTAAAGAAAAAAAATAATTGGAAATGTGGTTCACACATTCCTTATCCTACTTTTTTTTTTTTTTTGTAAGAGAGGGCAAGCTTATTCCAGTTTTCTGGGACATCACAGGCTCCAAAAAGCCCAATCTAGGCTAGAACATCATAATACAAGAGCATCAGCTAGTTTGAATGTTGCTAAATATCTCAAAGCCAAGAGTACATGGTACCTGCTCATGTCAGAGATGGGCTCATGCAGCTCATGTACTTAAGAAGCTGCTCTCAGAAGTTGCTTGCAGAAACAGCTCCCTGTTGTGTTACTAGCCTCGTCCAAGTCCCAGCATGAGACACTTGTGTTCAGTGATGTATAACCTCCTTTAGAACTACTGGGAGGTTCTTAAAAGATAATGGCCTACTTCTCACCTTGTGATGGTCTCCCACTGTTGACTTCAATTAAGTTATTGTGGTTTGAAATTATGTGATGTGATGTGAGGTCAGAACTACTTTCCTACAAGGACATTTAGATACAGCACAATGAAAGAAATGGAGGCTTAACACCAGGAAATAACTTTATAACAATAAAAGCACTGTACAGGAACAGATTGCCTGATGAAGATGTGGAATATCCAACAATGGAGACTTTTAAGCACGGATTAGGTAAAAACATTGCCATGCATAGGATAGGTATGCGAGATCCTGCATTGGGGCAGAAGGAGGAACCATATGCCTTCCTGAAGTCCTTTCCAGCCCTATTTTCTGTGATCACTCAGTTCATGTTAACCATATTTAACTAAGTTAGATAATAATTTTGGCAGTAAGTCAAACATCATGTTTGACATCTGAAATTTGATTTATTACACTCATAGGCTGCTTCACTCTCCCTAATTCTTCCTGTACTGTTTCCTGGGCCTAAATCTCACAGACCTGTTTACCAATTTGATTAATTAAATTCTTCCCAGAATCCCAAGGAGCTATCATTTTTAGACCCAGCAGTGCAACATTTGATTTACTGCATGAAGCTTCCTTTTTTTTGGTAGCAGGCAATGAAAATATGTCAACAGTCTCACATCAAAGAGAATATCAAGGGGAAAAATGCCCATGCAGCTAGCTGGTTCTTTCCAAAGCTCATTCACATACTCTGTATGTGTGTGCTTTGGGGAAAGAGAAAGGGCAAGGAAGAAAGTTTAAGATGGGAGCCAAAAGTTACATAAATCTGGGGGAAAGATGAGAAATAATGAAGTTCTTTATTCTGCTGGACAAAGTCAGGAACCCTCACAGAAAGTGGAGATCAATTTGGAAGTGGTAATTATATCACTATATTGCTGAATGTAAATTCTTCCTTTTAAAATATACTGATATTAAATGTACAGGTAACAGGAAATGAAATAGGTTGCATATAGAAGTTGAAATTGATTTGTTAATTTTCATTGTGCAAAAAAAAGAAATATAAAATGACAAAAGGTGGGAATGAGGAGATGAGAGGAGAGGAGAGGACCCACAACAGGAAAAAATCATCAGCAGTTGTGGAGAAAAACAGCTTCATGATTTGAAGAGGATTTTTTCCTTTTATTTTTCTTCCTTGACTCTCTCTTTATTCTTTCATGTTGTTAGGAAACTATTGTTTCTTACATTAGTAGCTCACAATGTGTAGTAACCCTATGATACATGGTTTCTGACCATTATTTTACAACACAGTGTTATTTTTAAAGGCAGATTTTAAGCAGGCTTTTTAAATGCATGTGTTGCGGTTGGCATTATTTCTTCAGAGGAAATTAAACTTTATATCTAAATTTCAGCTACTTCTTTACAAAAAGATAAAAATAAATCCAATTCTGCTTCTAGAAACCCTGGCCAAATCCAAATGTGTGTTGCCATTGCAGATTTAGGCTAACTGAAAGCTCTTGATATGAAATGGTAAGAACCAGCATTTTGTTTCCATCAAGTATTGGGGAACAAGACATTTGTGCATTACGAGATGTTTTTAATCCTACCTAAACCCTTGACAGAGAGGTGCACTGAACACTGAGAGTTCTGCTTGCCTGGCAGAAGGGAAGAGGGGAAGAAAAGCAAGAGGAAAAGACGAGGACTCTTTTGGGGAAGAAAGGAGGAGAAACTGTCAAGCCTGCATACTGATTCCTTTTTTCGAAAAGCACTGATTTTACAAAGCACTAGATGTATAACACTGTCGAGAATATAGAAAGATGCAGGAATCAGAACAGCATCTTTCTCCCTCTTATTTTCCCTGTGCTGCCACAATAGAGTTTTATATCTGGACTCTACTAAACAAAAAATCCTTTTCCCCTCAGATTAATGACACAGAAAACACTTTGGGCTGGAACCTAAAACCTAAATAGGACTTTATTCCAGCTAAACTCAGGAAGTAAGAATAACTATAACAGCAGCAGCAAAGCTAATAACAGCCTGACCGTACTGATGCTGTTGTCTGTGTGAGCTCTGCATTAGTGATTCTGTTCCATTGCTTTTCTGGGATGTGGGGTGCTGCAAAGAATGACAAAACTGTCTTTATCTGGTTATACTGGAGGTGCTACATGTTTCATAAGCAGATGACATCTGGAGCAAGAAAGCTTTCAGGGCAAGAATGATTCTTCTGCAGTATCTGCACAGGGTCTGTTACGGTGGGTCCAAAGCCCAATTAGATTGCTTGGAGCTATAGGAATACTGCACAGAGTGATACGTAGGATGTGTGAATGACACCCACGATATTCTTCAAATGCAGATTGATCACTAAGTTTCATTAGTGTTAATGGTTGCTACCTACAGAGAACAATTTATAACCCCAATCCAAATGTCTTTTATTTAGATCATTGAAAAATAATGAAGAAAGATCTGAAGTAAAATACAATAGCAAGTATGTGACCCATATGTGTTTTCTATCACAAACTGCCTGAGCTTTTCCACACAAAATGACAGTTGTCTCTGCAAATGATAAATTCTTAAAAATGAAAAAGTCTGGTACGCAGAGAGTGGAAAATCAAAATACTTGCCTAGCTTCATACCTAAAAATCACATTGTGCCACATTCCAGTTTTTCTTCTAGGTCCATAGCTGAACAATTTTTTTCTATATTCAGCTACCACAGCTGTTGCAGAAAGAGGTCTGTGTTTGAACCTGGGTGTTGTCATAGATGAGAAATATGTAGCAAATAATCCATTTACTAAATAATATACACGGTTGGTGGCAGAAGGGTCAGTATATTCTTTTCTGTTACCTAGCCAAGGGATTCCCACACATACTGTTATGACTCTCATTTTACTCGGCTGAGTATAGAGAAGTGGTAAAAAATGTCCACTGAAAACATTCCTTGTAATCTTAATGAAGTAAGGGGAGATAACAAAGCCTGCACCCTTATCAGAATAACACAATTAAGCAAATTCGGCTTGCAGCAGTATGTTATTTTGCATTTTGAACTATTTTTGAACAAGTTCCTCTCCTGCCTAAGGTGAGTATGAGTTGATAAGTAAATGGTCATTTCACATGTATAGCATGAGAATAACAACATGAGTACTGGAAAGGTTTAGACCCTTCATTTAGTGCCAGAAAATTGCTGCATATCTTTGACAACCCAGTGGCCTAGGAGAGATTATTTTCCACAGCTGGCCAAAACATTTACTGTGAATTGTCAGTTCTTTAGAAGGTCCTGTTGCCTTCAGTAAACATGAAATATACTACTGAAAGGACTTTATCTGATTTTTCATTACACTGGAGGTGAAGCATCTCCTTGCTTGTAAACTGTTGAGCAGTCAGGCTCACTTTTTAATGATAGACATAAATGCATCTCTCCTGATTTTCTTTTATAAGAATTATGTAAGGAGACTCCCTGAAAGTTAGTTAAATGAGACTAGTATAAATCTGGAACATAAGCATCTCCCTGCATAAATTTACAAGCACTGATTCCAAAAGGTTAATAATATGGCAGCTGGATATCATGATGTGTGAACTCAGAAAAGCCGAGAATTCAAGGTTTGGTTCCGAAAGCAGTTAAAAGTCTGAACATTTCCCCAGTCCTCGAGGAGGCTTCTTTGACTGACGTAAACCACCTGCTGCTTCAGTTCAAGCCAAAAATAGTCCAAGAACAGCACTTATGTGTCTTTTGCATTGCTTCTGCTCTTCATTTCATTGAGAATCTGAAAGCATAGAAGTAGAGGCAAAAATGCACAAGTATGAGCTATGCCATTTAAACAAAAAAATTTCAGCCTCTGGAAGAAGTTAGTCTAGTGTCCAATTCTGGGTAAAGTTTTCAGTGCTCACTTTATGCTGAGATTCTTCTACTGGTAAAAACGTTTTTGCAACACCAGGAAAAATGTATTTTCTATCCTTTCTGTGCAAAAGCTGCTCTTGCATCCTTATACATCTGATTTCACACTGTGCAACTTTTCTTCCTGTGGATGCCCTCCTTTCATATGGACAGCCTGAAACAAATGCAGAGAAGTGGAAAAACCTTAAACTAAAGAAAAATATATACATTTTTCTCATCTTTCTGTCCTTTTCATGTATTATATTGCTGTGGCTTTATTTACTCATCAGGAAGAGCAAGGATGATCTCCCATGACCTTGGGTAAGTAACTACTGAAAATATTTGTACACAGCATAAAGTAGAGCTATGCAGATACCTCGGTCTGAATAAATGGGAATGAACAGTGTAACTATACCCTGAGCCTTCATTTATCTTGGTCTCTGGTGGTGCATGAAGCTGAACAAGATTAACACCTCAGGTCCCATGCAGAAGGGAAGTGCCCCTGGGAAAAAGAGCTAACCTGCTCAGGCAGATTCACCTCCTGCACAGAGTAGGTTTGCCAATACATGTAAGGTGTTCTACTTTAAGAAAGCCGAACATCTTTCTCCTCCTCAGCATGGTGCTGTGTCTCCCTCTGATGGCATCTGGGCCACACTTCCAGGCTGATGAACAAGCTAAAGTCTTGCATAACAAAGGATGTCTTTTTAGCTCAGCTAATGGATATATTTAGATCAGAGGTCCTAGGTTTAAAACCTACTATTCTAACAAAATGTGATTTGCTCTCTAGCCCTCTCATAAATCAAGTCATAGGGACTAATTTTCAGAAGGGACCAGTTCTCAGCCACAACTGAACGGAATTCATCTTTGTAACCCCACAAAGATAGAGGCATGAGGGAAGGTTTAACAATCAGTATGTGCTAGAAAAACTGTAAGGACTTTAGACATTTCAAAGTGAACTCCGTCAGGCTACTTTGAACATTCCAGTTTGTCTCAAGGCTGTAAAACAGCTACAAGAATCTATGATTTCCGTAAGTGCCTCAGGACTTGCCAGTAGACTTGAGGTTTGAAAGACTTCTTAGTTACTGACAGCTTGTGTTTGGCACCCTGAGGACCCCAAGGAAGTTTTGCACCCGCCATGTGCTGCCTTACTGTCCTTCACACACTGCATCCTACTGAGTGACTTGGCTTTGAACTGCCATTTTATCACAAATGGTTGCAAAAGATTTGTCCAACTAGCAATTACAGGAACTCTAACAATAACCTCAAGACTATTATTTTATTTAAAATGCAAGTATTTACACTCTCTCTCTTTGCTCAGCCCAGCCTGGTGAAGTACTGCTGAACTGGGTAAGTTTATTAAGAAAAATGAAGTGTGTGCATTTGCTGGTGACTAGAAGACTTCACCATAAAGTGTCAGACCTTAGAAGAAAGGTTGGCTTAAGGTCCACTTGAATATTCTTCCATTATTAATACTCTGAAGCAGGACATAATAGGAAATTTCCACTAGTAACTCAGTACTCACTAGTAACTCCATTGGTTTGGCTATGTCGAAAACTAAAAGTATGGTGAGGACCAGGTTCCTTTCTTCCACTTACATAAGCAACAACTGTCTGTTTACATAGGGTTGAAAATACTGTCTTCTTGTTTATTGCAGTACAGCACTTTAGCAAAATGTCTCAAGGCATTAAAAACAATAAAATTATAATAATCCTCCTGTAATTAAAACAATCAATGATCTAGGATCTGGGCATAAGATTGAACCAAACATTTCTTGTTACAGGTCTCATCATCTGTCTGTTCCGGAAAAATAAAAATAAAAAACCTATAGCAAGAAACATGTGATTAAAATCAGCAGCACTGCCATTGATTTCAGTAAAGTCACTCTGTTTTTAATATTTTAGGGTGTACCACCAAGCTTCAGAAAGAATATCAACAGCTTAGACCTGCTGCCTCTAGGTCTGAAACCTTTCCATCATATCTGAATCCATTTTACTCCTCAGAAACAAAACAACCAAAAAATAATGCTATAACACAAAAGACTGATATTAGTAAGAGGAAATTGGAATGCTAGAAATGTCTCTGCAGGAGCCAAGACTAGTGCCCTTTGATTCTGCTGGGGGCATTGATACAGAAATTCACAGGAAACTGTCTAATCCGAAGTAAATGCTCTTTCTGCAGAGCATTCTTTTTGTTTCTCTAAGCCGTGTGTTCATGGAATGATGACTGCCTGGTGCTAATGATTAAACCCAGGGGGGAGGTTCAACCTCCTCATTTGTGCGCCCATACAGATTTCGAAGAGAAGGTGGAGATTCCTTTAGAAAGTTCACATACAGAGATTGCTGCAAGCATGTGTGAATCTACTTGCCTTTGTCACTTTACACAGACCCCATAGAATTAGTTCATTGATCACCTTATTGAAAAGCATTCAAGTGGGGGATGTTTTTATATTTTGCAGGTGATATAAGCTTGTTTTGCCCCTACTATGAGGGAAAGGAACTCCCTCGACCTGTTGCAAACGTGGCTGGCAGCTCTGTGACTGCAGTGAGCACAGAGCCGAGCACCGGCTAGCAAACCCCGTTGGGTATCTGTGGATCTGGGACATGCCTAGCATTGTGTTCAGACATGGGGTCCTGGCTGATTCAAAGCATGGGCAGATCAAGCCAATGTCTGCCTGCAGAATACCACAGTCATCCATTTACTTCATCACACCCTTCACTATCTGGCTTCCAGTTTGGCTTCATCTAGTGCTATTTTCACCTGTCTATCAGCTGAGTCCTGTGATTAGATGGTCCCAGCAGCCTGACCACCACTGTGTTCCTGGCCCATGGCACTGGTCTCTACACAACACTGGAGGCATCTTCAGATGGAATTTGTTCCAACTGAGGTAAGATTTATCACTTGGCTTGAGATGTCCCTTATCAAGACTGCAGTTTCATAATGGGAGAAACTGTTTTCTTGGCAAGGGTTCGCCCAGTGGGTCCTCACCTAAGACAGTGGGTTTTAGTGCTCTAGGGATAGTAATCAAGACCTGGATTTCTCCCCTGGCTGGGCCACCAGTTTGGATGCTTCTCTAGAGATATCTGAGACTCAGTTAATTGATGGCAGTATTTGTGCTGCAGAGTTTGGGTTACTTTGGATAAAAGTCCATCTATATTTTCCCCTCCCTAAATTAAATAAGATTCATTTTATCTTATGTAAGACAGGCACTGGCAAATTTAACTTGTGAATGACTTTGTGATGATCAAACACTCGTATTTGGGAATGTAAAACATAGAAATGATGATAGACAGATGTAATGAACTTGTCCTGGCAGGGCAATAATAAAATTCATTTATATCTTCCAGCCATTTGCTCTGAAAAATTAAAAAAAAATACAGGAGTCTTGTGTAGGATATGGCTGAGGATTTTTTTTTTTTTTTTTTTTTTTTTTAATATTAGCATTAGCCAGGCTACCAATCCCTATCTGGTTAACATACTGCATTGAAGTGATAGAAGGTCAAAGTACACATAGCAATGAAAGGAAACACTACAAGAAGCTGAGCACCTTGGCAGTAGGGATCAACCAGTTTAGTTTGCTCATACTAAAGGAAAAGTCCTGAAAGTGTTACAGCAGGTAGTTTGTGGGTCAAAATACAGCCAAGGAGAAGGGACTGGTCTGGACCAAATTATAGAACCAAATTAAAAATGGGATCCTTTGGACCAAATTCTAGCAAACCCTTTCAGACAGGGAGACATAGGAAATTAGGCAGCCAAACCAGAGCTTAGCTTCCGTGCTTACAACATGCCATATCCTCTGACTTTTAGTGGGAATGGTTTATGCCAGCACCTGAGGAGAACATGCGTCCCCACTGGAGACTGCAGGAGTTCACCATTCACCCGGTGCACCAACAAATATAAATTCATCCCATTGCTTTCCGTGCTCTCTTTTTCATACACACACAAAAATACATTTTAAGTAATGCACATACTTACCTCAGCTTTTGGAAATGAACTGTATGATAATGCAGGGTAGAAATGGCTTCTGATGAAGGCAGTCTTTAACAGCACAGCTGGCAAGAGCAAAGAATTGCTCCATGCACAGGGGCCATTAAGCCACAGGAAGGTGTCTATGAGTGGGACTGGGCAGACTTACACATTTGGAAAGAGAAATATATGCAGGCTGGCTTCAAGGGAAAAGAAAAGAAAGCATGCTCTGGAAATATAATGTGAAAACTTCCTACTGGTCCTTCAGGCTGCACAGCCCAGGAGACCATGGTTGCTATAGTGTAAGATGGCATTGCTGCTTTCACAGGTAATGATTTAGATGAGCTCCAATCTAGACATGAACCCTTGAGTTACTATGTATTGTCACAGCATCAGTGCCTTAACCAGTCCTCCCACTCATGCTTTATAGATTGTACAAGGACAGAATTGCATCAGTCTGTTTCAAACCCCTGAACAGTTAGTTTAACTGAGGTTTTTAAGGTTTTAGCAGGTCCTTCTAATAGCTTTTGTGGTAGTGTGCAGTTAACCTTTATTGCCATAAGGGCCTTATTAAGAATGAGTTATGTTCATCCCCTTTAAGGAAGGAAGGATTATGCTTCCAGATGTGTTGATACACTTGACATATGCCCTGTGATAGCAGGGACTCTCAGGCACCAAAAGAGTACTGTCTTCACAAAGCCGTAATTTTTGTTTATACAATATATACACATTTGTAATGGTAATTTGTGCATGGCACTCAGAAACTGAATGATGAAACTACAGAGGGAGAGGGAGATTGAGTGAGGCAGTTAAGACTGCACTGTACATAACACTGCATACTGAAAACCCATCCTCACAAATACAGCCTATGTAAACCCAGTTTCCTTTTGCTTGTTCCAATTAGAATATCCATAAACATTTTGAGTTGTTGCTATCATCACAAGAGTTTGAATACATAGAATAGCTTGATTTGTAAGTATATGCAATTATATTTGTGAATAAAAGCATTGAATTTGGTTCATTTAGACTAGTAGATGCACATTGTGTCTTGCTGTTCACCATTCCGAAAGCAGCAAGACAATTGCATGACTGTTGATGTTGCCGTTGTTACCACTAATAATTACTCATGCAGAAATCTATACCCAAGCCAAGGTATTTTTTACTCTGCTCTTTTTTAAAACCTTTCCCATCCTCTGCTCTGTGAGCAGAAGAAATACAGTGACTACATCTACACTGTATGCTGAGTCTGGGAGTGACCTTAACCCCAGAGTCCTGACAGCTCATTTCCATATTTCTTACAAAAAGAGGAAACTTGAACAAAATAGTCTAAGGGGATCTACCTGAAAGACTATTTTCACTTTTCCACTTTACATCCCATCTCTCAACCCTACTATTCTTGTCTCACCGCATCACTTGGGAGGATATTCACATGTCAATGCAAAATCTGTGGTTGTAGCGTAGGGCAAAAATCTACTACCTTACTGTGCTTACTAAGCTGACAACCCCTGACAAGCAAACTGGAGAAGACTGAAAAACATAATTGACAGACAGCAAGTCCTGATTATTGTATGAACAGAGAAAATGGTTCAAAATTAATCCGTCACATAAACATAAAGTCTCTGACTTGCATAAAGAATAGCTACTCATGCAATATAAGAATGAGCTTGAGAGAGAAAGTACCATCCAGCTTAGCTGCCGAGTCAACAAGAGGAATCCAAAGCTATTTAATAATTGAAATCACCTTCTGAAATCAATGCAAAAAGCCCTTCTGGTTCATTTTATTTCAAAGTAGCGCAAGCCTCAGGATTACAGCAGTTCTGCCATCTTCCAGTCAGTACACTGGCATGTCTCAGGGGTATGTACCTCTGCCTGCCAGCAGCCACTCCATTCAGACACGTGTAACACTGAATCTCATTCCAGGAGGGGGCTGGAGTACTTTCAAGAGTCCAAGGATAAGTTCAGACAAAAAGTCAATCAAGGTTCAATGATTCTGCAACAAATCAATGGGAAGGTCATAGGCATTTGACCATTTTATGACTGATAGATCAATGGATTACATATGCTGATCACAAATGTTCTAAAGAATCTCTCTGCTGATTACAAGACAGCTGCAAATGATGTAGAAAAGTATTAAAGAACACAAGCTCACAAATGCTATTTTTGCTTCTTCTCTACCCCAGCTCCACTTAGGATGACAACACTGAGTTATATCCTTTGCTTTATTTTAAACCTTGTGACATTTGTGTGTTTTTCCTTGTAGCCCAATGCATGCAGGACAAGATCTTCAGAAATAAAACCCCAAGAGGTCAAATTCTTAACAGGGTGTTAAACACAAAGACACCCTGTTTGCTCAGGAAGTCCCTGAGACAGTGGGGACTGAGTCCCTGAGACCCTACTCTACATTCACCCTTTTCTACTTCTGCCCCAGGTACCTGAAAGTGCTTACTGTTGTAGATATTTAGCTAAAGAGATTTTTGGTCTGAACAAACTCTAGATGTTGGTGGGAGGTTTTGTTTGCTCAGTTTCTCTGAAAAACCTAGAAGTGTATTTATCTCTTGCTGAACAAATTTTGGATCCTGATTTTTAAACTCTGACTTTTAAGAATCTGCCCATTCTGATCTGTAGCACCACCACTGTCTCTCCCTGAACTCTGTCCACATGTCCTGCTTCTTCCATGGTGCCTTCCAGTGAGAATGGGTTAAAGTGCATGCTGATAAAAGACTTGTTCTAAAACAACACACACATGCATATATGTATTCTCCACATTTGGCTCTAGCTGTTCCTATTTTACCGCTTACTCTTTGTTTTAAGTCCTAGAACAAAGATCAACTGTCCCACATACTTGCAGTGTGCGTAGCTGAACACATCGGCTACATATTAGTGACCTAATCCTGAGTGAGCATCCTGGAAAAAACAGTAACATAAATGTCAAATAAATACGAACATTAATAATTAGATTACATTTCAGTCCCATTATCTCTCATTCTTCAGCAAGCCCTGAAGTCTTAATGTTAAAATGAATGTAAGTAATTTGCTGAATAGAAATGGGTTTAAAGCATATATCCCAAGGTACTGCCAACTAATGACCATCACAGGTATTCCAGATTAGAGCAAAGGGTTCCCCCCCCACCCAGTTTGGTTGCTGAACAAAAGGAAAAGAAGAAAAATCAATCAAATTACTAAGCACCTCAGAGGTTTGGGTTAATTTAAAGTAGAACCCTCAGAGTTTTAACTTGAATATACTACAGATACCTTAAGTGCTAAATGTTTTGTTTTGTTGTTGGGTAAATTTCTCTTTCAAATAATTTTTATTTATTTTAGACTTTTTTTTTCATTAAAGATGATGTTCAAAGTAAAAAGGAAAAAAATCACTTAGAAAAATAACAAAATGAAGTGTCTTAAATTTCTATACTTGCTTTTTAATCACTAAATTTGAATCAAATCAGCAAAGTATTTTGGTCTCCCTGAAATCTGTCTATGATTATTTTGGCAAATTTACTATACAACAAAGCTTTTCAAGTGTTCTTTTTATGATTCATTGTATTTGTTCTTCCTGAATGTTAACACAAGAACACTTATGCTCATAAGAAAGCCAGAGTGTCATATGAATGCGCTACTTCTGTGGGAGCTTCCATCACGAACGTTGCTTGAGACTGAAACAAGTAGCATGCAGCAAAAATGCAATGTGACTGCAGTGATCATTCACCAAACAGGGACCAGCTGGTGAGAAACATGCTGCTGAAACATCTGCACATTGACCACTGATTTGATCACTTCAAACAACGAGAAAAGCCTGTCTATAAACACACACTAAAAAGAGTGCCTAACCCATCAAATAAATTGTTTACTGCAGATGGCCCCCCCCAGCTCTACCTCTAGGTGTGCAAATAAAAACAGATGACTATATAAGCATGACATGAAGACCTATTGGGTCATCTTGTCTACCAGTTTATCTCCAGTGAGGGAGCCCCAAAATCCACAAGTGAGTCAGAAGTGCTTATAGACATCTGATTGTTTCTGGAGAGGTTTAACTTTTATCTTTTCTACAGCAGTTTTTCTTATCCTGAGGGTTCTAGTACTTACTTGCAGCCCCAAGATCTGCAGCATAAAATGTTAAAGAGCCAGGAAAACTAAAAAGAAAGTTTTTTCAGATTGTGGTTTCAAAGAAACAAAACAAAACAAAAAGCAGGCTCTGGAAATGACAGTATATCACTTGCTGACACTGAACTATCAAACAATACCACCTAGTATTAATCTTAAGACAGAGAGCTAAAGAATCTGAGCCAAAGAACTGCTTCAGGAAGCCATTACATGTTGTGCTTCAGGTTACCTCTGAGCACAAACCCCATACAGGTGAGAACAGAATATAAACCTAGCAATAAACCTTACAAGGTCTTTTGTGTTAATCCACTTGCAATTTTGTGCACCTCCTCATACCAAAGTCAAACAAGTGGACAAAGAAGGTGAAAGAGAAAGGAATAGGGAATATGGTGGAAAGATTTAAAAGCTGACTGGTTTTGTGCTGTTACCACCTGTATTGGGTCTGGCTGAGATGGAGTTAATCCTCCCCATAGCAGCCCTTGTAGTGCTCTACTCTGCATTGGTAGCTAAAAAGGTCTTGATAACACAGCAGTGTTTAGGCTACTGCTGAGCAGCGCTGGCACAGCATCAAGGCTGTCTCCAACATTTTCACCCCCCTCAACAGCAAGCTGGGGCTGGGCAAGATCTTGGGAGGTGACATAGCCAGGACAGCTGACCTAAACTAACTAAACAGATATTCCATACCATATGATGTCAGCTCAGCTATAAAAGCTAAGTAAAGGGAGAGGGAAGGGTGGCATTTTCGTCTTCCGGAGCAACCACCACGCGTACTGAAGCTCTGCTTCCCAGGAACTGGCCAGACATCGCCTGCTGATGGGAAGTAGAGAATAACATAATTTGTTTTTCCTTTGCTTTCACGCAGGCAACCTTTGCTTTCACTTTATTAAACTGTCCTTATCTTGACCCATGAGCCCTTTGTTATATTTTCTCTCCCCTGTCCAGCTGAGGAGGGGGTGTGACAGAGCAGTTTTGGTGGGCATCTGGCACCCAGCCAGGGTTAACCTACCACAGTCCTTTTTGGTGACCCAGATGGGTATTGGGTTTGTGTGGCAAGGTTTTGGTAGCGGGGGGTTACAGTGGTGGCTTCTGTGAGAAGCTGCTAGAAGCTTCCCCTATGTCTGACAGAGCCAATGCCAGTCGGCTCCAAGATGGATCTGCCGCTGGCCAAGGACGAGCCAATCAGCGATGGTGGTAGCGCCTCTGTGATAACAAATTTAAGAAGAGGAAAAAAAAAAGTGGCAGTGGGCACAGAAATGACAGCCAGAGAGAGGAGTGAGAACATGTAAGAGAAACAACTCTGCAGACACCAAGGTCAGTGAAGAACAAGGAGGAGGGGGTGCTCCAGGCACTGGAGCAGAGATTCCCCTGCAGCCTGTGGTGAAGACCATGGTGAGGCAGGCTGTCCCCCTGCAGCCCATGGAGGTCCACAGTGGAGCAGATATCCACCTGCAGCCTGTGGAGGACCCCACACCAGAGCAGGTGGGTGCCCAAAGGAGGCTGTGATCCCATGGGAAGCCCACGCTGGAGCAGGGTCCTAGCAGGACCTGTGGATCTATGGAGAGAGGAGCCCATGGAGCAGGTTTTCTGGTAGGACCTGTGACCCCATGGGGGACCCACACAGGAGCAGTGTGCTCCTGAAGGACTGCATGCCATGGAAGGAACCCATGCTGGAGCAGTTCGTGGAGGACTGTCTCCTGTGGGAGGGACCCCACGCTGGAGCAGGGGAAGAGTGTGATGAGTCCTGCCCCTGAAGAGGATGAAGCAGCAGAGACAATGTGTGATGAACTGACCGTAACCCCCATTCCCTGTCCCCTTGTGCCACTGAGGGGGAGTAGGTAGAGAATCCAGGAGTGAAGTTGTGCCCGGGAAGAAGGGAGGGGTGGAGGGAAGGTGTTCTGAGATTTGGTTTTATTTCTCATTACCCTACTCTGATTGGCAATAAATTAAGCTAATTTCCCTGAGCCGAGTCTGTTTTGCCCATGACAGTAATTGGTTGAGTGGTGTCTCCCTGTCCTTATCTCGACCTACAAGCCCTTTGTTATATTTTCTCTCCCCTGTCCAGCTGAGGGTGGGGGAGTGATAGAGTGGCTTTGGTGGGTACCTGGCATCCAGCCAGGGTTAACCTACCACACCACCTGTGCGTCATCATGGTTGGTACTGAATTCAGCACCTCAAGGCCCTACTGTGTTACCTATGCTGTGAACGCCAAGGAACCACCAAGGAAATGGCTACAGGCATCAAGAATTTTAGTTCCAGGCTCACTATGCATAAGAAGTAAAGCTCAAGGCCCTCATTGTAGTCAATGAAGAGTAATGGGCATGGCCACAGGGTGCTCCAGCCTACCTAAGAACTGAAGCACGTCAGAGCTTTCCTTGTTTCTCTGTATATAGTCCACCAGAGCAACTAGGTTCCCAGCTGGACCATGCCATGAGGACAAAAGCTGCACACAGTTTGGAACAGACTAATTAATCTGGGGGATCAGCCTTGCTGGCTCAGGAGCACAAAGCACTCTCTGCCTCACTAACATGGGAAGAGGGGCTCCAGACAGGCTAGCTGTGACTAGCTGGATGAGAAAGGCTTGGAGGGAACCAGGCAGTGGAACACACCTGCCAGTGAAACAAGTATGCAAGTTGGGAACACTGTTCAAGCCAGGGCCTGGTCCTCAGTGCCAAACAGCCACCATGAACAAAGGCTCCTATTTCCATCTCCACCCAACATAATGCAGGCACCTTTTCCCACTTGCTGTGACCATGCCACAATTATACAGAACAGAGGATTAGATGACTTTAATGCACACTCCACACAGCTACACCTCCAAACCATTCAGCCTGAAGCCAGCATAGCATGCTGCAGACTGACAGGCTGCACACTGGGAGCAATTTAGACCTTGCTCCATGCATTTCTCTGACCTCTACTAAAGTCCCAGGTGGAATTCAAGGTGGTGCTTTTAACCTACAAAACCATTACTGCTTTGAGACCTTTTTAGCTTAGAAATCCCTCTCTCTCTCCCCATCAGATGCTGATGCTGTCTCTCAGGGGACCTGTGCCCACGTGGTGTGTCAGACCCCTGGTTTTGTTTTCATTCTGTGCAAGCCATCAATTTTCTTCTTTCTCTACAGCTACACTGAACAGCAGTGGATCTATTCACAGGTATACCGCTTATTTAGCCTGTGACTTGTAACTGATTGTTAAGGTGCCTGAGGCACAGAATGAGTACCTACAAGTACATTCTAAAAAGAGAAAAAAATGAATAAAACAACAGTTGTCTGCTGTGTTTGCAGTTAATTATCCACAAGCTTACTTTACTCTCCCCCTCCCCAGCACCCACTCAAGGACTGAGCTCACATGTCAGACACCAGGCATATGTGCACAGTGTGGCACTGAGAAGGTTCAGCAACACGTGTTCACTACTTGACTGTCCCTTCATCTACCACACATCATGCCCAAAAATTTGACATTAAGCATCTAATGAGGCAGAGAGACATTGACTCCTTCAACCATCTTCTTAAATATCCCCCAGCATGCTTTTTCTGTTCATCTGCTCTCCGTGTGATTTTCTGTCACTTGCCAAATTAGATCCCTCCTCAGCACTTGCTCAGAGGTCTCCTATGGGCCATACCACTTCCTTTTCATTGCCAGAGAATTTTCCAGTGCCTCTGCCCCCAGCCTGGCCCCACTGTCTCTTAGTGTGAGCAAAGTGACAGCCATGGAGCTGAAGGTTACAGAGAGAAACCCACAAAGCCAGTTTGCATGTACCTTGATTTGTGGTGCTGTGCTAGGACCAGACTGCTTCAGCATTATGTGAACTGAGGCCTTTTGAAAGAATGAGGAGTGGATTTAGGCCAGCAATTTAACTACTAAACTGATAGTTGCTTTAGAAATGAGGTATAGAGAGAATGCTCTCTTTTATAGCTGTTGTAAAGCCAGTCTCTCTGGTTATTTGGGGTTCATAAGAATGACAGGTCAATATCTTCCTTTCCATGCATTCAGAACTGCGGGCAGAGCTGGCAGATGCATTGTCTGTACATTAGGATAAAGTGCACTGACTTTCCCGTAGATCTTACCAGAGCAATCAGTAGCCTGGAGATCTCCAAGCAGCTGTTGATGCAGCTGTCTAGTAACTGTCATATTGCTTCCTGCTAGAGGAGAAAGGGAGCTGAGGAAGATGGAGTGAGACTAATTAAAAAGGAAAACTTTGAATATGTTGCTTTTAACTTCCCTCAGCCTGGTAATTCAACTTCCTAAATCAGTGCAAGATAATGGAAAAAGCCAGAAAGTGACTGGGGCAATCAGTGAAATGGCATCAGAAATCTATCCACTGTCCATCTCTTCCATAACTTTCATTACAGTCATCAACCTTATTATGGTATTTTCAATGCTTCGTGAAGTCAGTTCTCAAAAAATAGTTGAGTGGCAGTAAAAGAAATAAATAGAAAGAGCTGCTGTCCTTTCAAAGGTCCCCAAAATGCTACACACAGTAGAGAGGAAGATTATATTAGAGTGGAGTGTTTTGGAGTGAAGAGAGGAGCATTTTATTACCACTTCAGGTTTGGAAGGGCAGGGATTATACCTAAAGACGTGTGGGGGTGCCAAGTTTTGGTGTGTGGCTGAAATACAAAATATTTAATGGCAACCACATTCTTTTTTTGAATGTTGAAATTATGAGCACGTTTGGGGTTCAATAGTACATTTTGTCCATAGTGAAAAGAAAGCATTTTGAAATGCACTTGATTAAACAGAGGAGTAGATTCAGAAAGTGAATGAAAAGGAGGGAGTGCAGTACAGCATGGCTGCTATGCCACTGTACTTGAATGGGGTCGAGGACTCCTCTAACAATGTTCAAACCAAGGATTTTATCCAAAGACTCCTACTCAGGAGCTTGTTTTAACCACTGACCTGATCAATAGTTGAACACACGCCTATCTCGCTCTTGTCTTTTGAAACTGATGTAGCAGTTCTTTAAATGTTCACTGGCAAAGAGACCAGAAACCACATAAATAACTCTAACCTCCTTGCTAAAGTCAGTTTTTCACTTTGTGTCTGTGAATATTTAAGGCAGATAAAAAGTGGTCCTACCCTGAGCTTCAAAAGGACAGCTCAATTCAGACTACACAATAGCTAGCAGTTGGACCACTCTCCTGAGGGACAGAACTTACTTAAAGTCCATACATTCTCAAAGAAGGAGGGAGGTGTGAACAACTCTTACAACCCCAACAGCCTTCCCAGCTACCTTGTAAAAGGACAAAAGAACAGTTCCACCTACCTTACTTTTGTGAATGACAATTAAATCCACAAAAAGTTTATTAGTCAAAAATTATATGGTGAAATCTGCCTGGATTTGTTAATAATTTTAGACAGACTTATATGCCCTTTTCTTAAAAAAATAGAGGCTCTTGTATGTGTGTTCATGTGTGTTTGTGTGTATGCACCCACACATGGTTGACCACCTACAATTACATTGAAATCCCCAAATCCAAATTAGAACAGTGTCCTGGTTTCAGCTGGGATAGAGTTAACTGTCTTCCTAGTAGCTGGTACGGTGCTGTGTTTTGAGTTCAGTATGTGAAGAATGTTGATAACACTGATGTTTTCAGTTGTTGTTAAGTAGTGTTTAGACTAATGTCAAGGATTTCTCAGCTTCTCATGCCCAGCCAGAGAGAAAGCTGGAAGGGCACAAGAAGTTGGGAGGGGACACAGCCAGGGCAGCTGACCCAAACTGGCCAATGGCGTATTCCATACCATGTGATGCCACATCTAGTGTATAAACTGGGGAGGTGGGGGCGGGGGATTGCCGCTTGGGGGACTAGCTGGGTGCCGCTCAGCGGGTGGTGAGCAATTGCACTGCGCATCATTTGTACATTCCAATCCTTTTATTAATGCTGTTGTCATTTTATTAGTGTTATCATTATCATTATTAGTTTCTTCTTTTCTGTTCTATTAAACCGTTCTTATCTCAACCCATGAGTTTTACTTCTTTTCCCGATTTTCTCCCCCATCCCACTGGGTGGGGGGGGGGGAGTGAGTGAGCGGCTGCGTGGTGCTTAGTTGCTGGCTGGGGTTAAACCACGACAATCAGATACAGATTGCATTTGAAAGTGGAGAAGCCAATTCAGTCATAATTGTCAGGATAATATCTGCTCCCAGGAGATTTCAGACCATGAGGTAAGAACCAGATGCTAAAAACTCTAGCAATAAGTATAGAAAAAAAAAAAAAAGAAAGGTAGAGGAGAGAGAAAGAAAGTGCAATTGATTTCTTTCAGAATCAGTTGATCTCAGGAAACGTTCTGCAAACCCACTGCTTGTGAAAATTCAACAGACTGAAATCCAGCCCAAAACCTTGGTCTACTGCTGTCTCAGACTCCAGCTCAAGCAGAAACATCAGTCACAGCTGAACTCTCTGTGTAAATCCTCTTCCACACAAAAGACCAGGGCATGCAGGTGGCTCGCTAGGTCTTCGCATTAAGACAGCTCATTTGCCAGTTATTTGACAAGTGGAATCAAGGGTCAGAGAGAAAGTATGGAGTATAGAGAGATGACAAATAGCCATGTTTCCTTTTGAAAAGTTAAAATTACTTTGTGCAGTGTATTAATGCATTTTGTGACAAAGTGAGAGGCACTAAATTAACTTATCTGTGGTGAAGTCCACACATAAAATACCATGAGTCTGGCATTTTCCTCATCCTCCCAGACCTTTGAAGTAACTTGCTTTACCAACCATCGGTCCCTCCACTTCAGTGTAAATAGCACTGAGCAAATCCATTGCAAATCTGCTCAGAACCAAATAGGCTCCACAAAGGTCCGTGCTCAAAACCAGAGCAGAACATAAAGTAGGTGTGTCGTGGTTTAACCCCAGCCAGCAACTAAGCACCACGCAGCCGCTCACTCACTCCCCCCCCCCCACCCAGTGGGATGGGGGAGAAAATCGGGAAAAGAAGTAAAACTCATGGGTTGAGATAAGAACGGTTTAATAGAACAGAAAAGAAGAAACTAATAATGATAATGATAACACTAATAAAATGACAACAGCATTAATAAAAGGATTGGAATGTACAAATGATGCGCAGTGCAATTGCTCACCACCCGCTGAGCGGCACCCAGCTAGTCCCCCAAGCGGCAATCCCCCGCCCCCACCTCCCCAGTTTATACACTAGATGTGGCATCACATGGTATGGAATACGCCATTGGCCAGTTTGGGTCAGCTGCCCTGGCTGTGTCCCCTCCCAACTTCTTGTGCCCTTCCAGCTTTCTCTCTGGCTGGGCATGAGAAGCTGAGAAATCCTTGACATTAGTCTAAACACTACTTAACAACAACTGAAAACATCAGTGTTATCAACATTCTTCACATACTGAACTCAAAACACAGCACCGTACCAGCTACTAGGAAGACAGTTAACTCTATCCCAGCTGAAACTAGGACAAGGTGGAGATGAAAAAGAGACTTATCACCTGTGCCAGGAAGGTGCAGGGAAGACCTCTCTTTTGATGATTCTGGGGTCTTCAGGGATGCCAGGAGGAAGAAGGTGTCTGGTGAAAGAGTACAGGAGCAAGAGAAGGGAACTGGTTGGGCTGCAGCCATATTTGCTTACATTCTTCTTCTCAGGACTCTGCAGCTGAAAATACTTCCAGAACCGGAACATATAGGAGTTAATGCTACTTGGAGCCTCAGAAAGCAGAGTTTAAAATACTTGGCAATATTTCAGCTCTGAAGAGTCAGGCATCATGAGTCAGGACACACAAAAGTAATAAAGTTTAAAATATTTTTTCAAAGAGGGTCTTTTTCTGATTTTTTTTCCCAACCTTTGGGACATACAGACTTGGATTGCTTTTTCCAGTTTTCCTTTACAAATGTGAACTCTAAGGAGTCATTTATTGAATTATTTATTCTTAACTGAGGACTGATATTCATGCAGCAACCCCACCTCCACTCCCTGCTCTCCTCCCTATTACTGTACTACCAAATATCATGGCTTTTAAGATTTGCTTTTAATTTTCCAGGAGACCATTCATCCTTCCTCAACATCAAGCCAGGGGCATTTGTTCTTCTCTGTGGGTTTGCCCCAGACTGTCCCAGCTGCCTTTCCTGCATACAATTGACTTCCTACTGCCTCCATTACTTCAAAGACTAAGTCATGACACTAGGGTTAGAAGTGTGACTATTAATAGAAAATAAAAAACATCCCAGGACAACCAGCACTTCTTGGACTATTATTTTTCTTGCTGAGCAAGAGACTTGTGGGATTTTTTTTTTTCCTGCTGGTATAAATACAAAACACAACCACTGAGAAGGAATAATAATGAAAGGCTATTCCCTGGGTGCCTGCAAACCTTTCTTAAATTAGATCACCAAGGTCCAAATTCTCCTTCAGAGTAGGTCAACATAGCTCCTTTAAATCTGCTGGTGCTACATGCATTTACACTAGCTTTGAATCCAGCTGTCTAACAATGTAGACAGGATGGCCAGGCAAAGAACCACATATGGGGCATCTGAGTACCAAGTTGATGATGGTGAGTATAAATTGTCCAAACCCTCTGTTCATCACATTTTCTTCCCTACTACCACTAGCTGTAACACCTGATTTTCGGCTGCAGATGAAAGGAAGGTTCCTTTGTAGCTCCTGTTCTTCTTCCTTGTTGTTGTTTTATTTATTGCCCATCTAGTCCTGTCACAGGAATCTGCTGCTCCTTTCAGGACACATGGCATGGAAAGAAACCCATGAAATCTGATGCAAGAGGACCTCGGGAGAAATGGGAATGGAGAAAAACAGACAATGCAGAATGATCAGTATACACCTGGGTATTGAATATTTGATGAGGCTGCCTGTTCAAAAGAAGAATCAGCTTTGTTTAGTTCAGTCCATGAAAGTGCTTTAATGGGTAGAAATAATTTGTGCTGAGATCCTCACTCTGTGATAATGTTCTACTGGGAAGAGATATGCAGTTTTTCTCTCTTCTTGCTCACACCCTTGCACACATATACCTGTATAATGTCTACCATTCCTACTACAGTACTTCTGGGAGACTTCATTATATTGGTTTTTAGAGCAGAGATAGTAATTAAAAAGATGTTAAAAAAATGCAAGAGGTGACTGCAGTATTCCTCTCTATCAAAGAAGGAAATACCCATTTTATAATTTCTTCTTGAAAGTGAGACAGTGACCCTCATTAACCCTGTCACTGTTGGCTTCTCCATAATCTCTGGTTTTCCTAAAGTTGCCAGGATGTAAAAATACCCTTTGTATGTTCATTAGCAAGATCTAGTGGGGAATGCACAGTATCTGTTTGCATCTCATAGATGTAACATTATAGGTGGAACAGCAGGTAAGGGTATAACAATCCAGTTTTTCATCTCTATGTTAAATATAACTTTCAGGTTTTGTTGTAAGTGCTATGGAAGACACTTCAGGGCTGCTGGGGAATTTTCAAGCGTAATGTTCTCGTGGCTTTTCTACAAGTGTTATGCCTAATTAACCTTTTTTTTTAGTTGGAAATATTTGTGCATGTTCATTATCTCAGTGAATCTCAGTATTGTAAAAGGACGCTCCAATTGCTTTACCATCTTGTCTGGTGGTGTCCTTGGAAATTTCTGTCTAAAGAAAACCCTGATAGACTTCCCATTAAAAATTTCATTATATCATCCAGAGATGAAGAAAGAACTTGTTCTGAAAAAGATGGAAAGCTGAGTTCCCAGTGGTTTACAGTCATATCCTAAATCTTGTCAGTGACAAATTTCACTTACTTTTTCCTCCCAGTAGCTCAGAGCCAATCCATGTATGAAAGAAAGAACTGAAAACTACCCGACTCATGTATCATCAGCAGAATTATTACCTGAGATTCAGCTGCAATGCCAAATTTCACCCTAAGTCAGACCTGAGAAAATGAGCATTGATAGGGGACAGAGGACAGAACTTCATTCTAGGGAGTTAACACAAAGCAGAATTTGTCTTGTACAATTCATATTACTAGTGAGGAAAGTGAGCAGAAAAGCTGCTTTTTCAGCTGTGAAGCAGGCAGCTTTGGGGTGGGTAACTATCCAGGAGGCTGACCATGGAACCTCTGAATGTTTTAGATAGATAGGTTGAAACTTAAACCAAGCATCTGCTTTTCCTTCCTCTGTGGTGAATAAATGCAACAACACTGTGATCTAATTGGGCTCTGTTGCCAGGAATATCAGCGAGGGCACTGGATGATACTTTCACTAGTTCAGATGTCTCAGCTTTCCAGGAAACAAATGACAGAAAAACCAAAAGAACATACGTCCTACTTCATATTTCTCCTACAGAGAATAATTCTGTCTGTCTACTCATTAATTGACAGAATTAATAGTAATAGTTGTACAGTGGTTATTGCTGTTGAAATAGTAGTATAGTAGCTTCTTGGTAAGGGTCTCATTGTATTTTTATTAAATAACCAATTGCTGAAAAGAGGACAAATTTGACAAAAAAAATTGAAGACAGGCAGTCAGCAAGATTGCTATTGGAATTAGGAGAGAATTAATGGTACTTTAGTGCATTTCTATACATATTGCCTCCATACATTATTTGTCCCAGTCAATATAAAAGTAAGATCCTCTAAGCTGATTTCTCAGTTGCAGATTTTTTTTTTTATTAAAAAAGAAAATAGGAAAAGATATTTAGATTGATCTAAAAGACCCTGACTGCTGCCCACAGTAGAGGTGGTTAAAGAATGCCAAAGGGAATAGGGTCATACCAGCTTTGGGAGTGCTGCCAAACAAAACATCTGTTTGCCATAAAAAAATTCTGTTGCTTGGAAAAAGACACAGTTTGGGTCATTAAGCCTTTAAAAGCCAAGACACCAGTGTCCTGATTGGCACAAAGACCAGTTTAGGTATGGCCTGAGGAATCTCAGAGGAGCTGTTGAGAGGGGAGCAGCTGAAAGCAGAAAGTTGGTCAGCACAGATCTTGCTTTGAAAGAGCTACGTGAGGCTGAGGATCAAAGTAAATGGTGAGGCTCTGCAGGGAAGCACCTGGACCTCAAGTAGATGCAGGCATGCAAGAAATGAGGTGCATTGGCCGGGGCTGTGAAAGGATAGACTGTGTAGCTTTTGTCAGCCCAGCAGTAAGATCATACACAACTATTTTATAAACAGAGGAAACCACTAAAAATTATATCTTCCCATGAGGATTGTACTGACTCTTGTATCCAACGTATGGTACCTTCTGTTTTGCAGCTTGTATCCTGGGCTTAACAAGGAAATCACCCTAGCATGAGATACTACTTAGCCAGTCAATATAGGCAGTATAGTAATGAGAACATTATTTTAAATTTTTAAGAAATTAAAACACCTTATGGTATGTGTGTTTCTCGAACAAAAGCCATGGCTGAGATACGGAAGCTGCTAGTGGAACAGAGGAACAAACCTGTCTCTTTGAGAAATGGATCTGTTGGAGAACAGCATGTAGAGATAAAAAGAGCTCTGATAAACTGATCTGATCATGTTATGCACTGAGAAAGCATGAGACTGCTAAAACTGTTAAGGGGTTTGCTGCCACCACAGCTCATCCTGACACTCAGTCAGACACACTCCTTGGACTTTGTGGCCTGCCATTCTAACCAATGACATTCTTATTTTGTGTATCTTGATTTCACATTTAAGCACATTGTTATTTGTCTCTTACACATATTTGGCTGAGACAATTATTTATGTGTCTCATCTTTGTGGACAGGAGCTTTCTTCTCTCTTTTTTGCTTCCAGATGGATTTATGGTATCACCATGGCAGGCTGCCCAGCCTGGCCAGAAAGTTTAGCAGGCAAGATAGCACTCACAAAAAACAACACCCTCCACAACCCACACAAAAAAAAAGAAAAAAGAAAAGTAAAAAAAAAGAAAAAATACTACTGATAAGCCCTCTAGATGTAGACTCAGTTCAATTACATGAAAATCAACTAGGGACTTTGTGGCTTATGGACTGGTTAATGGCCTCTTCTGCAGGGGGCTGGATTAAAGGAGTAAGAGCATGATTGACCCTGGTTTCTACTTAAAGTCACATGCAGAAGTCACAAATAGAGCTCAGGATGGAAAATAGCTACAGCATGCACAGCTGTTTTTCTCAGTAGCAGCACAGCAGGGAATAAAAAGACACCATGCAACCCTAAAGTTTGAAAAACCATGATCATTCCCTAGACTTTAACTCCAGCCTTGCCAGCCAGGTAGGGACATGAAGAGTAAATACACTAAAGAAAACAAAATGCAAGAACATTGTGTGTTGCACACCAAGGTTACAAGGTGCTATAGTTACAAATCTTCCCTCTGGGACATCGAAAAGGCTGCTGATAAGCCTTGTTGCCCGTATCCATCACTGGTAGATTGAGTAACAGAGGTATCTCAGACCTCCTGCCATGCCTGAGAGATGGAAGTTCAGGTTGCCCAAACAGGATCCCGTGGAAAGTATGACAAGTCAGATCCCGTCACTGGAAGATGCCTGCAGGGATGACATAAGTCAGGACTGCTTATTTGTTTCTTGGAGAGTGGCTTTCTTTGCCTTTTATACTTGCAATGCATGGAGGTGTTCCTTGGACAATGACAGGAAGTCACTGTGTTCTGCACTTTGAAGGACTGCTCACTGGATGTCAGGCATGGTACAGATTCACTTGACAAAAACCACACCAGCTCTGAGGTAGCTGGTGGTAAAGTGGGAGGAAAATGTAATTCTCGCTGCTGTGACCCAAAAAGCAAGTTCTTAAGGAGTCTGCTTGAATAAAATGATGAAAGTTTCTTGAAGACCACAGTCCCTCCAGGACCTTAGGCATAATCAGAGGAGAGCAAGAGGCAGTATGCTGAAGCTCCTGGTGGGCAGTGAACTGCTTTCCCTGTATTGTTAAGCTCAAAAAACCTTAAGGAAAATATTAATCTTAAATTTTCAAACTCCTTACAGACAATGGAGGAGAAGCAGTTTGCTATGCTACAAGTGTGCAATTCACATGTGCACACATTTGGGTATTTTACCAAGGGCAAGACACACTGATTATTTTTAAAAAGTATTTTTGATATAATAACATTGAGTAAAAAATCATCATGCATGAAGTTGTAAGGTATATATTTCTGTGATTCAAGGTAAATGTGTTTTAATGATGGGCTAGAGATCAGAGTGCTGAGCACCATGCAAAATCAGTCCAGTAATTATCTTTCATCTATTGAATACATTTTGCCTTTCTGTTCAGTAAATAAGAAGAAAGGACAGTGTTTGGGGAACACTGTAAAAAGTAAGTGAATGTTTGAGTCTGAAAAAATGTGCTCACTGTGGCAATGTTCATTCATGTGAGTGTGCTGAACAAGGAGTAATTATCTATACACAGTACAAATAACTTTACTGGTCTACACACTGCAAAATGGAAGACAGTGATAAAAGCACAGGAAAAGTGCTAAAAGCCCCTAATTATGCAGCAGCTTTTAGAAGCTTATTGTTGTGTAGCACAGTCAGCAGATGAAGTTTCACCTTCCCTGCTGGAGTGCTTCACCCCACTTTGGTAGTAGGAAGGAATGAGGTTTTTGATGTCAAAGCTAAAAAAAAAAAAAAAAAAAAGGCTTTGGCAAGTTTAAGCCGTTGTTCTTGTTATTGTGAACTATCATGGGACTTTGATACAAGCATTATTCAGAATGATTATACCAACATTTTCTGCAGAAATAATTCATCATACGGGCTGTGTGAATGTTATCTGCTGTAACCACTGCTTACAGACAAACATTATCAGTAAGCCATTACTCAGATTGGGTGAGCAATTGTCCGCGTATGCCATTGTTTCCAACCTCCAACTGGCCAACACATCACTGAAGAGGTGGAAATGTAGGGTACGGTGTTCGGAAGATCTCGCGATGTCACGGAAAGATAGAAGGCTAGTCGTCGCCTCCCTATGACATATCAGTAATCCCACCTACCGTTGTTAGTATAAAAGGAATTAACTGCGCAATAAAAGACGGAGTTGGCACTCACACCATGTGTGTTATCTGTCTCTTCCCTGGTCCAGGCCGACCAGTGATCTAATCGCGGCACCTTGATATGTAGCAATGCTACATAGTGGTGACGCCGACGCGATCGGTCGCACAGGTGACAATGGAGCTTGCGCAAGCGATTAAGCTGCTTTACCTACGCGGATGTTTTTAATTTGTGGGAATAGAGCGTGGGAGAGGAATTCCATCACAACTTAACAGGAGGCCATGTAGCCTCGGACGACTTACATTACTAACACCCGATATCAATATGATTCACAGTAAAAGGCTCACGATAACTGACACAGCTTTAAGTGGATGGCTAACAAGTTTGAGAATTATGGGATGATTAAAAGATTTGCTTATGCATGGCTTAGTTATTTTAATTGTAATATTAGCAGTTGTAATGATTGTACCACGTATCATAAAATAGTTGAACGTATGATTTCAAAAGCATTTCATGTAACTTGGCTTGCATAAAAATAATAAAAAAAAAGAAAAGAAAAGGGGAAATTGTGGGAGATTTCATAGAAAATGGGGGAACATTTCTTTGAGCCTGATTATTTAGAGTTAGCATAAGTAGCCCGCAGTCAACATGAGTGGACCGGAGTACGCTCCCTTTAAGCCACTACAGTATTTGCATGTTACCGTAGACACCTATAGTAAATATATTCTCGCTACAGCGCACAGGAAGCAGAATAGCTTGGCAGTTGTACAACACTGGCATGCTTGCATAGCCCAACTGGGGATTCCACGACAGATCAAGACGGATAATGGTACAGCTTATACTGCGGAAAAGGTGAAACGATTTTGTGCAATCTGGGGTATAGCCCTTGTACATGGCATTCCTTATAACAGCACCGGCCAGGCCATTGTAGAACGAGCACATCGAACCTTAAAGACCCTGCTAGATCGGCTTAGGGAGGGGGACCACACGGAGCCCTCCTGCTTACGGGATAATTCACCTGTTCTCCGTGCACAGCGTCTCCTGTTAACTGCGTTAACTTCATTAAATCAGACAATTCGGGGGGACCTGGACCAGACGACGGCGCAACGACATTTTACGAGTACGGAAGAGAAAGGCCCCTACCCCCTGGTCCGTGTGCGTGATCCCTAGACACACCAATGGGACGGACCGTTTGAGCTGCGTTGCCTCAGGCGGGGGTACGCCTGTGTACAGACGCCTGAAGGGCTACTGAAATGGGTCCCTAGTCATATGGTTCGTCCTGACCTAACCTCGTAGTGTTTGAGTGTTTTTCTTTACAGATTGCTGTTATCCTTTCCTGGCTTGTGACGTCTTGGGTATCTGCTACGAATTTCTGACGCTGGAGCAATTAATAAACAAGATAACAGAACTGCAGAAGCAAGAAGGCGCTGCAAGACCTTCATAGCAATTAAGAAAACTGTCATTTCGGCTTGGAGTATTTCACTGCGGGATGGGGACTTAGGAGTTGGTTTGTATCTTTGTTAAAAATCGGGGTTTCTTTTATTCTTGTGTATTTTATTAGGTATAATGTTGCTTTTACTGTGTTTAATTAATTGTGTTCATAGATCTTGTAAGTCACCTTAGCCGACATAACAGGTCAAGATTCTCTGTGCACTGCAACCACGTCACAAAGCCCATGAACCAATAGACAGGATGGCTATGACTCGCGCGGCACGCCTGGCCAGCGACCGCATGCGCCATAGGCTCCCCATGTTTCAACTGAGGCGAATTTTAGCACCCACTGGCCACGTGTGCTGAAATCCGTTCCTCTGCAAATGTACAAATACCGGGATTTTCCGAAGAGCATCGGGCTGGTGTACAGCAAGGCCATCGTTGCCTCTGTGGGGACGCCCATGTAAAGCTGGCACCTACCGATTGCTGGGCTGAGTTCGCGGATGGTGGTGACTAAATCTGTTAATGCTCTTCTAATAGAAAAAGGGAGGGGGAATTGTTGTGGGAACATATTTAGCTAACGGTCACAAGAGCATTCCAGACGCCTTTAGAAGGTCTTGAACAGAATAAACAAGAAGACAAAAAAGAAGAAAGATGATAATAAAGCCAATTAGAAAAACACAGGTGCGCATTCCACGATAAAGAGAACTTGGCACAAACAACCTCAATTCGGCAGTTTATCTTGACCAATTAGACTGAGATAAGTCTCGTATGTTTTAGTTAGTATAACCAATTATATTTTATGTTTATGCGCGTGTACAGTGTTGATACAACCAATCATTAAGTGCAAGTGGACGCATAGACAGTGCGTGAATAGTGTGTGTAACCAATAGGAGCTAGTTGGACATGAGGAGGGGGAAATGTAGGGTACGGCGTTCGGAAGATCTCGCAATGTCACGGAAAGATAGAAGGCTAGTCGTCGCCTCCCTATGACATATCAGTAATCCCACCTACCGTTGTTAGTATAAAAGGAATTAACTGCACAATAAAAGACGGAGTTGGCACTCACACCATGTGTGTTATCTGTCTCTTCCCTGGTCCAGGCCGACCAGTGATCTAATCGCGGCACCTTGATATGTAGCAATGCTACATGGAAAGCTTTAATAAATCATATCTGATGCATTTTAACCAAGTACAAAAATGCCTACTGTATCTAACTCAAATATACATAGATTCAGAGAGATTAAGGCCATAAAGGGGAAATATCTCAGCTTACCTGACATCCTGCATATCACAGGCCACTCAATTTCACCCAGTTACCCCTGTGTTAAGCCCCATAACTCATGCTTGACTGAATCATATCTTTCAGGAAGGCATCAATCTTGAACTTGATATATTGGTAGAAAGGAAACACATCACTCCTTTTGTAATTTTTTCCACTGATTAATTCCCCATACTTTCACATTTTTCCCTAATTTCTTATTTGAATTTGTCTGGTTTCTGTTTCCAGCCATTGTTTCTTGTAATACTTTTCTCTGCTAAGCTAAGTGCTATCTCAGACCTAGACTTGTCCCCACAAAGACATGGTCTTTAATAACCTCACCTCCCTTTCTGCTTCTCAACAAGCTAATCAGATCCAGCTTTTCTTTCACAGCCTTTTCTCCAGTTCTCAAGTGGTATTTGCAGCTCATTTATATGCTTTCCAAAATATGGTAGTTGTGCCCCTGATTCTATCAACCATCTCATCAAGGCCACATTTGTGAGTTAATCCTTCCCCTGCTTTCCCATTCATACACCAAAGATTGCATTACTCTTTCTCTCCAAGGCATTGGGTTGGACCTCCCATTCAGCAGTGCTCCGAGCTCCTTCCAGGAGTGGCCGCTGTCCAAGGCACTGCTCTCCCTTCTACCCTGAGAGCCTGATGCCTCTGCTTTTATACGTCTTTGTCTTGGGCTGGGAATATTCCCACCCAATCCAATGGAAGCTGATCTCCCTGTGTGGCTACCGTGTCATCATCTTTACCACTCCACTCAACAGTACATCTCTTGTGTTGTTTCTTTTTTAATTATTGTTATCTACTCTCACATGGCTGATGAAAATATTGAATAGGACTGGGTTTAATATTGATCCTTCCTGTACTCCACTTAGAAACATCCTTATTCAATGATGTTTCCTTGCTGACAGCATTTGAAATTTTCAGATAGCCAGCTTTTAACCATTAAATATTAACTTTATGATATTGCATAGCGCTTTTTGTTTAAATAACTTCATGTGGTACTGAGTCAAATGCCATACAAAAGTCTATTGTGTCTGTGCAGTTTCTCTCATCGACTAAACTTATAATCTCATCAAAGAATGAAATTGGTTTCCTTGACAAGATCTATTTTCCATGAAAAAAAAAAATATTGACTAGTATTAATTCTATTACCACACTTAATCTTGCATCAACTGATTCCTGTATCAATTTCTTCTTTTTTTTTTTTTCCCAAGGAATCTTATCAGGCTAATTGTGCTATGCTTATCTTAGTTATCACATCTGCCCTTTCTGAACACTGGGATGGTGTTAACAAACATCCACACTTTGGGAACTGTAGTGACATTCTTATATTCAGCAAAAAAATAATGACATTGAGCCAGAAAGCTTCTTGGCCAGCTCCTCTGGGATTCTTTGGTAGAAGTTATCACCATTGCTGATTCTGAAGTTACTCTTACACATGCTATTTTCACCCCTTCTTAGATATCCACACAAGTAGATGTGAATAGTTACATGATGGTGACAGCCTGACTAACTCTCAGTAGCACCCTTACTTGCAAGGTGACCCTACAAAATCAGCTTGGCTACTTAATAAAGTACAGTAAGAAGACTATATATTTTCCCATGACTCGCATAGTGGCATGCTCAGAAACACCAGGAACAGAAACCTGTGAGACTTCTCACACAAACTGAGATGCATTATGCTGGTAGCCAGGGTGGTAGAATGAGACCTGTACCTGGAAGGAACCCAAGGAGACCATGGACTGTTGCCCCTTACCATGTAAAGACTTTGCTTGTCCAAGTTTGACAGCAAGCAAACAGACAGGGCTGCAAACACCCCCTAGGGTAATGTGGGGTGATTGCTTGACCAAAATTCCCCCCTTTTCAATAACTTTTTGAGAAAAGGTGCAAGCCCTCCTGGCACTGCAGAATGAGGATAGATTGATAGAAGACATGTTTCCTAACCAACAGCTTTTTTTATGAACAATCAATAGAAGGAGCCAAACTGATTCCCAGCAGTCTTTCCTCAGGGCAGAAATTGAACTTGTCTTCATTGAGATCCCAATCCTCACCATGACACTTCCTGGGGAACTCAGTGCAGAGGCATACAATACCAACTCTCTTCCACCTGATGTTTTTTAAAGTAGCTCCAGTTGGTGTACTGAAATAGTTTCAGATACAAGCTGGTGTGGTAATTCCTGTCTACCACCTGAAGGAGCAGGGTTCTACACCCCCTGCTTCTCCCCTTGCAATCTGGCAACCATGAGCAGGCTGTGAGATGCCCAGAGAGCACTCTGCCAACACACAGGCCATACTTGCAGCTTCTCGGCTACTGCTTTCCCTGCAAACTCTGCTCATCTTTGGATTCATAGATCCTATGACACCTGAATTCATTAAGATACCAAGTTCTTGGATGTCTGAACAAATTAAATTGTGTTGCCATTTACCTCTGTTCCTGAACTTGTGCAGGAAGATAGAAGTCTGACTGAAATCTAAGTCACAGAACATGAACACAGAAACCCATAGAAATGACATACATAACACTTTCTAAATCAAATAATAAACAACCTGTCTATGCAAGTAATTTCCATCACCCCCAGCACTGTACAAAGTCATTGAAGTCCTCATTAAGATGCAGAATAGTTAGGAATTTGATTTTACAGATACGGAAGTAAAGGGTAGAAAGTATTTGTGATTTATATGATGTCACATAAGAAATTTTCTTCAGAGTTCAGATTTTTATTTCCTCAACTGGGGAACATGGGACTGATAAGCTCTTGTCTTTGTCCTCCTGCAGATCCTCTGCAGACTAGGGAAGCTGTGACAACGTATCCATGTTCATATCGGTATATCAAGTCTTTCCCAGGTCAGTAGTGCTTAGAACTAGTGATTGGATTCAAGCCTTTCTGAAGAGAGGAACTGCCTGTTAAATTCAGGTTTGGATCCAGCTTGGAATTTCAATTCTCAAGTATGTATCTGCCTGAGAGATAGAGCACAAATAACTCACAACATATGATGAGAAAACTGTGTCTTCACCTTAACAAAACACAACCAGAACTGAAAAGAGAGGTTGCAACTGAAAAGAAGGCTGAATTATTTCTGTTCATAAAATTTGCAGTGGACCCAATTCCTTCTCCTGAAGCATGACAGCAGAACTGAACATCTAACTGATCAGGAAAAGATTTATTTTTTTCTTCCCTTATTCTCTCAGGCTGCCAGAAAACAGCAGGCTCAGGATGGAAGTAAGTTGGGCTGTATCTACAATCTTACAATTGGGTCACACTGAGTACTAAACAAACCTGAGAGCATTTATTTGTCAGATGCTTGGCTTCAGCCCTTTCTTATGACCAGCACCCACATGTTCTTCAGTTCAGTGGCTTCCTTTTCTGCCTTCGTGATCCAAGAAAGACATCACTGTATTAAAAAAGACTGTTGTCTTGTTGTGGGTTGGTTTTTTTTTAAAGTGAGTTAAAGATGACATAATGTCACTTTCTGCTGTAACATGCTCTGTGGGCAGCTAGGGAGAAAAGGTTTATTGCGGCTTTATTAAATTGTATTAAATAAATTGAAGACGTGCTATCCAGCCAGCTGATTGAGGCAGAGACTCCCTGTATATATTTTGGTTGTGCATTAAGAAAGTTGTCGCAAGTAATTTGGACTGGAGTGTGGAGTTGTAGACTGCCAAATTAAATCAATTAATTTATTAATTAAGCCCATGTTTGGATTAGTTCTGCTAGATTGTTTCATTAGGGAAAATGACTGAAAATATGGAATAAAGCAACCAGGGGGAATCCAGGAAGAATTTACATGTAAGCAAGACATCCATCAAGTCTTTAGTCCCCTCTTTAGCAGGGGCTGGGACTGAAGTGTATGTGCCCTATGATGTTGTATGGTGTTCCTTGCTCCTCCCTGACTGAGGCAGAAATAGGCACCAGGAGGGAGACCTGACTTGTGTTTGTTGGGGCAGTGACTGATTTCACTGGAGTCATTCTCAACAGCTGAGGAATGGAGCTCTTTCCTTGTCATGTGATGTTTCAACTTTAAGGCAAACTGCCAACTTATTTTACATGCATAATACCAGCCCAAAGGTGAGAAGGAATATATGATCATAAAAGTAATGATTGCACAATTATTGTTTATCTTAATTTCAGATTTGCCTCCATATGTTGTGGAAGAAAATGCCTTGATGAGGATACCTCCTGCACTGGGAAATCCTTTTCTTATTTTCTTAGGCTTCTGTGATTGGCTTGTAAATGCACTGCCATGAGACTTCACTGAATTTAGCTGCATTCCAAAAATAGTGAGATAGTAGATTAAAAAAATAATCTAGCATGTCAAATTAAATTAAAAGAAAAAAACTCTGTGACTTTCAGAGCTGAACCAAACTGTTTACCTATCTGAGGTAAATAACGTCTCATTTTCTGAGCAGCCCATTAAGAGAAAAGCATCTTCCTCCAGCCGATTTAGCTTTAAGTACAGGCCAAGAGAGGTGGGGACCTGGATTGTCCCAGGCAGAAAACTGGCTTGACTTGACAACCCTGGGGAAGGCAGAGAGAACATTTGTCAGAGGACAGAGACCAAACTCAAATTTCAGGAAAGAAGAAAAGCAAGTGAGGCAGTAGTTGAGTGTAAGTGTGTCTCAGCTGGAGAGGGTGACACTGCAGGTGCCCAACACACTGCCCACAGAGCTGTAAGATCTTGAAATAGAGCATCACATTGTTGAGCCACCAGCACCATAGTGGGAAGCTCATGCTTGTACCACCTAAGTGATGTTATAATACAGAAAGTGAACTCATCATGCTTGTCATGATTCATAACATAAATCATTCTGCCTCCTTCTAAATACATTTCACAGCTGTTGTGTTCCTGCTCAGCCTTGAGAGACACAGCCACAGCTGAAAGGAGGCTGCTGGGTAAACTCCAGTATCACCACCAAGCAACCAGAAGGCGGCAGGCCACCCAGATACTGGCTGGCCCCATAGAATTGTCTACCCTCATTGATGGGTGAGATACATCAGAGGCTCTCAAAACTTTTAACCTTGTGAGAAATTAAGACAAAATAAATAACTGGGCTATTTGTCTATTCTTCATTAAAGTGAAGGAAAAGAAGTAAGACTTGCAAGCTATTCACCCTCTGAAAAAAACCCAGCTCTTTTCAGGTAATCAGCTCAGACAGCCAAAGTCCTTAGTCACTCTGGAGAATACAGGTCCCATTTCTCTTCCTTCCAAGCTTATTTTTGCTGCAGTTTAGAAGATCTGGACACTGGAAAACTAAAAGATGTTTTTGACCCTAGTATTACATAGTGTCATCTCTATATATCAAACTCCCCACTTAGACTACAGTAGGCCAATAGGACTTTTGCCTCATTAAGTCCATTGTCAGGTGCATTGCCATGCATCAGTCTTGCATGGAGAAGAATCACACGGAGCTCAAGAGTGTTCACAGAGGTTGGAAAAAGAAAACAAAACCACCTGCATCTCCATCTCTGAAAAGAGAAACATGAGACTAAAACCAGCAAAACAAACCAATAGACCGTTACTCTTTTTCTTGGCTAATGCAAATTCCTTCCATTTAGCAGATGTGGAAAATCAAAGTGAATGGACAGAGAAATTTTTTGATGCGCTCATTTGCTCTGCTCACATATGTCGCACTGCTCCTATGCTGGGCATAACCCTCCAATCTTATTCTTGTACAAATTTGTCACAAAGATCCATATTGTGGACACATATTTAGCTAACATCGGTTGCAAGAGCATTCCAGACGCCTTTAGAAGACCTTGAACAGAATAAACAAGAAGACAAAAAAAGAAAGATGCCAATTAGAAGAACACATGTGCGCATTCCATGATAAAGGGAACTTGGCACAAAGAACCTCAATTCGGCAGTTTATCTTACCAATTAGACTGAGACAAGTTTCGCATGTTTTAGTTGGTATAACCAATTATGTCCTATGTTTATGCGCGTGTACAGTGTTGATATAACCAGTCATATTTTATGCTTGTGTGCGTGTACAGTGACTTTGCAGAATATGTGACTATAAGTATGTGTGTGTTTTAGCAATAAAGTGTCGTCTGTTGTCTGCTCTCAAGATTACAGGCGTCCGTCTACTTCAATCTCCTCACATATTTATCTCTGAGGTTACTCCAGGAGAACTACCTCTAGTCAGTAAAATTATACTAGCAATTAACTAGGCTAATTCAGCTCAGCCCCTAGGTGAAAAATATGTTAATGTTTCAGAAGTAACAAAAAGTATTACATGTCTCTCCATTAATTGCTCATCCCCCTGGTCGCCTCCACCCCTGTCATTTCCCACTTCTCTGAGTATCTCTGCTCCTGTCTCCCCTTCTGCCAGCTTTTGGCCCCAGGCCACCCCATCTCCTCCACCTCCCTCCAGCCTGGGGTCTTCTCAGCTACTTTTCATTGTGGCAAGTCAGCAGAAGTGGGTTAAGGACTGTTTGTTACAGGAAGTGATCTTACATGTTAGGTGACATAACTGCTCAACATTCCTGATTTCCTTCAGCACCACGTAGCAATGTGGAGGCCTTTCTACAATTTCATTATTGTATTATTAAAAGTCCATCTTGCTTTACTTTAAGCCTCATCTATTTCCATAAATTATATCTTCTTATCTATGTGGGTTAAGACTTCTAGTACCTGGTATTATAAATCATTTGTCTCTATTTTTCCTTTCTCCATAAAGCCTTTATGTACTATGTGTGTGAAGGATGCTATTTATACAGCTAAGCTGCACTGTATTTACCCGACTTCTAAATAATTAAAAAAAAAAGCTAGTGAAAATTGCTAAATTTCAGTATTTGTAGAATGACATCACTAATTTTTTTTGCTTAATAGGTGCTGTCACAGGTGAAATCATCTGCACAGTTACATACTTATAAACTGACAGTTTCCTATAAATACTAAAATTCTGTAATTATCACTCATGTTACTCATCAGAATTTGAAAGTAGATAAAACAATGAAAAAGAGCAAGAACTTAATATTTAATCCTACCCACCTCAAAATACCCACCAAGCACTGTTGTTATAATGCCACCAACCACTCTGTAAGGTGACTTGATGCCACAAAGCTGCTATATTTGTGCCCAACAACAGAAATGTAGTAGGAAGCAGATTATTTTTAGTCAAAAACATAACCTGATAGCAGGCAACTGATTCTGAATCCAAACCATTATCTATATATCAGAAAAATTGAATTATTCCGAACCATTTTTAAAGATCTGTCCGAAGAGTTAACCCATCTTCTGTTAACTTGTGTAACGTATCATACTGTCTAACACATAAATTTGGCCTACTTGTCTCCTCACTGGTCAAACTGGAGCTATAGCAGTGTAGATAATCTCTGAGAAAAGAGGCAGGAAGTGTGAAGGGCACAGCAAGGACAAACTGCCACTGACTGCAAAAGAGAGAACTCTATTTTCCATGTGAATTGTCTTCTCCTGTCACAGAGAATGGCATACCCACACCCCGAACACATGCTTTTGGGTATGGAAAATTGTAATCTGCTTTTGAAATTATGGGTCACTTCTCATCAGAGATGGATTCAGCAAAGTGTTTAAATATGGGCATTACATCTACTTTTCCAGCTGATATTAGCCGAAGGTCTTCTGTTGACCAGCCTTCTGTTGCATTTACATCATCCATTCAACCTGAGGAATTCTGAAGTCCCAAATAATCTCACACACAGACAGAGTCAGTTTTGAGGAGGAGGGGAGTTATCAGCTAATCTTGTTTCTAGGTTGTTCCTAGTCAGGACAACAGTAAAGGTCTCCAGTCCCATTGGTAAAACCCAAAACAGTCACATGGAAAAAAAATCTCAAGAGATGACCTCTTTATCTAGTGTATGGGTGGGAAAAACAGTGGAAATAGTTGCCTGAAAATCTGGAAAATGCCAGAGCACCATATTGGAATTTACCCATTCTTTTCAGGCAATATCTAAAAACAATGTGAAATCACAACCTCACACTGGACCTCAGGCCCAATTAGCTTTATTACCTCTGTTTCAGATTAAAGTTAACACTGTGGAATGTCCAGGACTCAGTCAATACAGGGCTTGGCTGACCTACACAGGACTGGAAAAAGATGGTCATTAATTTCCTTACAGCTGCACGTCCAGGAATCTCCAAATGCCTGGCTGTTTTGTTCATTAAGAAAGCTGTTCAGTTCCCCTTTTCAAGGCATTTACAAGAACTCAAAGGAAATGTGGATCTTAAAAGAGAGTGAGCCTTGCAGGTCTGCAGCCTTTTTATTTCTTCTTTTGGCCATGCTAGTGTTTTATTAACTGCAGTGATGAAAGCTGTTTAGAAGGATAGAGAATGGTATAAACATTCCTCTCTCTCTCAGTGTTAACTCGGGGATCCACTCCAGTGGTGCTTCAGCAGTCAGCATTGTTGTGCAACAATGGAGAGTGGTGGGGGAAGGCTAAAAGGAAGCACCAAAGGAGACAGGAATTTCTTCAAGTGCTTGTAATGTTTAGGAATAAGCATGGGGAACTGAAGCTGGACATCTGTGCATGTTTCCTAATGGTGGACGGCAATAGCTCAAGTGCCTGGTGCTATTCAGGAGAATTCATCTGCAGGGCTTGCGGTCTCTTGCAGTGCAAGCAGCCCATTAAAACATCTGGGTTGGAATTGGCTCTTAGGAAGAGTGATGGAAGACCCATTACTGGCATCCTTAAAAACAGAATGAACCAAACACTGGAAACAATACCGTGGGGTCCATCTCCTGCTCCAGCCCATGGCTAAGCAGAATTGATGAAATCTCAGGGGATCTTTTTATTCTATCTCTAGATTTCGAACAAGAATAATGAGACATAAACATAAATTTACATTCTTTCCACATTCAAGAGCTGTATATCCATGAAATGCATGTTGCAGCTGTATTTCTATGGATTTGGAAGTATCCTGCCCCTGAAACAAGTGCTGGCAGCAAAGACGATGCTAGAGAATGCTAGCAAGAGACAAAGCCCAAATACGGCATGCAACTATAGCAAAACAAATTATTGAGGGTGAAGCCTGAAGTAACAAAATGGTAAATAATTTATGCTTTTAGCCAAAATAAACTTCTTTTCCTCTTATTTAAGCATGTTGCACTGCTGGGGGTAGCAAGAAGGGAATTAGCAGCTTTTTGTCAATCACAAGATTATACTTCCCAACTAGGTATAGACAAGAGGTGTTTTATATGAGAAATGAGTCAGGAACAGGGAAGGACATGGGAGATTTTCTACCACTCAGATTAATTTTTATTACAAATAGTTTAAGGCTTCACAGGTGGGATGTTCACTCACTCAGTATCATGGACTCATAGTACTCCAGATGCCTGTGATAGAAATATCATGCAGAAAACTGCATATGGCATCTAGTAATAATTTTCATTTCTGATATTGTTGTGCACATTTGGCCTGGTTTCAGCTGGGATAGAGTTAATTGTCTTCCTAGTGGCTGGTACAGTGCTATGTTTTTGAGCTAGGTGTGAGAAGAATGTTGATAATACTGATGTTTTCAGTTGTTGTTAAGTAATGCTCAGTCTAAAGTCAAGGATTTTTCAGCTTCTGATGCCCAGCCAGCAAGAAGGTTGGAGGGGCACAAGAAGTTGGGAGGGGACACAGCCAGGGCAGCTGACCCAAAGTGGCCAACAGGGTATTCCATATCATGTGACATCATGCCTAGTATATAAACTGGGGGGAGTTGTTGTGGGGGGATTGCCACTCGGGGACTAACTGGGTGTCGATCGGCGGGTGGTGAGCAATTGCACTGTGCATCATTTGTATATTCCAATCCTTTTATTATTACTGCTGTCATTTTATTAGTGTTATCTTTATCATTATTAGTTTCTTCTTTTCTGTTCTATTAAACCATTCTTATCCCAACTCATGAGTTTTACTTTTTTTTCCCCGATTTTCTCCCCCATCCCACTGGGGGGGGCGGGGGTGAGTGAGCAGCTGTGTGGTGCTTAGTTGCTAGCTGGGGTTAAACCACAACAACATTCTTGCTTTTTCCTGTTTTCTGTAAGTCCCGAAACATCAGGGAAATTGCTTGTTTTGCCAAGTCTGACATGCTTTCATTTTTCCATTGAACTGAAAAGTTGATTTGAGAAATTCATTAAAGGAGTAATCAAGTCAATGTTTTAATTCAGTTTGGAGATTGTTTTAAAAATTTAAGGTAAAATGTAGAAGAGAATATTAACAGTCATTCTAAATGCAAATAGTGGAAAGTTTAATTTTTAAAATGTCAAAACAAATATCAGGCATTTTGATTTTTTTTCAGAAGGGAGAAGCAAGTGTTTCTATTGATACAGCAAAAATTAAGAAAAGTGAATGGGCAAAACCTTGTTTTAAAATAAATATATTTGACTGGGAAAAAAAAATTCCCAGGAAAAAATTTCACCCAACATCCATTTGATTCTCTAGCAACTGTCAAGAATGAAAATCACAGAAATCCTGTTCATTCAGACTGCCTTTTTTTTTCTCAAAAGCTGCAAATTCTACTGTCAAAGATAGACTAAATGTCAGACTGGCACCATCTGTCTCTGAAACCTGAGGACAAGAGACTTCAAACTTACAAGGCCAAACCCTTGCTCCAGCACTCTGCCTCAGTATTTATGAAACGAGTAACAAACTGGGTCTGGTGAAGTTTGAACAGCAGGAACAGGAAAGCTACGCGGTTACAGTCATTTTGCCCAAAACAATCTAATTGTTATTATCACTATTACAAAATATACCTTGTATCAAGGATACAGATATGTGTAATTTGGGCTGCCTTGAGTGTCATTTCCAGGGTTCAGAAACTCATAAATGGCATTCCTGCCCAGCCTTGCCCTCACATGTTTAAGGTCACCATCTGCATTATCAAACTCATTTTAAGGGGCTGAATTTAGCAGAGCAGATGGCAAAGTACTCTGCTGCATAATGTGCTGCGCTCCCAAGCTAGCAGACACGGGGGCAGCCCAGAGGCCATGCTCTCTGATTTTTGGCTTGCGTGAGGAGGGTGGCAGCAGTTGTACCGACCTCCAAGGGCTGCAGGGATGTCCCTGGACATGGGCTATTGCCTCACTGCACAAACCCACCCGGCTGCACCTGGGAAAGGCTTGGCCCTCTCCTTCCTTACTAATGACAGACGTTTTGGCTGACCGCTGCACATTCACGTCAACAAATCCCAGAGGGGCTGTAGGCTTTGGCTCAGAGGATTACTGAGGTGAAAGCTCCTACCAGCTGGGGGTTATAGTGGTGCATTTGCTGCTTTTGTTCTGCTGCCTCAGCAAAAATCACAGAGAGCTGTGGCCGGGACTCTGGCTTATTCCCAAAGTATTAACTATACTTCGCAGCACTGTCTGCAACCATCTTCATTTTGGCGTAATTACCTTCTAGCCCCCTGAATTCCCATGTGCTTTCAATAGAAGTTATTCTTTTCTCCCTATAACAGTTTTGTTGCTTCATTATGCCCCAGAGATGACAATATGTCACTGGTGGCTGAGCGATTCCATTATAGACAATCTGCAAAGAGCTTAGGGTTCCTTCAAGATGAAAGATGCCATCTAAATATAAGTTATATATTTTAGTAATATGCACTAAAGTGTAAATTCTTCTTTGCAAGGAACACTTAAGGTCTCCAGCAAGCTACATGGAGTTAATAAATTGACATTCAGCAGTGACAATTTCATACCATGCTTATTTCAGAGCTTCCAACTTCTGCCAGGAAACTGCACTTTATCAGACAAAAAGCCTCGCTTGCTGCAGTGCCTCACTGTTATTGTAATGCTATTGACATCTTGCTCCTGTTGCACTCAAACCTTATTATCAGCAGTGTAGTTTTAACATCCCCCAACTGCAGCAGAGAAAATTAGCCTTTGTTTGCGAATCGATCATTCCTTCAGAGCTGGACACCACCACTGCCACCACGTTGGTCTGTGGGAAAGAGGTTGGCAAGCAGAAGCCTTCATAATATATTTAACTGCTTGTAGTAATCGAAACAGTGAGCTTTTGTTTCTTTGTTTCATAGGCTCTTTCTCAGTATTTGGAAGGAAAAGACCTTCTGACCTGACAAGGTGCCCAAGGGGGTTGTGCTAATAATCCCACGGTGAGGCAGTGGCTCTGGAGGATCCCTGAGCTGGTTCATTCTCCTTCTCCCCCCACCTCTCTTATGTCGGTGTCTTACCCTTGCCCTTCTGTTCAGAGACCTGGGCTCCTTCCAAAACCTGTTTAGAAGTATGGTCCACACCACTGGGATAAAAACTGGCTGCTGCCAGTCCCTGGATAGTAAAACTCAAAGCTGGAGGAAAACAAAATTAAAACCACTTTGTCCTCCCAAGCCAGATGGCTGCTTGGTCAGCATACATGGAGGTGGTTTCTTGGCTAAGTAGCAAACTTAACATCTCAGTTGTCAAGCATTACAGATCAGAAGCAATCCCAGTGGTGATGGCAGCAAGGGAGATCCGTTCTAATCCCACGGGGTGATCTGGAGAGGGCCATTAGTGCCTGATTTAGTGGCTGGGCAAAGGCACTGAGCAGATGGTGAGCTCTTTTAAGGCAGAGAGTAGTTTGCTGGAGATCTAAATGTGCAGCTGTGCTCTGCACCTGGGAATAGCAGAGGGTTAGGACAACGTTCGGATTTTTTAATTTATTTATTATTATTATCGAACTATAAGTGTAAGGTATTTAATCCTCACCTGAGAATCACATCTTCCTTAATGTGGCTCATATCAGGCTACACTTTTTGATGATTTTTTTAAAAATCTTTTAACAGGGATTTACAGAGCACAGCTCACTTTGCTTTCTTTGCATGTATTTTAACACATACTTCTCAACAGCAAACTCGTTGCTCCCTTACATGCTGTAAGTATGCACAGACCTCATAACTGCACATCAGTTTCTGTGTAAGTTTGGGCTGAAACGTATCCATCTGAGGTACAGAAGACTTTTTTTTTTTGCTAACCAGCAGAAAGGGGACTGTAACACGTGTAGCTGATCAGCTCCACTTCCTCAAGAAGGGGTGATGGACCCACCATCCATCGCCCCGGGCATCTTTTGTTGCAAAATAACACGGACTGCAAGTCAAATGAAACCTTTCTGGTAAGCAGAGCTAATGGTCAGTTTTCAGACTAAGGGTGCCCTTAGCCAAAATGTATGCCTTACTTGAAACTCCCCCAGCAGCACAGTGACTGCTTAATGTGCTTTGCTGGGCTGCTGAGGAGCTGATCAAAAGCCCATTGAATTTAGTGTCAGTGACTTTACTGGTTTCAGTGCCTTCAGACTAAGTAAGCCCTTGCTTGTTACCGACTCATGTACTGGGCTGCTCAGTGACCTTCACACTGCATTAATACCACCGAACCCCTGAGTGTCTGACTATCCCAATTGCTTTATGGGAATTGCCTCGGGAAGATCCATAATCAGCCTGAGAAAGGAAGCAGGGTACATGCTAGGGCAGCCTTTTCCAACTGAGATAGTCTTGCAACTGTGACCGTTTGCCATCTTGTGGTGAACGATTTCTCAGCTCTCATTCAGTTTTCCCCTGCAATGCTACACCGGTATTCAAGTATCAAGCAAGTTTTCCTCATATCATCCTCCTCCTCCTTCTTTTATGAAATCCCCGTCTGTTCTCAGGCCTTTGTTCTCGGGCCCTTTTTTGCCTCAGTGATTTTATAACGTCCTTTAACTCTTCCTCAAGTCCAAGCTTAATGAGATATGCCTTCTGTTCATTCATCAGTGTTAGCTAACAGGCCCTTCACCCAAGTGCATGGTCAGCAGCATGAAGCGCGATGGTGCATCTGTTACTGCCTCAGTGTAGGCTTATTTATACTGCTCCCAAAATAATTTTCCTCCCCAAATCTTATTTTCTTCTTGCACAACTAAGGGTATTGTGCAAGAGTACTAAGGGTACCTTCCCTGATTTAGATGACTGAAAACGTAAAGGAAAAAATCAAGGCCTCTCTCCTGCGTGAAGGAATTCCTATAATGTTTTTCTGGACTGCTTTGCTTTAATTGCTTCTCTGAATTTTGCTTTCTACATTGCTAGACCAGCCTTGGTCTTCTAGCAGCAGCATAACAGAGATGTTTGCAGTCACAAGCTGACAGTTTTATTATTACAGGCTTTTCAGCAAGCTCCTGCCTAACTGTCAAGCCCAGACCCAGAGGTACACTGGAATGGTATTGCATGTAGCTGGAGAGAATATGGATGTATATAAGCATGTATATAAGCATGTATGTACAAGAGTTTCCTTCATCTCTGAGCTGATAGAGTCATGCAACCACTGTGGTATTTCTGAAATAACTTAGAGACTAACCTTTCTTCTGCATGGGCAGGAATAATGAGCAGATACAAATAGCACAACCCAGCCCTCACATATTACAATCAGAAGTGGAAGTTAATCTTCCTCTTGTGTTTCCGAAGTTTGGACCACAATTTAAGGCAGTGATTATGTCCATACTGCTAAATAAAGCAGTGCTGAGGTCAAATAACATAGGCTGGCTGTGTGCATGTGTCCACACTTCGTGGCACTGGGCCTTGGGTGTCCTAGGGCCATAAAGCATCACATGGGATCCATAAGACACAATTACTGCTGAATTTCCTTTTTTTCCAATTTAAAAGAGTCTGAAATACAGGGAAGTCTGTGTTGCAGCCTGTCAGAAGAATCAAATATAAAGATATTTCTTACAGTAGAAAATAAGGAGTATGTTTTACACAAAAAAAACTTGCCCAGCGTTAATTATTAATCAAATGCAGAAATAAACAGCTAGAGTGGAGTTCATTCAACACACATGAAGCAAAGTTCCACAAGTAGGAGTGGAATAAAGCTGTGTAAAAAAGCAATAATGTTGGAGGACTGATATGAAAAGAGTTAAAAATCTATAATCAGAGAAGGAATTCAAAGCACTATTTTAGAGACTACAACACTAAAAAATTAGTTCCATTCCAAAGGGTGGAACATGTAGCAAGGTATCACTGGTGGAAGCTGCAATTTTTATGCAATTCCAGATGACCAGTGTTCTATTCAAAGATGATGAAATGTAGAAAGCAAGAAAGAAAGATATACACCTCCTAAACTAAGAAATTTGGCTATACACTAGGAGAATCTCATACTTTATAGTGAAGGACTAAACCCATGCAAAATGTCTGGTCATTCATGGGCACCTAGCCAGCTTCTCCTGTGAATTTACACTAATTTTAAATAAAGTACTTTGAGAAGCATTTGATCCTATCTTTTCAAAAGGTGTTGCCTCCTCAAAGAGGCAAGAGGTGAAATCTTTAGCTAACTGAAATTTGTGTCACTTCATTGCAATTTGTGGTACAGTGCTGATCTATAACATCTCAAAATTTGGCATAAATGATTCTCCTTAGATCATTAGTTGTTTTTTCTTAAATAAATTCAATATACATATTAAATACAAATGAACAAAAACCCCAGCAACAACAAAATCAGCTGTCAACAACCTGATACTGCAACTGACAACAGTGATTTATTTTGTTCACTAAGATCGATTACTGTCCCTGATTTATAAGTATCCAAGAACAGACACCATCTCTTTTTGCATAGTGGAAAGCCATCCACTGCAACAAAGTCCCAGTCTGCTCTCACTGTACTGATATCCGTTGCAGGTTTGCATACAGAAAAGTGACCAGAAAGGACAGGGAGAGAAAGCTGTTAGGTTTTTCTAGGTAACAAGTCTAGGTAACAGAGGCCCAAAAAGACCAACTGGCAGAAGCTGAAGTAAAAAAACATCCTGCCTTCATTCCTTTAGCTCTCAGGTTAATTAAACAGCATAATAGTGGCTTGTTTGATTGGTTAGGTTTTAGTGTTTTGGTCTTTTTTTTTCCTTTCTAAGGGACACAATGAATTCTCCAACCTTTGAAGCCTTAAAAACTAGTTTGGATGTATTTCTTGAGAAAAGCAGTCATTCAAACATAGGTTATCATTTTTTCTTCATTTAAACTCTATAACCTATGTTAAACATTCCAGACAGATCTCCTTCTGGCCCTCAAATGCATGAATGTGTAAGTTCAGCAAGATAGCCTGAAAAGCATTGTCAGTATCCATCTGGCTACTTGATGTGCACTAAAGAACAGCCCTAAATCTGCCTAATGAAAGGGAAGATCTATGCCTAGCACCATTAGGATGAAAGGCTGCTGGTTCTGAAGGTGTTAACGTGCTATTCATGCCTTCCTTTGCTCCAGTAACATTAAACAGTTAATCATGGTTCAAGGTTTGTGCGATGGGATACAGGTCTGCGTTTACCATAGCAACCACATTATAGAAATCCTCTCCAATATTATTAAGCATAGATGAAAAGCAAGCAAAACAGAAACATTAAAATGCTTGGAATTCAAAAGTGATTTTTTTTTTCCAGTTTGGAAAAGCTCATTTTTCTTTCATTTGCATCCAGTAAAGTCCTTCAGAGAGAATAATGCTTAAAAAGTCTCTGCATGGTACCAGAAGTTTTTCTTGTTAAAAATAAAATAACATTCTCATTTAGAAGGAAACCTATTTATACCGCTTCATAAGTAGAGGAGGCCCTCGCGAGGCACAAAATGCCTGAAGTCCGTTTTAAAACCCAATTACATTACTTCAGTTTCTTAAAAGTCTTTTAATGTACCTATCTCTCAGGTGGAAACAGTTTATTAATGACTGGATTTTGGCTCAGGAATAATGTTCAATAAGGTAATTCCTATTCTTGAAACAAATACAAGAAAATACATGTAAGGGAAAGTGTGATTGGTCCTGTCTCACTGGGACAATTAGCACATGCCTTTGGCATGGACAGACGCAACCAGTGACAGATGAGGCCCCCCTTTCACTGTCCCTTGTGCTTTTCAACTTGAGATGATACTTTCTGAGCATGACTGCACAACCCCTTTAGGTCCTCCTTTTCCCAAGGCAAAGCCTCACACCTCCTTGGGGTCCCACAGCATTCTGCTCATGGAGCTCAGCTGTTTCCAAACTTGCCTCTTCTTGCAATCCACAAGGCAGAAACCAACAAAGAGACTTGGAAAGGAGGAGCTCACAGACACAGACTGTTTAAAAACTCAAAGGTGGTTATCAATCGGTTTATCCAGTGGGGAATCGGCTTGCTGCTCCCATGGGTACATTTGTAGCTTCAGCATTCAGCAGAAGATCCCTCCACAGGATGAGGTGGAGGCACCTGAATGAAGACTGAGGGCTGTAAGACCCTAAGTCCTATGCTTCTTTTCCTAAAATGTAGTCATCCTCCTATTAACCTAACTCCTAAAAAGCCCCAGAAATAAGCATTTATTTCTGTTTCATTCAATGCTGACTCCATTTATGACAATCTCTGACCTGAGAAGGTTCTGGGAACAACATTTTGCACTTAATGAAGTCTTCAGCTTCTATGACTGCAGCTTCATAGCCCAAACTTAAAGTCTGAAGGCCACCTTCATGATTCTGCAGTCTAACTTATGCAAGCCACAAAATTTCATCAAGTGGTCCTTCTACAGAGCTTATAACTTTTGTTTAGTTACATACATTTTAAAAAGCTTTTCATGTAAAGACTTCAAGAGATACTGATTACATCATAGTACTGTCTAAATTCTTCCAGTGGTTAATTAACCTCTTCGCAAAATAAAAACCCAAAAACCAGTTTGTAGTTTGAATTTGATTAATTTTATCTTTCAGGTGGTAAATAGCCATACACCTCCCTATGTTAGATTAAAATAAACCTCTACTGTCATGTGCAGGTCACCCTCTAAACTTATCTTAACCTCCTTAATGCCACAAAAGGTAGTAAAACCAAGGCCTTACTTCTGTTTATGATTCCACTACCTATAGATATCTTACATTTGCTTTGTAAGTCACCAGCTAATCACCCAGCTAGTTGTCTGCTATGATCCACTTTTCTAAATCAGCATCTTATGAAAACTGTGCTAGATCTTGTTGTTTATAAGATTCCTATTTTTCACTCAAACCACAAGCCAATAGGTCACGGTATACAAACTAAAAAGTATCTTTTTTATCCATTTTGTTTTTCTGGAAGAACATACTAACAATGGTAGCACAAAGCCCTTTCTAAACTACTGGGATATGCTAAGATTTTAAGCATAATTTTTCTAATTCTTTCCTACCCAAAAGAAAACAGCCTGGGGAAAGAGTAATACAGATTGCTAGCAGAACTCTTCACCAAATACAGTCTGTTCTTAGCTGTTGATGAATTCCAAAACTTGTCAGTCATTAGCATAAACTAAGCCCAGGAGCTTAGGGGCCAGCAGATGAGAATATCAATCAATTTAAAAATAAATATACAAGTGGCCATGTAAAGCTGAGAAATACCTCACCAAAAGACCTTTGTCTTCTTTAACTGTCCAATTGCAGCTTGACAGATACAAAGCTTAAAGTAGGAGACCTGCTCCTAATAAAACCAGATAGGGAAAATATAGGGCAATAGGATCTGTTGTTACTAAGTGAAGCTCAATACACCTACACCATTTAGAGACTGCATGCGTCTCAGGAAAATCAGGTAGCAATGGTCCTGCAAGCCTTAAGCTGTAGTTACTTAAATGGCTTAAGCCAGTCACTAATGCTGAAAAAGCTAGTCCTGTGGTTCCTGCCCCTGCCCAGTCCTTGCCCTGACATGAGCACTGCTTTGGCCACACAGCCAGCTACATCACAGAACTAATGCAGCTGAAAACATGCTTTGGTGAAACTATTTTCCTGTGGGATCTCTGAGCTGACATGACTTCTCCCTCAGCTGCGCAAGTTCAGAGTTTTGGCACAAGGGTTATAAGAGCAGCATAAGCAGGCCATGAAGCCATAATCTCATTGTGAACAGAGAAAAGAGGATGCTGGAGTCTTACATGGATAATCCAAGCAAAACTTGTCTTCCAGGCAAGGAACATAAGTTGGAAGGAAGAAGTGTCTTGCACGGACCCTTAAATTCCATCTATTCTTTCAGATTGTTTACAAGGAAGAGAAGAAGAATATGTGAGGGCAAGTAAACTGAATGTTCATGGAGCAAGAAAATGCTGCCTTAGCCAGTAGTCCAAGAGGTACAGAGCAAGTAAGCAAATTAGCTTTAAGGCTAATGCTATATTCCTTGCTCTAAGTAGAATCCTTGCTGGATATAATATGAGTGACTTTGATGTATACAGAGCCTTTTTCAATTTCAGAAAGATTGAGTAGGAAGGTGCATTTTTGTACAGAGTGGAAAGAAGGTATATTCTGAGAGAAGATACTGAATATATATGAGCAACTGCTATAGAAACCCCTGATAAATTGACTGGGGACTCTTCACCACTTACACTTTCTGTGGCCATCACCCTAAATAGATACATTGTTTATTCCTGAATCAATTGCATTTCAGCTCCATTTCATTCTAATCAGATAGTCAATAACCGCTGGATAGTATTTAGCATTTGGCAGCTGGGAAACCACTAGCTCTTGATTTTTTTCTTCTTAATTGCTGTTTGGAAACTTGTGTGTTCGGATTTCCTTTTTTTTTTCCTTCTAATACAGCATGCAATTGCCACATCAATTGCAGTAGAGAGGGTTCATACAACAGTCTTATTTTAATCTTCCTAGAATTTGTGTAAATTGCAAAGTCTGCTGGTCTGACATCCTTTAATGTTTACTGTAACAAGAACAGATCAGGACAAAGTACCACAGGGATCTAGGTCCTGCAAGCTATCTTCCATGATGACAGACAGCCATTTAAGAGGGGTGGCTATAAATGTATTTTGAGTGCTGCTGCTAGGCACGTGCATTGACAAGTGGCAAAAGCTGAAACTAGGGATGTTGAAGGAATGATCCAGTTGTCCTGGGTTCAGCTGTGATAGAGTTAATTTTTACAGGAACCTGGGAGGTGGGGGGGGCATAGCCGGGGCAGCTGACCTGAACTAGCCAAGGAGCTATTCCATACCATGTGACATCATGCCCAGTATATATATGGGGAGTGGGCCGGGGGGGAGGGCTTTCCTGCTCCCTCTCTCGACTTTCGGTGGGGGAAGTGGCGGAGCATCGGGTCCCGGGTGGTGAGCAGTTGCACTGTGCATCACTCTTTTCTGTATACTCTTTCATTAGTACCGTCGTTGTTGTTGTAACTTTTTTTGCGTTGTCCCAGTAAACTGCCCTTATCTCAACCCTCGAGGTTCCAGGTTTTTTCTTTTCTCTCCTCCGTCTCCCCCCTGTCCCACCGGAGGGGGGCGGGAGGAGTGAGCGAGCGGCTGCGTGGTCCTTTGTTACCGGCTGGGCTGAAACCACGACACCAGTTAAACACACAGTCTGTGGGAAAAGCCAAATTATTTATCTCCAGATTTCAGCTCTTATGGTCCACTTTTGGTTTTGATTCACAAAGAGGCCCTTCTTGAAGAATTAGGGACAACTTCTATTACCTTTGCTGACATGAGCAGTACTTACTCAAACGAGTGACCACAATGATGCTTGAGAGTCAGCTCCTCTTATGTTCCCCCAGCAGCACAGAATACTTGGAGAGTTGGTATCACTGAACAGATGGAAGCTCTATTCATGCAGGGAAATCCCTGCAGAGCATACAGCCAATTCCCTGCTTTTGAGAGAAAGGGTAAGGCAAAAACACCATAGATAGCTGCCTACATCCCAGATTTGCAAGGCCAATGGCTATGCATCCACATAATGACACATAACTAAATGACATTTTCAGATCCTTATTAACCCTTCCCATACAACAAAAAATGTCCTGATTTGCATTAGAGGACCAGGCTGGTCATCTCAGTGCAACCAAGTGGATTTTGGCAGAATTATACCTCACTAACACAAGGGAGAGGAGAGTAAGCCCATGAGGACTGTTATTTTCCATCCAAAAGTTGAATCATATTCAACTGCCTGCCCATTGGATTAGGGCTGGAAGTGGGCAGCCAAAAAGGCAAGTTGGAGCAGTAGAGATCAACGCTGAGAAGAAGTTTCTGTTGTAGGCCAGAGGTGGGGATCTTTCTTAGTCTCAGGCTGAGCCAGAAATTAGGGTTAGGGTTGAGCAGAAGACAGAATCTAGCAAAGCGATAAGTGCCCCAGAGGTGTTACTGATTTGTCATTAATTTGTTATTAGTTAGAATTAATCATATTTAGTTTTAATATTTTAGCAAAATCACATGTATGTTGTATTTTATATATTTAACCACCAACCAGTGTCTGCTGTGAAATCCCCTGTATAGCCCCGTATCAAGGCCGGAGAAATTGGCTAAAATCGTCTAGTAGGAACATTTAGAACTTAGAGAACAGGATAAAGAAATATTTGACAACGGGGTGGTATAAGAGTCGTTCAGTACGTTACCTGACAACGGCCTGTTTGGAACGCAGCGGCCGATCCCTAAGGATAGAATGTGCGGTACAAGGCTCCTGGAAGGTACCTGGCTAGAGCCGTTAGAGATAACCGCATAGCTACTGTCAAAAAGGATGGATTGCACCTGTTGCCATAACATTCATGAAGAAATCATGAACTCTAGACGAACTTTCCTTCATTATAATACCAAAACACACCTCCTGGTCAAAAGCTACCCGCTTCCAAGACTTACCACGCCTCGGAGAGACCTTCACTGTGTAAAAGATATTCACATATGCTAATGATTTCCCAAAAATCTAATGAATATGTATAACTTTTCTTGGAAATCTAATGAATATGTATCGATAAGTCTTAATATAAGGTGTATTGTTTTGAAGACAGGTGTGCGTGGTTCGTGAGAGGACTCGCCCGCGCACCCGGCCGTCAGTAAAGAAGTGTCTGCTTATCTACACTAAATTGGTGTTGATAAGTTCTTCATTCCGAGCTTTTCGGTAACAGAGGGACTGTCAGTTGTGCACCTCAGCTGCCTAAGGTCTGATCTCTTGATCCCAGACAATCACCGCTGCCCCTTTTAAAACCAGGCCTAAGACAGCCGGTTTCATCTCCCTTCAGCGTAATGTTAGTCACATGTGCTGCACAGCCTCTGAAAGGTGTCCATCTTTCCCCTCAGACCACACAGGAAGGCTAAATGCCTAACTTTTGTTGGCATGTGGGAGAGGAGACTTGAAACTGCTGAAAATCTTAGAGCAGAAATCAGTCCAAGTCCTGGACTTTCACCATCATTTGAGACAGCAAGGTTTTGTTTTGCCTAGTTACAGCCTGGAACTCTGAACAGATGAAAAAACTGTCACAGATCCCAGTCCAGCAGGGCAAATGTTCAGATACGCAAAGCTAAATGCATCCAGACTGTCCTCGTTTCAGCTGGGATAGAGTTAACTGTCTTCCTAGTAGCTGGTACGGTGCTGTGTTTTGAGTTCAGTATGTGAAGAATGTTGATAACACTGATGTTTTCAGTTGTTGTTAAGTAGTGTTTAGACTAATGTCAAGGATTTCTCAGCTTCTCATGCCCAGCCAGAGAGAAAGCTGGAGGGGCACAAGAAGTTGGCACAGGACACAGCCAGGGTAGCTGACCCAAACTGGCCAACGGGGTATTCCATACCATGTGATGCCACATCTAGTGTATAAACTGGGGAGGTGGGGGCGGGGGATTGCCGCTTGGGGGACTAGCTGGGTGCCGCTCAGCGGGTGGTGAGCAATTGCACTGCGCATCATTTGTACATTCCAATCCTTTTATTATTGCTGTTGTCATTTTATTAGTGTTATCATTATTAGTTTCTTCTTTTCTGTTCTATTAAACTGTTCTTATCTCAACCCGCGGGTTTTGCTTCTTTTTCCCGATTTTCTCCCCCATCCCACTGGGTGCGGGGGGAGTGAGTGAGCAGCTGGGTGGTGCTTAGTTGCTGGCTGGGGTTAAACCACGACACAGACCCAGAATTCAGGGTGTTTGTTTGCAGGGTCTGTGTTATTATCATGAGGAGAAAGGCGTCAACTGTTGCTTCACAGTCAACGCTGAGCGCATTTAAGCATGTTAACAGAGCTTCAGCACCTGTGCACTGTACCCTGACCCAAAGTACAGCACTTACTTACACTTGGAATTTAAAAATCAATGGAGGGATACCCCAGTTGTCAAATTAATATCTTGCCTCAGCTAGTGCTGGAACATAAAACTCACCTAATTTCCTGTAACTACTCACTCATTTAATAAGTTTCAAAAGGCTCTTGTAAAAAAATAATGAAGCCATGTGATCAGAGTGTACCCCAAAACAGAGCTATATTGCAAGAGATCACCAAGGCCAGAAACAAGACCAAGGACTCTGCAAACAGCCATGGGCTCATGTGCCTGCCCTCCACACCATAGCTGTCCCCGCAGATTGTCATTTCCCCACACCTTGGCCATCCCCACAGGCTATAGTTCCCCTGTAGTGGGTTTACGCTGCGTGGATGCCAGGCGCCCACCAAAGCTGCTCTATCACTCCCCCTCTCAGCTGGACAAGGGAGAGAAAAATATGATGAAGGCTCATGGGTTGAGATAAGGACAGGAAGGGATCACTTACCAATTACCATCATAGGCAAAACAGGCTTGGCTTGGAGAAATTAGCTTAATTTATTACAAATCAAATCAGAGTAGGGTAATGAGAAATAAAACCAAATCTCAAAATACCTTCTCCTCACTCCTCCCTTCTTCCCAGGCTCGACTTTACTCCCAAGTTCTCTACCTCCTTCCCACTAGCAGAACCAGGGGACGGGGAATGGGGGTTGGGGTCAGTTCATCACACAGTGTCTCTCTGCCTCTCCTTCCTTCTCAGGGGGAGGACTCCTCACACTCTTAACCTGCTCCATTGTGGGGTTCCTCCCACAGGAGACAGTCCTCCACAGACATCTCCAACGTGGGTCCTTCCCACGGCCTGCATTTCTTCATGAACTGCTCCAGCATGGGTCCCATGGCGTGCAGTCATTCAGGAGCACACTGCTCCAGAGTGGGACCCCACAGGGTCACAAGTCCTGCCAGAAAACCTGCTCCATGGGCTCCTCTCTCCACGGGTCCACAGGTCCTGCCAGGAGCCTGCTCTAGCGCAGGGTTCCTACGGGGTCACAGCATCCTTCAGACACCCACCCGATCTGGCCTGGGGTCCTCCAAGGGCTGAGGTGGATATCTGCTCCACTGTGGACCTCCATGGACTGCAGGGGGACAGCCTGCCTCACCATGGTCTTCCCCACAGGCTGCAGGGGAATCTCTGCTCTGGCGCCTGAAGCACCTCCTCCCCCTCCTTCTTCACTGACCTTGGTGCCTGCAGGGTTGTTTCTCTCACATATTCTCACTGTTCTCTCCTGCTGCAGTTTCTCTTGTGTAGCAACTTCTTCTCCTTCTTAAATATGTTATCCCAGAGGCACTACCACTGTCGCTGGTGGGCTCAGCCTTGGCCAGCGGCGGGTCTGTCTTGGAGACATTGGCATTGGCTCTGTCAGACATAGGGGAAGCTTCTAGCAGCTTCTCACAGAAGCCGCCCCTGTAACCCCCCCTGCTACCAAAACCTTGCCACACAAACCCCATACATCCCCTCAGCAGCCAGGCACAGTAGGCTATGGTGTACAGACTCCCTGTGCAGCAATGACACAAAAGTCGCATACGAGCCATTTCATATATTGCTATTGCTTATTACTCATCAGCATGTGAGAGCCCATTACCCCACCACTTCCATCTCCATTTGGCATCACAACCTCAGAACCCGTGGGAAGAACAGCGCAAATGCTGTCTTATTACACCTTCCTTAAAGTGCCACTGGTCCTGCAATGGTTATAATGACGTGCTCATTTTGCAGTTTTTACAAACATCAGCTATAAAGTCTATCAACTTCTGATCACATAATGTCCATCTTCAGACAAGATAGCCAGTAAACACGGGCATCTGATGTTGTAAGAAGAGTGCCTGTGAAAAAGAACAAACAGACAGACAGTTTTGCTATCCTAACCCTTGCTCATATCTTGCTCATATACTGAAAGCTTGATTTTATTTCAGGAATTTGCCTATTCAAGCACTTTTTTTTTCTTTCCTCTGTGCAATATATCCATAATGTGTACATTGATGGAGATATTTACATGCTCTTTTATTTAGCCAGCTTAAACAGCATGAAATAATCTATATTAGAAGAGTAGATGTGTACTGGTATGTATTTCCCAGATGCACTTAACTTCATCTGTTTTAATTTTAAATTAAGCTATATTTTCTTTGAAAGTAAAATTCTGGAGCTGGTTCAAAAAATTACTTTGTATGTAATAAAAAAGCATCATCACATTAGGTGTTGCAGTTTAATCTTCATGCTGTCTAAAGCCCACCTGCCCACAGAGACTATATAGGAGTCTCTGAGTTGTTGTTTTGCTTTCTGGCAGATTTCACTAAATGGAGAACGTCCTCCAGGGCACACATTTAGAAATCGACTAAACACTTCCAATTTGAATTCTCATTTTTCAGCTGGGTGAATAATAGTCTAAGTATGAACTTGCAGCTTGCAAAAAAGAATGCAGCTGTCTGCAAAATGTCACATGGAAGGACAAAGAATTTCTCCTTTTTGGACAGGAGAGGACAGGGTCCAGAGTCAGCTGTGGTGCATCAGTTGACCAATGGAGTGGGGAAGAGAGACAAAATTTTCTAATAGTCCAGATGAACTGAAAGGCTGTTGAACGCTCTTAACATCTGCAATCCATTCACATGAAGCAGCCAGGTGGCTTGTTCCATCTTTCCTAGGAGAAGAGCTGTTTATTCCACTACAAAGCATGTCGGAGTGGGGCCAAGACTTGTCTGAGGCGTGGAAACAGATTGGCAGAAGCTAGTCATCCTGTTATCCCTTGAGCAGTGCTTGCTCTGTCAGCACTCCTGGTGTCTTATCTCCAGGGTTGTGCTGCCGTGTGCCCCTGAAATCACAAGTCCCCGTCCACTTTTATTTTTCTCTGAAAAGAACAAAATGGAAATGACAACTGCTGTTATCTCCATGGCTAAAGTCTACCCAGCAATGTGTTATGTGGTGTTTTTAAACAGGAAAATAGAATCATCTGTACCTATTATATCCAGGTTTACACCACAGATGGACAAGCATCTCAGTGGTATGATTGAACTCTAATAAACTATCCCAAAGCTGTTGTGTTGGTTCATGTCTCTTGAGATGGGAGACTGGCCGGGTATGTTACAGCAAATTATTCTTTCAATTAATTCTGGGTACTTGAACGTTCATGTGTCAAAAATAGCTAACCTTGCATTTTCTTCTTGATATTTCAAACTGGATGAAACTAAGAAGAAACTTGCTTTGAAACCACTGAAACTTAAATTGAGTTTTAGGACTTTAGAAGCATTTTGGCTTTGCCTAGAGAAAGGGCCAAATTTCTGTTTATTGTGTCTCAAGCTGTCTACATCTCCCTGTGGCAATTAATCTCAAAAGACATGAATATTTCAAGTTAGTAGGAGGCTTTGATGAATATGCAAAAGGCCAGACCAGCCTTGTCATTTGTCTGGCTATAAACAGAACTACAGACATGAGGAACTTTCAGTCTCATGCCTCCCTGCAAGGCACAGCTACAACCACCATGCATCTGTCTGGGATCTCACCAACAGGGCACCAAAGCTCTGCCCTTCTTACTGGCCACAGAGCTGAACATCAAGGAGATGGTAAGTTACCCCAGCTCCTAGTAAGGCCACCACCAAGCAAGGCAATTATATGTCCTTTCAGATCTGTTCCCCTTTGCCTTCTACTGTGCCAGACCACTTTCACTTGTGCAGAGTGGCCTTAAAACACTGCCAATCAATTTTGCTACATGCCCTGTACAATTAGGGGCTTCCACCATCAACAGCCCAACATGACCATGATTTCAGTGCAATCCACATGTACTGCATTGTACAAATCAGACCGCCTTAGCTTTACATGGATTAAGAGTCCAGCATTCAGCACAAGTCCTACAGCTGTTTCATATGAGCATCTCTCCCTACGCACCTGTTCCCACAGAGGAATGAGAGAGGACTTATGGGCCAAATTAAGCTCCCAGCAAATTGTGCTGAATCAACCCAAGAGAGTATAACTGTTTTACGGTGCGCAGGATGCACGATAGGTGCAAGACGTCTGTTTTGGGATACCTGGCAACTGAGAAACTGAATATGACACTATTTCAGATGCACCGCCTCTTTCTGATTCAGGTCACCTTCTGTTTCTCTTTCTAGCCACATGGTTATGGAAAAGACCGTTTGTCTATTCCCATGGCTTCCACCAGGTAACACAAGGCAAGTCAAGCAACAGCCAAGGGCTGTAAGTTACATTGTCTTACAAGACGGTAAAAATAACTGAGAAGTTGTTACAGCATGAGTTGATCTGGCATAATACATCACATGCAACAGGTGTCTGAAATATGTGGCACAGTATCTAAAATGCATGGTAATATTATAAAAGGATATTACAAAATTGTACAGTTTAGATGACAGATAAAATATATGATTTGACACGCCATATATTTTCATCTTTCTTCTCTATGGAAATTGTAATCTGAATGCATTACTTCTAAGAGGTAGTTGAAATACTCTACAACAGAGTCATACGATCTAGGGACAACAAGGGAAGGAGGAAGGGACAGGAGAGAAAAAAAAAAGAAAGAAATGAAGGCAGGATTTTGAGTTCACAAGTGAGAAAGTTTCCTTGTAGCAAACTGAGTTACTCCATTTTTTCACTCTGATTAATGACAGCTATATCTGGCCCATGTATCTTTCTAACTGCTTATCAGATCCTTTGCACACTTTTGGTACAATATAGGAGTGCAGCTATTAAGCACACAGGTAAGTGTGGACTACTGTTTTTGCAGGCGCATGAGCACACAATACTCAGAGAAGGCCAAGCTCTGGAATTTGAAGGACTAGAACACAGGAAGCTGTCTAGAATATGAACCCCATTTCATTCTTGATATCTCAGCTGATGGTAACTGACTAATAAACTAGACAAAGAAATCAAGATGTTTCATTATTTTGACCATAAGCTTGAAAGTACTTGGGAAGCCACATCAGGAATACATGTTGGAGAATGTGAAAAGGACTAGAAATAAAATCTTGTGTTTGCCAAATGAAGAGCAACATCAGTGCATTCTCCAATAAAGAAACCTTGTCATGTTTCAAATATCCTTTAAGAGAATGAGTTCTTCAATGACATGGCACTAAGAGGGATCTTATTCTGTACTGGAAACCCAGGCTTTCAAGAAGAGTCTGCATACAGTTAAAGAATTAGAAACATAGACAGTAAGAGACTGCAGTTTATCATTCTTCATAAACTTTTTTAGTTTCTGCCTCTGCTTCCATCCCACACCAAAGTGACAAGCCTCTGAAAAGAGTGGCAGGGTCCTGTGACACATTTAAGTCACCTAAAGTCTTATAGGGATATCAGACATGACAGCATCGTACCTCTGAGAAGCCGGAGCCATCACTTCAAGCAGTTTTCTCTTCTTTCAAAGTTTGATTGCAAAAATAAAATGAATGCAATAACATTTCCAAAAGTCTTTCCAAGAGAAATACATGAAGCATATCTGTGAACTCATATAGGGTCATAGCAAGTCCCTAAGACCCAGCCCATCTTGAAGGATAGGATACAGTTCCCTCATCCCAGAAACAGTGTCAGGATAAAACAACAGCTCCAGGGAACTACTTACTTTCTGTGTTTACTGGCACTTACATTGGTACCTCCTCATTATATTGGCTTAGCTCTTCTCTTGGATGTCTTTAGGAGTCATGCACTCTTTATCAAGCACCTGCTCTGGGCAGAGCACAGGTATTTGCCCTTCCTAAATACTGACCATGCCCATGGGGAAAAACAAAAAAGGAGCTATTATGATCATCCTTGGAGGCAAGAGCATAGTATTCATGGTAATACCCAATAGAATACTCCGAGGAGGCACTACCACTCCAAAAAAGCATAGGTGATGAATGCCAGGTGGAGACAAAAACCTACTCAGCTGGGACCCATCCCAGTTAATATGCAGTACCTGGGAAAGAAGGATAGTCCTATGGGATCACGCCCTCTGTCTGCAGTCACTGGAGAGAGAGAGAGAGTTTTCATGGCGAGACGTACGCCTTAGTTATTTTGAATCTTCTCTGGAGATCCTTCTAATTTGCTTTGACTCTTGAGGGAGTTTAGGGCAAGAAAGCTCCAAAAGGACATGCCTCAGATAAGTCCTTATAGTTAGGTGAAATGCATCTTTGCTGCACTCTTCTGATTCAGAGGGGGTATCTGTCCTTGTTGAAATGTCTTTGCCTAATGGCTTAAATGTTACCACAGAAATAAAGTGTTATTATTAACACTCATTAAGCACCTGCCTTCCTTTTTTCTATCATGGGTGAATGGGCAGAACAGTTTCTTCACCTGATTTTCAAAGGCTCAGGAGAAGAGAAGATTGATTTAATTCAAAACTAAAGCTCTCTGGGAAGCACCAGCACAGCAGGAGACAGAAGTTGCAGGGGAACCTCAGCTCATCTATTTCTCTAGTGTAGCCAGCCCCCACCTAAGGGCATCCCCACCAAACTGACCATAGCCCTGCACAACTCTCACCACTTTAGCCATCAGAACTGACTCCTAATGCTGCTTCAGTTGCTGTAAGCCTTCCTTCACTATCTCCTTTCCCTACTGCATGCTGCAATAGCACAGGTTTGAGTGAGTTTCCTGAGGTGCCAATGAGCAGCTTTGCTCCTCTGTCATTCTCTTCTCCATTTATACCAAGGAGGTATTTTTATCTTTATAAGCTGGGTGTTGTGATAGAATTCAACATTTAGAAGATGGTTTTGGTTCCCTGTGAGGGGAATGTAAGTGTCTGCATACCAAATGAGGAATGGTTGGCAAAGCTGTGAGAGAAAATGACCAGAAGAGCGTAAAAATGCAGTCAAGGCAGGGAAATAGGTGCAATAGAAGTGACCCATAGCAGGCAAGTTTAGAAGCAGTAAAGACAGAAGGCGAAGGGTGCTTAGAAAAGGGAGAAAGAATAATGTCTCTTCTAAGCACTTCCCAGTCCTGACAGAGGAAAAGATTAGCTCCTAATGAGGGGTTCAGGGAAGACCTCTGAGTGTAGCCATTCAAAGAAATTTATCCATTTATATGTTTGATTGCCCTCATAGCTACAGGGTGAATCCTTATGGGTACTTGCTTCCCAAACACGTACGAATCATCCCTATACTCATGCCATGCAAACTGAATGGTGCCAAAAGAGGTCCTACATCCCAGGTTAGTTTTCCAGTTAAACATTATATATGAAAACGTAGATGCCAAATACAGGCAGTCATGTCAAAATGCAGGGTTGCTGTGTGACAATGATATTGCCTTTCCTTTCATTAAAAATGGCCTTTTAAAAAAGATTATTTTCATTTTACAAGGTCCAAGTAAGCAGAAGGCTGAGGGAGGCCAAAGAAAGCAGCATGTCCTCTTATGAGATGACCAGGCAAGGAGGTCTCAAACACAAACACTTCAAGCTCTCGGCAGAGAGTGGCTGCATTCTCTGCCTTCTCCCAGGTGAGTAACACCACAGGCTTGTAAGACTGCAGAAACAGAGGATGGAGCCCTCTCTGACATCCCCCTGTGCCCTCTCACTGCCCGTGCAGCACTGAGACCCAGCCAGTCCCCAGGCCAGGCTCTGTTTTGGGAGTGGGACTGGCAGAATCAGGTAACACTGACCTCTGCCTGGGCCAGCAGCTTGCAGCTGAGCATCAGCCCTTTCAGCTCAACATCCAACACAATCTGCAGTGGCTTTCAGGATGGGCTGATTAATAACATTATTGAGCCAATGTTTTCTTTCAAGCTCTGTCAAAACCACAAGAACGGCCTATTCCCAATACCAGGTTCTTTTTATATCTGGGGAGTTTTATTATTTTTACTTCCCCAGACTTTTATTTTCTCATAAAAGGTAGAGACAATTCCACAGCACTTCCAGGCACATTCTGTTATTACAGGTAGGACATACACACACATGGACAGCCCTTACCTATGTTAATCTCTGCTTGCCATGGCTTCTCTCATCCCAGCTCCATCCCACCCCCAGCTCTACAGGAAGCTCCAACACTCACCCTTTGTATGCAACCCCCACCTCCTACATACCTCCCTTTCTGTCTCCACTCCTTATACCTCACAGCCCCTTCCTTCATCTGTGAGTGTCCTTCATGCACACACAGCTCCCTTCCTCCCTACAGAACCCTTCACTCTCAGGTATCCTTCATATATTCTCCTTTCCTTAAAAAAATCTGTTGTAATACACCCCTACTTTTTTCTGCTGGTGTGCCTTTGTTCTCTCATCCACCCCCGCTGGATTCTCCAGTGTCCCTTTTGTGTTGACTTCCTTCAGCCTAGGCAATTGTGCATGCTTCCCTTTTCCTCTTTGCTTTTAACATGAGTTGCTGGGGGCATGAAGGAAAAGAAGCTGAGACACTCAGGAGGAAAACTGCGGGGAAAACAAGTCTTCCCAAAAGCACATGCTTTGCTGTTCGTTACAGGCACATGGCTCTCTCTGGGGAGTACGGCAAGGTGGCAGAGAGGTCTGGGGAGAGCCAGTCTTGCTACACTGCCGTGCTCCTGCTGGTGGTTCTGCTGCCTACAGATAGACACTGCAATGCACCACTCTGCTGTGCCTTCCCAGCCAGCCTCAGCTGTGTTGTCTGGGGAAGACCCACAGAGGGTATAACACAAGCAGCCCTTTGCATTTTCTTCATGCACTTTCATAGCTACCAATAATGACCTGGAAATACCAGCAATGAGCAGTTAAGCCACAGGTGTTCCAAAGAAGAACTGAATGCCTTTCTTTCCATGTCTTTCATTATACCTATTCAGCACAGCAATTGTTAGTACGGGCCAGGACAAACATGTTTGCTAAGCAGAGCAGGAGGAAAACATAGAAATATCCATAAAGCATACACAGCAGGCAGTTGGCTGGCAGGAGGGGTATGAAGGAGATGGGTATTTGCAGACAATGCAAAAGTTATAGTGACAGCTGCAGATTGCAAGCCTTCTGTGGTAAACTCAGAGTCCAGCCAAGAGCTTAGGAAAAGGAGAGGAAAGCAAAGCCTTAGAAAAATTCTGCTAGGCCCAAAATAATCTTCTGCTGAAAGGTGCTGCAGAATATTTATGGTGCATCTCTAATGGCTTAATAACACAAGGACTTCATGGACATCAGCATGCAGATACAGATAATTTCTACTTGCACCCTGCGTCAGTCAAAGGACAACACTGGCAAAACAGCAACTTTTCCTTTCCCTGCCTTATTTTTCCTAATGGCAGAGCTGAATTTCCCCAGGACAGGGACTTTCCCATACCACATGTAAGCAGGGCACTAAGCAGAGAACTTCTAATGGACACATCCCCAGCTGGCTCATATCTGGCCCCAGCAGACACAAGGACCTACAACTTAGTCATGCCGTGCTCTCTTACTGCAGGAAACAAGTCATTTTTGGTGCCATAAGTACAGGCTTCCATTTCTGCTGACGACTTACAGTACCCATGGATGTGTCGGCTTACCTTGTCACAGTGATAGCTGACTGTGGCTACCAACACAGATGGTATTGCACAACTGTCATGGTTTAAACCCAGCCAGTAACTAAGTACCACGCAGCTGCTCACTCACTCCCCCCCGTCCTAGTTTCAGCTGGAATAGAGTTAACTGTCTTCCTAGTAGCTGGTACGGTGCTATGTTTTGAGTTCAGTATGTGAAGAATGTTGATAACACTGATGTTTTCAGTTGTTGTTAAGTAGTGTCTAGTCTAAAGTCAAGGATTTTTCAGCTTCTCATGCCCAGTCAGCAAGAAGGTTGGAGTGGGCACAAGAAGTTGGGAGGGGACACAGCCAGGGCGCCTGACCCAAAGTGGCCAACAGGGTATTCCATATCATGTGACATCATGCCTAGTATATAAACTGGGGGGAGTTGTTGTGGGGGGATTGCCACTCGGGGACTAGGTGGGTGTCGATCGGTGGGTGGTGAGCAATTGCACTGTGCATCATTTGTATATTCCAATCCTTTCATTATTGCTGTTGTCATTTTATTAGTGTTATCATTATCATTATTCGTTTCTTCTTTTCTGTTCTATTAAACTGTTCTTATCTCAACCCGTGGATTTGCTTCTTTTCCCGATTTTCTCCCCCATCCCACTGGGTGGGGGGGGGAGTGAGTGAGCGGCTGCGTGGTGCTTAGTTGCTGGCTGGGGTTAAACCACGACACCCCCCCACCCAGTGGGATGGGGGAGAGAATCAGGAAAAAAAGGTAAAACTCACGGGTTGAGATAAGAACCGTTTAGTAGAAAAGAAAGGAATAAACTAATAATGATAATGACAACAATAATAAAATTACAATGATAATAAAAGGATGGGACTATACAAAACAAGTGAGACACAATGCAATTGCTCATCACTTGCAAACCGATACCAGGTTAGTTTCTGAGCCACCCCCAGGCCAACTTCCCCCAGTTTATATATTGGGCATGACATCACATGGTATGGAATACCCCTTTGGCCAGTTTGGGTCAGCTGCCCTGGCTGTGTCCCCTCCCAACTTCTCGTGCCCCTCCAGCCTTCTTGACGGCTGGGCATGAGAAGCTGAAAAATCCTTGACTTCGTTAAAAACACTACTTAGCAACAACTGAAAACATCAGTGTGTTATCATTATTCTCATACTCAATCCAAAACATAGCACTATACCAGCTACTAGGAAGAAAATTAACTCTATCCCAGCTGAAACCAGGACAAGAACTTGGGGGATATAGGGCACAGAAACTTGGAGAAGTGTTACCTTTTTCTTTATTTCAACTGTTAATTTTACAAATGTTGTAGGATTTCTGACTGCAAACCCTCCCACAGCTTTGCCAGCAAGACCTCCCAAGGCTGTACACAGATCACAGTTCAAATAGCACAGAAGAGTCCTTTGCCCCTCTGATAGCTCTGCATCTAGTACTGGATTAGCAGTCGCAATGGTATGGCTTTAATAGTAAAATCATATTTGGAGCAGATGCACTGAGTTTTAACACATCTCTGAAAATAGTCCCAGTTCACCACAGCAGTTTCAAGTCCTTGTAAGTGCATGAAATCTCACCAGTGACAATCTTTTTCCACTTGATGGCTTTTTTAGGCACCATCACAATTACACTCATATCAACATCTTCAGCTTAGAGTAGACAACCCATGGATCACTACAAATGCTCAGCTTGGAAGCAACCAGACTGCTCAGTCACACACAGCCCACTGCGAACTGGAAATGAAGCAGAAACCTGTTGCCCCCAGGAGTGCCAATCAGCAGCCATGCATTATATCATCTGCATCTCCAAAGTGCCTACAGGAAAGCATTTAGCTAGTCAGAACTATATTCCTTATAATAATTAATACCTACAGTATCATCTTAGTCGTGGGATCTAACAGGCTGCAAGAACTCATGCAGATGACAAGGATGTCCAATCTCCAGAGGCGGACTATTGCCCCTGTCCATGTCTTGTTTTGATGTGTACTGTTTTTGGTCCTCACTGCTCAAACAAGGAGCCTCTGAAGTGCTCTTGGGCTCCAAAATGAAATGCTAGCAAGCACACGGATGCAGTACAGCAGGAAGTTGACACTCGCTGCAGACCATCAGGCTGGCTCTAATGATCAGGGAAGCGCATGCAGACCAGCATCTTCTCTGCACTGACACATTCATGCTCAGCGCCCCAGGCATCCTGTAGCTCCAGAAGGGAAGAAGAAAACACCACAGTTTCCTGGAAACCTTCAGAGCAGGAGCAGTTGTTTGCTGGCAGCATCCTGCCTCATTGTGCTTGTTAAAGGGCAGGTGCAATACAGGGTAGATAACAAAACTCAAATCTACCCCCAGTGCCTAAAGCTTTGTTTTCAGAGACTCCTGCCTCCCGGTCTTGACTCCCTGTGTCCCTGAGCACTGTTTTTGTACATCTCTGAGAAGTCAGTGAGATAACAGCCTTGCTGTTTCTCTTAAGTTCCTTGATTCCCCCCTCTCATTGCAAATCCCAGCTGATAACTTCCCTTTTGTTCTTTACTACAATCTCTTCATTGTTCTCTCCCTTCCATTACCATTTATTCCTTTAATTCTGCCAATTCTTCAAGGCAGGAGGGTCTGGACAGGGAGGAGGACTGTTCTATAAGATGAAGCTGTGTTAGGTCATATTGTTCTAACAAACAGTTCTCTGCACGTAGAGTGTTGTGATCCATATGTTAGTTGGAGAAGAAGAGTGGGAGAAGATCCGGGAGTATTTCTTTTCTCTTCTGGTTTTATTTTCAGTTTCTAAGATATATGGTTCTGTAACTAAGGTGTCAGTGTCAGCTGCAGGATATCTGAAAGCCATTCTTTGCTTTCTTAGGAATCTTCTGCAGAAGTTTTAACTGTTTGTGAGCCTTGGACTGGAAATAGAAAAGCAAATATGACAACCTTCCTATTTTTGCAGTGTAAGTCCATTAGTCCCATTCTAATCAGGGAGATCAGAGCTGGGACTGTCACCCAAAATAAGTACATACCTCATCTGCTGCAGACAACCACTACATTTGGGACTTTAAGGTCCGTACATGTGCTACTACTAATTACTTCAAAGTAAAGATTTTTAACCAAATCCTATGGTTAAGGATTTCAGAGGTGAGGAAAAAGTGCAAGAAATGGCAGTACATGGGGATAAATTAAATCATAAAATGAAGGCCCTTATGCTGAGCTCTAGTTTCTGAGAGGATCATTTCTCAGTAAATCTGGCTGAATAATTGCTAGTAAATAATTTCCTGATGGTCTTCTCTCTGTGCTTTGTAGAGACAGACACTAGCAGATTCTGATTGCTTTAGAACAGCTTGCTATTCAAAATCATTTGATGACATTTTTTGCAAGACTGCTTTTATCGGCAGCTCGCTATTCACAAGAAAGACATGTAGTTACACCATGATTAGTGGTAGTATTTCTATTCCCCAGTTGCAGAAGTGTAAGCCTGAGTTATCCAATACAAATACTTCACTTTCCCCAGGTGCAAGAGCACAGAAGTTTCAAACCTGTTTTCTGTGAGTGAATATACAATTAAAACTTTACCTTATTGCTGTTTGCTGACAATAATCCTGAAAGGGTTGTGCATGCAACCTGTATCTATTCATTTATGAAGTAAAAAAAAAAAAAACAGAGAATTGCTGTTGACAGCACTCAAACGGCTCTACTGTCTGCTATTCACACCCCCTCTGTATAGAGAGCCCTCAGTTACAATATTACGAAAACTATTGCTCTATTTGGACTCCAGCACTGACATAAATTATCATCATTATTATTAAGGAGGAAGCGGAGGCACCAAGAATGCTCAAAATCTATGACAGAACCAATAATGCAGCAGAGTTCTCTGAATGGGCAATGAACATGGCTGAGAGCAGCTCCCTGCTCTTTGTTGCGCTCCCTTCTGGGGATGTTCAGCTCTGTAGGGCATTTTCTGCCTCTTACCGTGTCTCTGCTGACACCTTCAGTAATAATCCTGTGTTCAGAAAGAAGGAACATAAACTGAGAGACATTCCAGGCTCTCTGATGTGATGAATGAGTCATGGTGGGGATGAGGGAAAAGGGGATCAGCTGTGTGTGCTACATCGTTGAGGATAATCCCAGCAGGCAAGTCTTGTGTTCTTGTTCAAAAGCACTATTATAGACAGTCAGAGGTAAGAAAAAGAAATTAAAATCTATATAAAGCACTTGACAGCAGCTCTTTTAACATTACTCTTGATGCCTTCCAACCCTGCTAGAATTCACTAATCTTGGAGAGTTATGACCACCTAGTCTGGAATAAAAAAATGTTCTCCCTTAAACAGACTTTGGATATATAATTTGGCTTTAGCTTTCCTTTTCAAGGCAGCTCTATTTTCACACATTCAAAATATGCAGCTCAGAAATCATTAATAATTTCAGTTCCAAGAACTCTTTTCTATGAACACCGTAATATTACGTCATTTTATCAATCACTATGTTTTGTTAATTCAGAGTATGCTTCTTCCTCTCTGTTGTCTTCTTGCTTTCATTTTCAATTCCCAACTTTTATGCTACTCCTTTTTCATCTGTCAGGGTACAGAAAAAGGAGAGACTGTCAGGCACAACACAGGCTATTGTTTGTGTGAAGATTTGCATTGTCCTCCAGTTGATTTTCTCTTGAGCTTTTAGTATTTTCATTGTCAGCCTGAAGGGTAAAAAATGTGTGTCCCATGAGTATATGTGTATGAAAGGAAGCTGGTGGTGAAGGGTAAGAGAGACTCATTCTTTCCTTGTTACTGAAAGCAGAATGCAGGCAGATAGATATACATATGACTATATATTGAATTTTTCTAGTTATGCAGGCCAATAACACAGTCTGACAGAGTTAACATTGAACTAAAGTAGCTGCAGCATCAGTGTGCATAGTTTTTTACCTTTCTCTTTCCCCCTCATCAATACAGTTAGTGACACTTAGCCATCCAGTAAAAAGAGGTTTGGGACCTATACTATGCTGATGCATAATAGGAAGTTTCAGGTTCCAGTAAGGCTGATTCTTCCTCCCATATGAGTAAAGGCTGGATGTTATACAAGTAAAGGTTGAATGTGATGAAAATGTTAGATGAAGTGTGTCTTAGTGCTTTGAATGGAAAATGTAACACTGAGGCAGGTTCCATCAGGCCCTTAGGACACATTTCTCTCCCCGAATTTGAGCTATCTGAACATTGTACATTTCATGTAATCTCAAAGTTTTCCCTATAGTCAACAGATAAAGACAGGTGCCTCCAAAATGGGCATCCATCTTCATAAAACATCTAACAGAGAGAGGATGACTTGTGGGTGGTTAACTTCTCCCTCTCTGGGAGCCTAAAGATTACCTTAATCAAGATACCTCAGATTCAGAGGATGGAAGATAAGTAAGATGATTCCCACCCTAACTAGGAATTTGTTCCCAGTGGTGTTTGTTCTGAAATACTCCATTCCCCACTCCTGCTCAGAGTCCCACTCACCGAGTAATGAGCTTCAGGACCTTTTGAGCCCTTGGCTTGCCAAGTCCAAACAGCCACAGGAGAGGAAAATGGGTTACAATGTGCTAAATGAATTGTCAACAGATGCTTAATGAAGCTCCCCTCCCAGAGCCTATTACTGACAAAGATGTTGGAGCCAGAAAGAGTCCATCTTGCCATTCAGGGTGAGATTTCAGTGTATTTATTGAATACTTCAGTGCTACTTATAAACAGAGTGCATTTGATAGAAAAGTCATCAAAGGACAATAAACATGAACTCCAGTAAACATCGACTCCAACAGCATTATGTTTATGGTACCATTTTTGTAATAATTCTGAGTTACTTCAGTGTGCTTAACTGAAATTATTCCCCTCATCCATTCATGCATTAGGTTAGAAACTTTTTGATTCTGCTATTACCTACTTCAACTGTCTCCCTCCTAAAAATTGTGGGAATCTGGAGGTGGTGCTATTGTACAAGTTGTATTTTGGAATACTTTCACCACCAAATGGGTCAAATACAGAGTTTCATATCTGGGGCATGGACGCTGAGTGTCAGAGTTAAATTTTGTCGCTGCACACAAATGTAGTCTCACTTTACCGGGATACATGTTAACCATTTTTAAAACACTGAAATATGAGAGTAGTGACAACTCTCGAAGAGAGAGAAATGGTCCATTCTGTCTTCAGATTTGATCAGCACATGGTAACTGAAAGGTTAATCTTACCCATTGAGCCACGAGGGGAAGGGAGAGTATTGACTAGTAGCTCAGCAAGAAAACACTGACTGCCCTGCACACTGACTAAAACAGGGTCTAGGAAACAAAACAAGATGTAGCTGTATAATTAAAGACTTTATAATGTATATTCACAAGCAGGACAAATTAAAATTGCATGAGCATTTCTGATGCTGAATTTTCTGATTTCTCAGTGCTTGACTTTGTAACTTTCTTGTTGTTCCTTAATCATAGATCACTATTTACTTCTATCTGTCTACATATAAGGATATTTCATGATCATAAAGTCTCTCATCTCTCCTTTCCCCCCCTCAAGGGTACACAGGGAGAGAAGGTCCAATTCTTGTTCTGCAGATGGACAGTGGTACATGCAGGCTGGGTGTGCAGCTCATACCCATGAAGACAAGTGGGACAGAGCTGAACTGCTGCACCATAGATATCAGGACAGTGCATTAAATACGATGTGCATTCAAGGGTAAAATAACAATGCTGAAGATGTAAGAAGTGCAATGACTGCAAAGTCCAAACAGGATGTCAGCTGTCAAGTGCCCTTGATCTCACATCAGTGACAGTTACCTCCAGTATGGAGCGCAGAGACTGTCAAGGAAAGCACCATGTGCATATGCCTTTTCATTTCTTTTTCCCTTTGTCACTGATACTCCTCAGAGACAGGTTCTGCATGACATGTTTCCAGCAGACTGGTAACTGGTTGTAGTGATAAAATCATGGTCCGGACCAGAAACCAGACACCGTTTCCTCATAGAACCTATTCCTGTCAGGGTGAAGGACACAGTCCAAATACTCATAAGAGATGCAGGCAACTGGCTTAGACATTGGACCCTACTTCTGTCTCTTTGCACTGCATGAAAAGGACTTTTCCTCCACAGATATATAGGGACTTTCCTAGCATTCACAGGGTTGCATGAAGCTTCCATTCTCAGAACTGTATTCTTCAACCCAACTCTTTCATTTAAAGAGCATACCACTGAAGATAGGGACAGAATGAAGGAGGGAAAGAGCCTGGCACAAACTGGGGGCACACTCATGGAACCGCAGAAGTCAGCCCTTTGCTGTGTTCCCCAATTCAAATACCAGTTTGGACAGGTACAAGTTGTCTTTCAGCCACACTTACCTCGTTTCCCTGAGCTGTTCTGAGCTCAACGGATGGTACAACGAAGGATCCAGGTAGACAAGCACACGATGAAATATGAATTCTTGCCTACTGCTGATCATAGGTAATTCTGGGTCACATCTTCAAGTTTAGGTACATTAAAATGAGCATGATACAGTGACAGAAACATATGCAGCCTTGCTTCCCAGACAGCTTGTCTTTTGGGGAGTTATGCTCTGCTTCCTGTATTACCTCTAATATAGAAAAATAAAACTCCATGAGGATCTCTTATGGGCACAAGGGATGACTTCTTAGCTTTGCAATTCTTTGAGCATGAGCAACACAGGCAGACTTGCGGCTCCTAACACTATGCTGTATACTTATTTTATTAAAATCACACGAGTATGTGAAAATCCAGGCTTTTGCTGAATTTGCAATTACACTCTCAAAACCAGCTACTGGTTAATTACTAATCTAGCTATCTACTCATCTGCAGGCAGAACTCCCAGCTGGCTAGAGCTTTGAAGTCCCTCTGATCCGTATAAATACACAACAAGCCAGTAAATGAGAAAACAAAAATGCCTCTAAAACAATGGTTACCTTTTGAATTTGGACCATTTGCTATTGTGGTGTCAAGTTCCATCTTGGCTCCACATGGCAGGATAGTGCCACAGTACAAGTTATTTCTACAGGTCAATTTTAAAATGATCACACCTTCAAGCTGTGTGACATGTCAGGGAATCATCAAACCACCGTCACTCCTGTTCTCCACCTGCAGAGATCTCTGTTATAATGCAACTTTGTTGACCCACGTTTAAGAATTTCATACACCATATATGAGATATGAAGCCCTTAGCATTAGTGTCAGGTTTGTACCCCAGTTGTTCCTAAGAAGGATCACTCTTTGACATCTATAATTTCCATTTAAAGTAAACTGGATCGGGTCCTGAGTTTTTATACTTTCCTCAGTTTTTTCCCCAAATATCAGCTGTTGGACTAGCATGACAGCAGCTCTATGAATAAGAAATTGATAGCACCACAACAAATTGAGGGCTAAAAGGCTATGATCTCTATTTGTCAGGGGGAAGTAAAGGCTTAGTTATTTCCTGCAAACAGAGGAAGTAAAGCACAACTAAGATTTTCCTGGCCAGAATATGGAGATAGGCTGACAATACAGAAAAAAAAATTGAATAGGAAGTGAAAGCAAAACAGAATTAGAAAGACATACTGGTCAACAGAAATACTCTTATGCTCTTCCCATGGTAAAAATGCTCATCAGAGAACATTTCCAAAAGCTTCTAAACCATTCTGCAGTCTAAATCCATATTTCAGAAGAGACCTAGCTCTGAAAAGCCTATGTTTTCTTGACTTTCTGTACTGTTTTCCTAATTGATTTAGACATCACCTATGGTGAATACAGTCACTCTGGTAGTTACAGATCTATAGACTGGCTAAAGCTAGACAGGCTCAGGAATCAGCTCACCATCACTGAAGCTGACCTGAGTTCATCATGAGCTGCAATATTCAGAGTGAATGAAGACCTAGCAATCAGCTCAGGCAAAACTCTGTGCTGCTCAGCTTATGCTGGGGAAAATGATCAACTGCTAGCTCAGGTGTGTGTTTCCAACATCCCTTTTGAACAGGACTTCAGCTTGCAAACATCTCACATCAAGGAGGGAGGGATTCCTGAAACACAGCCATCTGAGGAGCTGTCTGCACAATGCAGCATGTGGCAGGTCAGGTCCTGAAAGCAGCCTGGTCACACTGGTGAACTGCTGCCAGTTGGCTCATAAACCTGGCTTCCCATGGCCTTATCAATTCAGTGGATTTACATGCAACAAAATCAGGAATCCCTTTGCCCTTCTGTAGTAGAGATGTGACCATCTGCACCTGTAGGAAGCTCTGTTCATTCACATTACACCAACACTGTTGTCACTGAATGCACCTTTGGTAGTCCTTGGCACAGGGGCAGGCATGTTTAGTTCCTATAAAAGGTCATATCTCCACTGACTTCATCTAAGCTGTGACTTTTCAGTAGGTCTCAAGCAAGCCTTCCTGTGCTACTGCAAACTGTGGAGCGGAGCAGATCTGTAATGTCCCACAGAGACGCAATCTAGTTGCATTTTCTGAGCTTTTAAATAATGTGTATGTTTTTCCTGGCAGGTGGTTTAGGGGAAAGTTACTGTTTTCAAAAGGTTCCTTATTGCCTATGTTTTCTGATGTAGGTAAACATTTTCCAACTTTAGTCCTACTGTATGTTTTCCAGTTTCTAAGGAGATAACAGACTTTGTAATCCGTTAGGTAAATGCATTGACAAATATCTTAGTGGCGGTGGCTTAGGGCATTCAAGAAACTCCTTTCCTTTTTTTAAAATCAAGGGTTTTTTTTAGTTTACCTCCATAAAGTGCCTTCATTAATTAAATTCACTGCTCTCCTTTGCATCTGCAGCCATTAAATACCTGTAGATTGTGACCACATTCTGTTCTTTAGTCCAGGTTTGTTGGCAGTGAGTGGAGAGATTCATGCTTATCTGGCTTTTAGCCCATTTCAGAAAATACTAAGACTAATGTGTATCAGCCTATGGATCAGACCATGATCTTCTCTCACCAGCCAAGTCCTCTAAGACTCAGCTCTATATCTGTTTCCCACTTTCCCTCTCTTCTTTCTTCAGCCCTCATTTTTTGCCTCCTGAAGAGCAATGTCTGCTTCTCAAGCTATGTTTTCTGTAACTTTTTGAGTTCAGCTGGTTCTTTCCTGAAACTGTTGCTAGGCAAAAAAGGAAAAGGAGGAAGGTGTCTTCGCAGAAAACTCCACATATCTGAGTTATGTGGATTAGGAAGAAACTGATGCCTCTTATTCAACATCTGCAAAGGGTGAAACAAGATGAATATGAGATACGTAATCCTTGTAATTCCTTTTGAAGGGTTTACTGTGAAGATCTGCTGTTCAATTACCTATAGGCAAGAAGATTACAAAGGGAAACAATTTCCTGTGACATACAAAAGCACTTAAACCTTAAGTGCAAGTGAGAAGATTTTACAGGCTGAGCAATATTTCTTTTCTTAAAGGAGGTAAGATGGACTTTTCCCCTGTAGATCCACAGGTTTTATTTTAATTCAGTCCCCTACATTTTCAAAGTCTTATATGAAGTGGGAAGTGGCCATGCCACTCCTAGCCTCCCTCCTGTTTCATGTGAATCATGCAGCATAAACCTTTGTACATCCACTGCAAAGACAGATGTGTTATTATAATTTGCTCATGGTTTTCAAGGGAGGGAAGAACCCTGTGTTTAAGTCCCTCGTCCAAGGACAGTTTCTGCATTTCTGGTTGTGACAAAACCACAGAACTAGTATGAAGTGCAGCTGGGACATTCCTCCGTAGACATCCTGACATCTAGGCTATAAGCTCCACAGAGGAGAGAAAAATAAAGATGCTTCCCTGTTCTCCATGTTTCTTTATTGGCTGCCTCACTTGGCTCCTTGCTGAGGCTAGCAGTTGTCTTTAGTCTCATCCAGCAACTTTGTGCTCCTCTGTGGTGGGTTAACCTTGGCCAGCAGCCAGCCACCCGCTCTCTCACTCCTCCTCTCCGTAGGCTGTATGGAAATACCTGCTCTCCATGGTTTGCAGGGAAATCTCTGCTTCAACATTTGGAGCACCAGAGCCTCCAACAGCCCCAGCCTTGTGGAGCTGCTAACGCCTTCACATAGAGCCAACATGTGCGGTGTAGGCACAGCTTGTGGGCCGTGCGCTATAAAATAGGAATTAAAATTCTCCTCTCTATTTAGTAGTACCACTTTAAATAACTTTTAGTTTAGTCCATGCAAAGTGTTTTGGTAGGAATTGCCTCCTACTATGTGCATGGATAATATCTAGTTTTGTGAATCCATGAATTATGTTGGAGTCCCAAAGTGCACTGTAATATAAATAGTAAGAATGACTAAGCGAATTCACCTTATTTTCTTTCCCACCTGCTGTTCACAAGCAAATTCACAGGCAAGATCACTGGAACAAACAGAGAAATGTCCAAGCATGTCAGAAGAGCGTGGCTTAGCAATGTGTGACATCTGTCCAGCTAAAAGCAGCATTTAGATGAAATTTTGCGTATTCTTAGCAAACTGATCAGAGAATGATCCAGATTAAGGATTATTTACAGAAATTATGCACCAGCAAACAAACCAAGAAAAAAAATGCTGTCTGTGGGTAGTTCAGGAAGAGGAAAAGAAAAAAAAAATCAAATCTTAGATGCTGTTCATCTAATGAATTATTCACCATGAATTAACTAAAGTCCAGTTTGTATTTATGCAGAATTTAGTAACACAAAGAGATGTGCAAGCATCATCTTTGTCTACAAAAAAGCTAGATTGGTTAAATCAAATAGGAGCTCAAAGATATGAACAAAATGCATCAGCTGACCTGCATAAAATTGCAATTGTTGAAAAAAAAAATTCTTTTTTCACTTTAAACCAGGATTCTGAATTCTTCTGAAAATTACATCAATATACTATTCTTGCCTATCTATCTCCAGTGCAGATGTAAAGGGAAGTTATTGATGCAGTTTACGTGTCCTTTGTAGGCTGTTATTAGAGTTCCCTCTGCTGCTGACTATGCAGCTCTACTTGTACTGCTGACGTGCTGGGTACTCACAGAGGCAGGTTCAACAGTATATTTTACTGAAGTGAATAATACCTCAATTACAGACTGCTGGTCTCCAGAGATAGCACAGGAGTGGCAGGAATAAAAATCCTGAGACTCTGCTCCTGGACTTGTGGGTCATAGTTCTGATATTTCAAGTGAAAAAGAAATATGAGTAAACATTATCACTTATCGTATTTGCTCATCTAACAGTCATGCAGTTTTATTCCTAAGACTTTGCCCTCAAAAATTCTTTTGCAGTCACTAGACACATTCCTGAAAGTACAGTACGATACTTGCCATCACCTTGGCAAAGCAGTTAAGGTATGCAGCTGTGAGATGAGAGTGACCCTTACACAAGCAACTATAATTGACAATGTATGCCAGAGCTTGTATCTCATTTCTTTTTTTAAGGATCTAGGAGTTAGAAAATACTAGAAGCAGAAATGTCCTTTCCCTTTTCTTTTAAGCTCCAAGGTGGGGTGGATCGTGTTTCTCAGGTCCATTTCTCTCTTGCTTGGCCTCACTGAATTTTCTACCAGATCCTGACACTGTTTCAAGGTGATGACTGACCTGTACCCCACTGGGCTCATCAGTGCAGCGCCCATGGTAGGCTGGAAACAACTGGGAGGACCAGCAGGATGTTGGGTTTCTGCAAGTTTGTGTCTCACACTGAGGCCAGCAAGCACTTGAATACATGCTCTGCCCAGCACCATCAGGACTCCATGGCCATGGTCTCTGCCCAAACAAAGAAGGCAAAGCAAACTCTGCCCACCAGCACTTATAAATGACTTGTGTAAGAGAGGGAAACCAAGAGAAAAAGGAGGTGACATACTGATGACAAAACAGAAATTGATCCCAAAGTAACTTTCTTAAGACCCTCTGTGACATGCTGGCCCCAAAGGAGTCCTTTTAATTTGTGATCAAGATAGAAAGGTCTCCCAGGAAAGAGAATCTGATTGATACTCCAGGATATATTTAATGTTGAGTTACTTCACTTTCACCAGCTTCCAGCAAAAAAAAATAAAGGGAGATGGAGAAATGGCCCTTGAATGAAATCAACAATATCTTCTTGAGTGATTTCAAGGAGAAAAAAATGCCCTTCCTACTTCCATGCAGTCCCAGCTAGGTAAAATTTAGCCAGCTCCTGAATGCAAGGAAATACTTTCTAACCCAACTGTCTGTCACTCCTCCTCATTCTTCAGCATTTTCTTGGTCTCATCCTTAGTTGCCCCTGAGATGTTACATTTGTCTTATTTTTGTAATCACTAACTTCTACCCACAGTCCTAGAGTATGAGAAGTCCTTGATTACACCTGAGTGCAAATGAGGCATGGGCACAGGTTGAGCCAACCCCGGGAGAAAAAGGATGAAATGGGAAGAGGGATATTCAGAGCTGCAAGTCTCAGCTGCCACAAGCCTTGAGGCACCGTATTGAAACTCTGGAGAGCATAAGCTAGCTTGTGCTTTTTGCTTGGTGTACAGCTGAACAGAGGATGTCCATGTGAGGCTGAGCCAATGACCAGAAAGAGGTGCTTCCAGAGTGCCATCCTTCTCAGCCTAAAGGAGTATGAGATAAGCCAGGTGAAGCAGGGCTAAAAGAGTCTAGTTCTCTACATTGACATATAACACAGGACTTGTGCAGATGTAGGTTTCTACACAGCAGAGGCACCTAGGCTCTGATGGCACCACGGCTCCTCATTAGGCACCTGTAACAGGCAGTACAAATAATGTTCCCTCTCCATCCTTGGGGAGCTGCTGCTCAGTGAAGCTGTGGAGGTGTTCCTAGACAGTGACCCAGTGGTGGAGAGAAGGTGCAATGAAGCATCCGGCATTGCCCTGAACTTGGGGGCAGGGCGAGGGGGAGGCATGGGAAGCACCTAAGCACCTGCTTCAGTGAAATAAGTGACCTGAGTTTAGTCCTGGGGGATTTGTTCAGGTTATAGAGGAAGCCCCTGGCAGAGACAGATAAAAATTCCTCCAGTCCCACAAAATAATAATTTCCCATTATTCAACATGGAGAAAAAAGTCTTCTTTCCTGCCATTGCATGGTTGGTCTATGTAGACATGGAACATTTTGGGATAAGGTGTTTTTTAATATATTCAGTACTCAGTACAGGTAAACAGGTAGAAGAAGAAGATTAAATTCCAGGCAAGGTTAGTTGGTGCTTTGGTACTTATTAATTGTACAAATGGAAAAAATAAGCATCTAAATCTGCATACAACTGAAATATTTGAAAGGTGGATCTACATCTTGTCATTTGAATATCACACGACGACACAGATATCTAAAGGGCTACCGCTAGTATCCACTGGAGATAGTCCATGACAGACAATAGAGACTGATGGCCCATTGGCATTATGAGTTTCACTGAGTTAATTGGATTCCTCACAGTGAGAAAAATGCCAATGCATCCACAAAGAGGAACATCACTGTCCTGCAGGCAGTTTTAAGGAGGATTTGGTCATGTGTTTCAATGAGACATTTAAAATTGCACTCATCAGTTTTCAGAAATCTCACTCATTTAAATTGTCACAGCAAAGTAGCCCTGGGATTTAAGAGTAGAAAAGGGTAAGACTCATCCGCAAAAATTCCTTAGTAATTTATCAGAGAACAGAAAGAGAGCAAATTTTTAGTGAAAGATATAAAAAAGAAGAACCTGACTATCTTTTCTGTCCTAGCTACTGGATGGCAAGCAAAAAGACACAGTGGTGTGACTGTTGCTACACTTGGCAGGCTGACAGAAAGAAGCCAGATTATCTGCTGTTGACTTTTTGTGCTAGTGAAATCAGGGGAAGACAGGGTTAGCTAAATGGGAAAAGGGTAGCTCAAAGGAGAAAGACAGAAACTGGCTTTAATCCAGGTTGCTCTGCTCAGCTGTAGTCCAGCTCCTGCACTGGAGCTCTTCTGAAGGGTGAATCTAGCATATTTGGGAGCAAATCTCTCTAAACAGCCCACTGTATAGATTTTTTTTCCTTGACTCTCTGGCTTCAGGGAAACATGTGTCAACTTGGGTATCATTTTCTTCTTACTTTCCTTTGTCTGTAAGGTAGTGGGAGGTGACAAGAAAGAAGTGTCTCTTCTCTGGATGGGAGGCAGGAGGTAAGAGAGGTGAGATGAATGAGAAAAAAAATACCTGCTGCAAGTGTCTTAAGAATTCAGCAGGTAAAGAACAACAGTACAGTGTGGCATGTGAGATCATCTGTGCCCAAACCTCTGGGACATATCACAAGTACATATGAAGAGAGGAAAGGTGTTTTCCCATACTCAGGGAATTGCCATTGCATCATTGAACACGATCGTAATGGGTAGAGGAATATTCGGCAGTGAATGAAAGCTAAGAGAACCACCACTCTCTAGTTTCCAGTAGGCAGGAGTTAGCTCCTACCTGGAAACAGGCACCTTTTTGGCAGCTAGAGGAGAAATAGGCAGAAGGTGAGTTAGCCCTGCCAGAGAAGGCTGTAGAGAGCAGACTAGTAGGTGTCAGGGCAGGAACTGATACTGCTGCACCCCTGCTACACCAGCCCTATGGATAAACAGGAGCTGTCTTCTGGTTTTCTCAGAAGAGACAATCTAACACCTTCTAAAAGCACTAAATGCACTTACAAGGAGGAGGTCTCAGACCACAATGCAAATGCCTAATGCCGGTGAGATAGTTGAGTATCAAGCTGCAGGAATGCCCCTGGGCAGCAATGTGCCACCTGGGCAGCACCCACTTCACGAGCACTGGCAGAAATTACCCCAGCGATGGTGCTGGGAATGACTGCATAGGAAGGGATACATATGAATAGGAGGGCACCTTCTATGTCTAGCGTTTGCATTCTCATTCCTTTGGCTCTGGTGTGCTGCTATGTACAACTTGAAGTGGGAATCCATGAATGGGAACGCAGAGGTGAAGCACACTTCTGCCAGTCCCACAGACCATGAGAAATCACAGCCGTGTCCAAAGAGGGTGGTTCCAGCTTGAAGAGGCTGGGAGTTTTTTGCGCTCTGAAATCCTCTGATTTAGTTTCCAGTCACTAGCATATCTGGAATGAAGGACAAGTTGCAGTGGCTCTGCTCAGCTCCCTAGCAGTGCTTCACAGGCTTTGTACCCTGCTGCTCACTTGTTTGCATGCTGTTGCCCAATCCCTGAAGATGCTGCCTTGCAGGCAGACTGTCTAGACTGAGCAAGGCCAGCATAAACTGTGACAATGGTGGCATAGCCTTAACCATAAAGATGTTTAAAATTCATATAAACCTTTACAGCGTTGCCAGAAAGAAACAAATATCTACAGGGTAAAAGTGAAGTAACCAAGTCGGAATTAATAAGAATGTAGAAGAGACTAAAAAAGGTGGAAGGCATTGGGAGGAAAAAGGACATATCTCCAATACTGGGGAAATAGCTGTCTCTGTAGTGTTCTTTTCCAGCTTTTCTCAGCTGCAGGAAATAAGACTTTTATTCTGTGTCACTTACCTGTTAAGCAAGGAGATAATACCATTCATAAATGAAGAGAAAATGAAGAAAGAAAAACCAAGGCCACCTGCATTCACGACTAAGCCTTCTTTTTTAAATTTAAACTCCTTTTCCCTTTGTGTAAAGTGAAAACTCAGCAGTCCCAATTCACAACTTCATTACCACGGATGTGTGGCTGTGGCTGTGCTGTGCTGCACAACACAAAAAGGCAGGTGATAATTGTGTCTCTCTGAACCAGGCTGATTGGGGTATTCACTTTTCTCTAGCTATTCCTAACCAGCCCTACAGTCAGGGTAGTGTTACTGTTACACCTGTAACGTCAGTGGATCTCACTTTGATTTTGAGAGAGAGATTTTGAGGCTAAATACTCAGTAAGCATTGTGAGGTCTTCTCAAAACCTCCAGAACTAGGGTCTGTATAATTAACTAAAACAGAGAGATGAGTGCCTCACTGGCTGCAACTTGTTTGTATAAACTATTCAGGGAATACTTTATGAATAACTAATACAATCAGGATTGTTTTATGAAGAATTCATTTACCGGGAAAAAAAGTTATATTAAACAAATTATTCATATGTAACAACTGATTCAAAAAGCTTTAGTAACTTTTACTAGCCTTTACCAATGAAGAAACCAGGGGTAAAGAAAGCTGCTGAGAGCCGCAACAGGAATAGACACCAGAGATAGTAAGAGCATTGAGAAACCCCTGGCTTGCAGTCCAGCAGTCAGCCCATCTGGATATCTCAGGTTTGATTTTGGGCCCACAAAGTTGATTTATAAAATAACTCAGTTTTTCCAATAGTACCAAATCTGCAAAAAGAATCTTCACCAGTCTTTCCACAGTCATACCTCTGACTAAGAAGTACCACAGCAATACCTCTTCTGATAGACAGTTATAAACATTTGTCGTGGCCATGGTAGGGAATGACCTTCTCTGCTAACGTCAGTAGTGGGAGGGTTTGGCTGTCTGCCTGGTGCCTGACAGTGTGCAAAATCTTAACCAGGAGCTTAGGAATTTGTATATTGATTTTACTGTCTTCTGGCTCCCAAAAGCAGGTGAAGAAGTTTTCTGAGAAGGGAAAAAGCCAAGGTCATTGTAGTGGCTCAATAATGCAAGCAAGGTAGGAAAATGTAGAAGATACTGTATTCTTTGTGTTACTGTGGACCAGCTGTAACCAAAACTGAGATGAGCTCTGGTTCTGCCATTTGGAAAGCAAACTCAGCCTCTGAGTTTATACTGAAGTAACACTTTCCAGACACCTCTCTACCCTTCCACAGATGTTCCCACAGACCATAGAAACCTTTCTATTCAGACAAGATTATATAAGATAATTTCTTTTTATGCAGCGTAAGATGTTTAACAGTCCTTTCCGTTGTTTCTTTTCAAAGTCACTTCTCTTTTCCCTGTCCTCATAAACAATTTTCTCAGTGTCCTTTCATCAGACCTAATCTCCTATAAGCAGATTGTTCTTTCTCTCAAATTTGCAGTTATTGAGGGGCATGCATCTACCACATCCCAGGCAAGACACTCAGGGACCAACTTTAATTTACAGAAGGGCTCCTTTTTATCCTGTTTTGATAAGCGAAAAAGGACAGATGTTTCTACCCGTTTCAGGCTAAGGAGACTTTATTGGCAGTAAGATGCAGTTTCTTGGTTAAAATGAAATGGACACTGTTAGATTATTTTCACTACAAGATTGTGTAGAGACCGTGGCAGCCTTCACACAGGTAATGAAAACATTTTACAAGTGTGTGGTCTTGTAATCGGACTCTGATGGCTGGATGTTTATGTCTGCACTGAATCCCAGTAAAGTTATGTAAAAACACATGCTCAGCCAGCTCCAGTGCTTACACCAAAGATAAAGTCGAGAACGAGTTAAAAATGCCATTTAAAAGAATAAATGGGCATGGAGGATCTGGGAAAGAAATACCACAGCATCATGAGAAGAATATTTTCAGATTGTATTCAGATCTGTACATTACAGTCTAAATTGAGTAAAAAATCCTCCAACAGCCCTGCATATTAGCCAAGCAAATATTTTTAAAGTTATATAAGAAAAAGGGATCTATTTGACTAGGAGATTGAAGTATAAGGGGGATTTATGAATTAAGTAGTCTTTGTAATAATATCAATATTTCAAGAAAGGCAAGGAAACCATCAGCAGGAATCAATATGGTTGTTAGATATTGAGTTAGAAACATAAAGACCTCCATGAAGGAATAGCTAACATTTGCTTATTTGTCTTTAATTAGTGCTGCTGAGACATCTTTTTCTTTTGGCCTCCATGTCTTGCAGTCATGTTTAAATGGGGCTTTGACAATACAAAATCTTCTGCGGTGATTTAAAAAAAACCCCTCATTCAATAAACTGCTGCAGTAAAAGATCACCTTTTCTGCCAATTCCAGAAAGTTGTACAGGTCCTTTTGTGAAAATATCTCAGCACCTGAACATTTTCAGTGCATTATCCCCATAATATCTTTGAAAGTCAGGAAAGCACTGTAATTTCCATTTCACAGGTGAAGACAGAGAAGTGAAAACAGGACTGATGGCCAGCTGCTGCCTCACGTGAAATAAGATACAGTAAAGGCAGATTACCAGACCTGAGAATTAAAAAAGAGCTGCCTGGAGTGAAGGCCAGATGTAGAACAGATGCAGTCAGTGCAAGTGAAGAGATACAGAGAACTTTCTCTGGAAACAAAATCAGAAATTTAGGTGATTAATTCAAACAAGCAACACAAAACACCATGCACCAGCCTAACCCTGGAAACAGCTACACAACATCCACTTTCGGCACTACAAAAGGTGTCTTTAGAGTGCCTACTGCATTGAGAAAGAAATTCAGATCGGAGGACAAGCACCTCTCTGTATCTACCTACAGGCCAGTTACAAGACCAAGCCCTGGGAAGCAGGGTATGGGTGGGATCACATCCCATGAGGGTACCAAAAACAGGTGTCCCACGTTTTGCCAGCAACTAGGCTGGAGAGCAGAGGCAGCTGCCCAGAAAAGATGGGATTGCTCAGAGGACTACTTCAGGATCATTCATCAAAAGCAATACCCCTCATGCAGCTGTTCACCCCAGGAAAAGGAAGAAATTCAGACAGGCCTTGTGCCCAGCATTTCATACCGACTACTAAGTGCAGATTAGGAGCTAGCTCACTTTCCTCAGAGGATGTCTATGCATGTAAATGCCCCTCATCTTCTTCAAGCTTTCAGGAACTTGCCCAGGATTATAAAGGAGGTTCATAAAAGAGCATAGGCTGGAAGTTGAGTTGTCCAAGCCTCAAACCACCCTCCTTCATTTGTAAGGCCTGCCTTTTCCTACATATATAAACAGGTTGCAAATATCAGACACATAGAAAGTTTGGACTAAAGTATTTCTAAGCCAGGTAGGGACTTATCTAGTTCACATCAATTTTAATGGAAATCATGTGCCTGAACGCACCAGGACTTTGGAAAATTTTGCCCTGGTTTTTCCCTAGTGTTAGACTGTCCATTCTTGTTTGCAGTCGAAAAAGAACACTGTCCTGGTTTCAGCTGGGATAAAGTTAATTTTCTTTCTAGTAGCTGGTATAGTGTTATGTTTTGGATTCAGTATGAGAATAATCTTGATAACACACTGATGTTTTCAGTTGTTGCCAAGTAGTGTTTAGACTAAGTCAAGGATTTTTCAGCTTCTCAAGCTCAGCCAGCAAGAAGGCTGGAGGGGAACAAGAAGTTGGGAGGGGGCACAGCTGACCCAAAGTGGCCAAAGGGATATTCCGTACCATCTGACGTCATGCCCAGTATATAAACTGTGGGGAATTGGTGGGGGGGTGGATCACTGCTCAGGAACTAACTGGGCATTGGTTGGTGAGTGGTGAGCAATTGCATTATGTATCACTTGTTTTGTATTTTGCAATTCTTTTATTATTATTGTCATTTTATTATTTATCATTATTAGTTTCTTCTTTTGTGTTCTATTAAACTGTTCTTATCTCAACCCATGAGTTTTACTTTTTTCCCCCAATTCTCTCCCCCATCCCACTGCGGGGCAGGGAGTCAGTGCCTATGTGGTGCTTAGTTGCTGGCTGAGGTTAAACCACAACAACCAGAATGAACAAACTCTTCTAACCTGGAGACCTTGAGCTGATATACACGTGAAGATCTCATACATCTTTCTTCTTTGTGTTTTTTTTTTCTCCTCTCCTCCTCACCTCCCTCTGCATTTTTAAGTATACCTGCTTTGTTGGTAGTCTGGGCTAGCTGGTGGGTTTTTAAGACAATAAGAATGAAAAATCTGTTAATGCCTTGAGTGATTGATTTTTTTTGCTGAAATGGAAGTGTATTTTTTAGTGGAATTTGAGATCAATATTTTATTTATTTATTCATTTCTGTCTTTGGTTGAGTGTAATCTTATAGTCCTTGGCACTTAGACTTGGACCATTTGTTAAGAAGGTGGTTGAAGATGTTACAGTGGGATTTATTATGCACTTTTACAGATTTATTTCCTGTTAGATAATTTGGTGGATGTTTTATGTCCTGCATGCTAAATAATAACATAAAAGGACACCATGCTTGTAAAATTGAACGGAGTCTTTACTAGTAGAATAATTTACAGAGACATTGCAATTGCAGTTGGCACTCTCACCCTGAACATCCTCACTGACTTCCCAACACCTTTTCAAAACTCTCCTCCTGGCTCTTTCCTCCACGTCTCATGCATTGACCACTCACCCCTTCCTCTTTTATCTACTAATCATTTGTTTCCTGGGGACAAGAGAAATCACTGCTTACATCAGTGTCCAAGGTTGTGAGTGATGTAGACTGGTAACAAATAGTAAATGAAAAACAGTGGCAGTCAGGTAATTAAAGGTAGAGGGTCAGATGGACCAGTTATAGCTCTGTCTCACCCTGGCACAAATCAAAAGATGCACAGAAACAACACAAGCCTATGGCAGAGGAAAAAATAGATGCAGCAGCACTCTTTTCAGCTGGATTCAATCCTTCCTCTACTCCCTCCGGCCCCTCTCCCATCCTCCTTTCTGAGGGTATGTGGCAGCTGGAGCTGAAGGCAGCACACCTGTGTCTGCCAACTGTCTGCTGGCAGAGTGAAGGTAAGAGTTAAAAGGATGATATCCAGTCAGTGGAAAGTCACCTTGCTCTGCTCACATGGGAACTGTAGGAGATCTTGGAGGTCCACCTTCTCCTCCTTGTCACCTCAACACCAACCATGACTGATTACAAGCCAGTTCTGACAATACCAAGAGGAGCGTATCAGGGTCAACACCACAGCTGAGAACAAGTTTGGCACATCCTAGAAGTACATTTAGGGCAAAAAGAGTGGATGACTGCAGTACAGGATGAATGCTGTTCTCCAGACACCAAGTGAAAGTAGTAATACAGTCAGTCCAATTCTTTTTCCCCTGCCTGACACAGTTTCAGAAACACTAAGGGTATATCTGTAAGAGGCTCCCCTTACGGGCTGCTGGCAGTACATTCTTGCTTTGCCACATCTGAATGACCACACAGTGTATAAAGCAGAGGGATTCCATTGCTGCGAGCCACCGTGCTGTAAGGGGATTCTTTCAGTACCCTGCCCCAAGCCCTTCCCAGGTCCCTGGGGCTCTATTCCAGTGCTATTCATTTGCCAGCACAAAGGAGAGCAGAAATGGCCAAATGACTTGAAGTCACCATCCACACTGTGTTTATTGCTTAGCATATAGCCGGAGGCTTTGGCGCAAGCCCTAATTAGCTTCAAAATGCAGCCCACTTCTTCTCTTATAGGATATCAGTGCAGCAGAGAGTCTTAAGCCAGATTTGAATGATTAAGTAGTGCCCCCAGGAGTGGTCCTAGCACCATGGCACAGCACAAAGGGTGAGCTTCTCAGCAGAACCCAGGCTGGCAACTAGATCCTCTACCAATATCAAACTCCTTGCAGTCCAGTGAGTTTTATGCCTTGGTGAGGCTCTGATAGTAGACTTTTAGGTACCTGTGGTGTATTGGACTATGCCTGTAAAATTGCAACCCAAATCTGACCCTTCCAGATGTAATCATGGCCTGGATTTTTCAGTGATGTCTAATTCATATCACAGAGCATGGAGAGTATGACATGCGCTTTTACTGAGGGAAAAACATGGATGGAGAAGGTGCATGTGCCTAACACAACCTATGAAGTACCCACTGAGGGAGTGCGGTACATCCAAGGAGCACACTGGTGTTGGAAAGATCCCAGTGGTGTGCCCTCATACTGCGGGCCCACATCCTTGCCTCTGCCAGGTCCTCCTCTGTGGAAGAGAGCAAACGGCAAGCTGCCCCCAGTTAGAGGGTCTGGGCTTACTTGGGAGATCTGCTAGCAGAAGCCCTGAGGACCCAGGGCTGCAGAAAGCAGTCCATGTGAGGGAAACTTGGGTGTTCAAGTGGTTAGAGGAGGGAGCAGGGTCTGCAGGGAAAATCTGCAGTGACTGTGAAGGAGAAGCTGATGGTGAGTCCTTAGATCAGTCCTACCGGCTGGGCTATTTGCCTCCATGGATACAACCTGCCTAAATTCGGCATATTTCAGAGCATCAGGAGAAAAATCCCTGTCTTCTCCATTCATATCTCTCTTCTTCTAGCCTTCTGATCACTGTAGCATGCCAGCACTGTTGCTGAAGAGTTACAGTATTGCTCCACCCTGCACACCCCAACTTCTCCACAAGCCTTACTGTGCTTCCAATGTTGCTTCATTAGAGCAGGCATCATCCTGGGGAGTGAGGAGCTACTGTTGCTCCCCACAGCTACTGTTTGGCAGGATCTGGCCCTGCACTGCTTTCATCAGAGTGCAAATTGCTTTCTACTTTTCATCAGTAAGTCTTCAGACCTTCTCCTCTCCCTCCACAGTGTGACTCTTCTTTTTCCTGGCACACGTTCAGTGAGGTAGGCACACAATAGATAAAGCAAAACCTAATTGCAAGGCATGTAAAACACAATAGATGTGCTGGGAATCTATATATCAATACCAATGGGCATCCTTATGTGCACTGCATCGCTAAGCACCCCTGATAAGGAGCTGGACTGGGAATGCATTGCACAGACAATAATGGATTACTAGCTACAACCCCCAAACTAAATAAATAAAGGAGACAGGCTTCTGGGCTTGTTCATTATTCTTTAATCCTAGGTTAACAAAAACTCAGGGCTCTGGTGGGGATAAAATGTTCTCCCACTGCCCCCTTCTACCTCCCAATTACAATTTTGGATTAATGCAATGAGCTGCCTAGGGTGGTTTGGCCAGGACCCAGGCTCTGAAGTCACTCATCCCTGACAACTGCTGAAGTCTGAACTGCAGCAGCTAGGAAATCTTGGAGCTGTGCTGGCAGCCTGCCTGGAGAGCAGAGGCAGTTTCTATGTCTATATCCCGCTCCTAAGAGATTTGGGGGCTCTGCCTTCTTCTGTCCTCCCCCACTGCCATGTGCCCACAGGCAAGGGAAGCAAGAAGAACTGACGGAAAGGAATAGATGAAACAAGTGACTCTCTGGAAAGCCACCATGAAGAGTGGTAAGATACCTGCATCCCTATAGCTCCACCCCTACAACAGTATCCAACAGTATATGCACACAGAAGGACAGAGACTGAACGGCCCCTTGATATTCAGTCAAGAGGAAATTGGGAAAACAAGAAAAAAAACAAGAATCTTAAAGGAGGAACACAGTGTATGCGTGTGTGTCCTGTAATTGTAGCTAAATGTAAAGTGGCAGCTACTCTTAAAGACAATCCAGATTTTACATTCAGATATTGTCAGAACAGCTACATCACTCAAAGGTGTTACCTCTTAAAACCCTGCACTCTTCTACAAAGTCAGCAAAGGTTCTTTAATTATATTTGCTCGCTATGCTCAGCAAAAGTTTCCAGGGAAGGGAAGGAGAAGATGGTAACTAGAAGGAGAAGATGAAATGTGGATATTTATCAGATTGTTTTCTTGAACGATTCCTAAGCTGGCTGTGATGATACATGGCATCTCCCAGCCCCTCCACAGCAGGAAGGAAACTCAGCCTGCCCGGGGCTGGCAGACCCATTGCAGGCACTGCTCATAGCCAGAGCTCCCAAGTCATTCAGCATGGTCACTGCCATGTTGGTTTGCAGCTCTTCCCCATTTTGATTAAGACTGGTCTTCCTTTGAGCTCAGACATTCTAGTTTCTGCCATGCAGTGGCTTGAAATATACTTTAATGAGGGAAGAGATCGTTTTCCTTAATGGGCTGCTGAGTAGCCCTTTCAGAAAATCCCACCTTTACAGACAAGGAAAGACAGTGATGCCATTGAAAAGCTACTATTATCTGCTTTAGTTACTTTCTTTTTATTGTGTAGTCCTGTCACTCTTGATGTGATCTGTCAGTTAATTGGTGTACCAGTAATGAAGAAAGTTTCCTTCATACTGAGCGCAGACAATTCAGACAGGAAAATAATGCCTAACTTTTCAGACCTATACGCAGTGCCCTTTGCAATAAAACAAACAGGAAATGCTTTGAGTGTGTTTGCAAGATTGTCCTGGGTTCAGCTGGGATAGAGTTAATTTTTACAGGAACCTGGGAGGTGGGGGCATAGCCGGGGCAGCTGACCTGAACTAGCCAAGGAGCTTTTCCATACCATGTGACATCATGCTCAGTATATACATGGGGAGTGGGCCGGGGGGAGGGCTCTCCTGCTCTCGACTTTCGGTGGGGGAAGTGGCGGAGCGTCGGGTCCCGGGTGGTGAGCAGTTGCACTGTGCATCACGCTTTTTTTTATACCCTTTCATTACTACCGTCGTTGTTGTTGTAGTAAATTTTTTTTGCGTTGTCCCAGTAAACTGACCTTATCCCAACCCTCGAGGTTCCAGTTTTTTCTTTTCTCTCCTCCGTCTCCCCCCTATCCCACCGGAGGGGGCGGGAGGAGTGAGCGAGCGGCTGCGTGGTCCTTTGCTACCGGCTGGGCTGAAACCACGACAGTCCTTTTTGGCGCCCAACGTTGGGCACGAAGGGTTGAGATAACGACAGATCTGGCCAGAGCGTGTTGAAACAAATTTGTCATACGCATTCCTTATATTAGATAAATAGATGTTAGTCACAATGTTGATTAATTTGTTTACATGGTGGCGTTTTGTAGGTCTTTATATGCTCTATGTATTGCCTGTAGTTACGTTTCTCACCTCTGGGAGAGTGATTGGGATTATCATTTTGCTGTACTGGGCAATGTCGACTTGTGAAATGATTACATCACTGGTCATGAGGTTAAGCTGGTATCTGTATGAGGCAGTGATATCATTTCCATACTTTGGGCACCTTCTATCGGATTTTATTGGTAATTACAGCCAATCCATGGGGGAGTTAGGGGGGGGATACTTCCCCCCCCGTCCGTTCGCCTCCCTTTTCTGCTTCCGACTAATTACAACAGCTTTTGAGAACTTTGAATATCCTTGGGATGCACAAGCCACTGTGCTGTTAGTGCTATGCCTCCTGAATATGTTTCAGGTCTTGTTTAGGGCTACAAAAAGGCTCTTTAAGAGTACCACCCAGAGATCTGCCCCAAAGCTGGATATTCATGGGTGGCACGGCATGTGGGAGGATATGGGCAGGTATCTAGAGAACTTCTCACCCCCAGTGGCTTGGAAGTTCACTCCCGAACAACTACAGAACCCTCATGAAGTGGTAGAATATTTGAAAGAAAAATGCTGTGGCTATTCCAAAGACGTACAACTCGCTGCACTGTGCTGGGCCCTGGCCAGTATCTACCAAACACTGCTTGATATTAGGCAGCACCCTCAGGGAGAAAAGGGGGAAAAGATGGAAAACAGGGCAGCAGGCACCGTGGCTACCCCTACCGCGGCAACAGGCACCGTGGCTACCCCTACCCCGGCAACAGGCAGCGCGGCTACCCCAACCGCAGTGACGGATACTGCAGCTAAACCAGAGAACCAACCTGTGCCGGTATCAGTCGCCCCTGTACAGAAAAAGAAACACACAAAGAAATCAGTTCGCTCAGTGAGAGATGAAGATGAACCAGGGTCATCACGAGAACAGGAGGAAGAGGCAGAACCTGAAATAATCACCCGATCTCTATCCCTGAGTGAGTTGCGTGACATGCGAAAAGATTTTAGCCGCCACCCAGGTGAGCACATTGTTACCTGGCTGCTCCGATGCTGGGATAATGGGGCTAGTAGTGTGGAATTAGAGGGTAAGGAAGCCAAGCAGTTGGGATCTCTGTCTAGGGAAGGGGGCATCGACAAGGCGATTGGGAGAAAAACACAAGTCCTCAGCCTCTGGAGGCGACTTCTGTTAGGTGTAAAGGAAAGATACCCCTTCAAGGATGAAGTTACATGTCACCAAGGCAAGTGGACCACCATGGAGAGAGGCATCCAGTACCTGAGGGAATTAGCCGTGCTGGAGGTGATTTATAATGATCCAGAAAATGCGCAGTCACCCATAGACCCAGATGATGTCCAATGCACACAACCCATGTGGCGGAAGTTTCTACGAAGTGCACCACCAACCTATGCCAACTCATTGGCAGTAATGTCCTGGAAAGAAGGCCATGGACAAACGGTGGATGAATTGGCTGTCCAACTCCGGCAATACGAAGGAAGTCTCTCTTCCTCCCTACGGGCCTGTGTCTCGGCTGTAGAGGAATTGTCCCGAGAGTTCCAGCAATTCAAAGTGGATATGTCTTCCTCCCCACCTGTACAGGCCCGCATCGCAGCTATTGGGAGTAAGCATTCCTCTGCCCAAGAGAGAGGAGAGAGAAAGTACACACGACAGGCTAACCTGTGGTTTTACCTGCGTGACCATGGAGAGGACATGAGGAAGTGGGATGGAAAACCTACCTCAGTCCTGAATGCACGGGTACGGGAGTTGCGAGAAAAAGCAACCAGGAAAGAGGATTCTTCTTGGAAAACTGCTGCTCCAGTTTCCTGTGAGGAGTCCCCCAGATGCAGTAGATGGGCTGATCACATTTCGGATCCTCTTGAAGGGACTTCTGATTCACGGGTGCGAAAAGTGAGTAACGAATATTCTAACCAGGATTAGAGGGGCCCTGCCTCCAGCCAGGTGGAGGAGAGGGACAACCGAGTCTACTGGACAGTGTGGATTCGATGGCCTGGCACATCAGACCCACAGGAATATAAGGCTCTAGTAGACACTGGTGCACAATGCACCCTAATGCCATCAAGTTATAAAGGGGCAGAACCCATCTGTATCTCTGGTGTGACAGGGGGATCCCAAGAGCTAACCGTATTAGAAGCTGAAATGAGTCTAACCGGGAATGACTGGCATAAACACCCCATTGCAACTGGCCCAGAGGCCCCGTGCATCCTTGGTGTAGATTATCTCAGGAGGGGATATTTCAAGGACCCAAAAGGGTACCGTTGGGCTTTTGGTATAGCTGCATTGGAGACGGAGGAGATTGAACAGCTGTCTACCCTGCCTGGTCTCTCTCAAGACCCTTCGGTCGTGGGGTTGCTGAAGGTTGAAGAACAACAGGTGCCAATTGCTACCACGACGGTGCACCGGCGGCAATATCGCACCAACCGAGATTCCCCGATCCCCATCCATAAGCTGATTTGCCAATTGGAGAGTCAAGGAGTGATCAGCAAGACTCACTCACCCTTTAATAGTCCCATATGGCCCGTGCGGAAATCTAATGGGGAATGGAGACTAACAGTAGACTATCGTGGGCTGAATGAAGTCACGCCACCGCTGAGCGCTGCTGTGCCAGATATGTTAGAGCTTCAATATGAACTGGAATCAAAGGCAGCTAAGTGGTATGCCACAATTGACATTGCTAATGCATTTTTTTCCATCCCTTTGGCAGCGGAGTGCAGGCCACAGTTTGCCTTTACTTGGAGGGGTGTCCGGTACACCTGGAATCGACTGCCCCAGGGGTGGAAACACAGCCCCACTATTTGCCATGGACTGATCCAGGCTGCACTGGAAAAAGGTGAAGCTCCAGAGCACCTGCAATACATTGATGACATCATCGTATGGGGCAACACGGCAGAAGAAGTTTTTGAGAAAGGGAAGAAAATAATCCAAATCCTTTTGATGGCTGGTTTTGCCATAAAAGAAAGTAAGGTCAAGGGACCTGCACAGGAGATCCAGTTCTTAGGAGTAAAATGGCAAGACGGGCGTCGTCAGATCCCTATGGATGTGATCAACAAAATAGCAGCTATGTCCCCACCAACTAATAAAAAGGAAACACAAGCTTTCTTAGGTGTTGTGGGCTTTTGGAGAATGCATATTCCAAATTACAGTCAAATTGTAAGTCCTCTCTACCAAGTTACCCGGAAGAAGAATGATTTTAAATGGGGGCCTGAGCAACGACAAGCTTTTGAACAAATTAAGAGGGAGATTGTTCATGCAGTAGCTCTTGGGCCAGTCCGGGCAGGACAAGATGTTATAAATGTGCTCTACACTGCAGCTGGGGAGAATGGCCCTACCTGGAGCCTCTGGCAGAAAGCACCTGGGGAGACCCGAGGTCGACCCCTGGGGTTTTGGAGTCGGGGATACAGAGGATCCGAGGCTCGCTGTACTCCAACTGAAAAAGAGATATTGGCAGCATATGAAGGAGTTCGAGCCGCCTCAGAAGTGGTTGGTACTGAAACACAGCTCCTCTTAGCACCCCTACTGCCAGTGCTGGGCTGGATGTTCAAAGGGAAGGTCTCCTCTACACATCATGCAACTGATGCCACGTGGAGTAAGTGGGCCGCACTGATCACACAACGGGCTCGCATAGGAAACCCCAGTCGCCCAGGAATTGTGGAAGTGATCATGGACTGGCCAGAAGGCAAAAATTTTGGAATGTCGCCAGAGGAGGAGGTGACACGGGCTGAAGAGGCCCCGCTGTATAATAAACTGCCAGAAAATGAGAGGCAATATGCTCTGTTCACTGATGGGTCCTGTCGCATTGTGGGAAAACATCGGAGGTGGAAGGCTGCTGTATGGAGTCCTACACGACTAGTCGCAGAAACTGCTGAAGGAGAAGGTGAATCGAGTCAGTTTGCAGAGGTGAAAGCCATCCAGCTAGCGTTAGACATTGCTGAAAGAGAAAAGTGGCCAGTGCTCTATCTCTATACCGACTCATGGATGGTGGCAAATGCCCTATGGGGGTGGCTACAGCAATGGAAGAAGAGCAATTGGCAGCGCAGAGGTAAACTCATCTGGGCTGCCGCACTGTGGCAAGATATTGCTGTTCGGATAGAGAAGCTAGTGGTAAAAGTACGCCACGTAGATGCTCATGTACCCAAGAGTCGGGCCACTGAAGAACATCAAAACAACCAGCAGGCAGATCAGGCCGCCAAGATTAAAGTGTCTCGGGTGGACCTGGACTGGCAACGTAGGGGTGAGCTATTTATGGCTCAGTGGGCCCATGATACCTCGGGCCATCAGGGAAGAGATGCAACATATAGGTGGGCTCGCGATCGAGGGGTGGACTTAACCATGGACACTATCGCACAGGTTATCCATGAATGTGAAACATGTGCTGCAATTAAGCAAGCCAAGCGACTGAAACCCCTGTCGTATGGAGGGCGATGGCTAAAATATAAACAGTGGGAGGCCTGGCAGATTGACTATATCACACTTCCACGAACCCGCCAAGGCAAGTGCCATGTGCTTACAATGGTGGAAGCAACCACTGGATGGCTGGAAACATATCCTGTGTCCCACGCCACTGCCCAGAACACTATCCTGGGCCTTGAAGAGAAAGTCTTATGGCAACACGGTACCCCAGAAAGAATCGAGTCAGACAACGGGACTCACTTCCGAAACAACCTCATAGACACCTGGGCCAAAGAACATGGCATTGAGTGGGTATATCACATGCCTTATCACGCACCAGCCTCCGGAAAAATCGAACGATACAATGGACTGCTGAAAACTACATTGAGAGCAATGGGGGGGTGGAACTTTCAAACATTGGGATACACATTTAACAAAAGCCACCTGGTTAGTTAATACTAGAGGATCCACCAATCGGGCGGGCCCCGCCCAACCAAGACTTCCACATACTGTAGAAGGGGATAAAGTTCCTGTAGTGCGCATGAGGAGTATGTTAGGAAAGACAGTCTGGGTTAGTCCTCCCTCACGCAGAGACAAACCCATCCAAGGGGTGGTTTTTGCTCAGGGACCTGGGTACACCTGGTGGGTGATGCAGAAGGATGGGGAAGTTCGATGTGTACCTCAGGGAGATTTGATTTTGGGAGAGAATAGCCAGTGAACTAGGCTGTAGGATATTTAACTGCTAAATAACCTGCCAATGTATGTCATTGTATCTATAGTGTCTATATGCCATATCAAGGGTATTACTGTAAGAATTACCCAAATGACTGAAGAATGGACTTTGAAACTGAGCCAAGAACAACAGTGATAGAACTTGAACTGGCGCCCAGCAATTTCCTCAAGATCAACATCTTCGACCTGCAGACCAAGGGTGTGGGTTGCATCAAATGTACCAGCCAGAAGTTCCAGAGACAGCATACAACAACCCAACACCTCACACCATCTCTCTTATCCTGAAGAAGTGTTACAACAGATGGAGCCTCAAAGTCATGGACTAAATAAAATTGATGGACACATTGGAGGGATAACCCATTGACTAAGGGAATACTATTTGTATGTGTGTGTGGGGGCGGGGTCCATATACATATATATATAAGACGAGGAAAGTGGTAGCGGTTGATTGGAAAATGTAAGATCTGGGCATGATGTAAATGGTACAGAATAAGGGGTGGATAATGTCCTGGGTTCAGCTGGGATAGAGTTAATTTTTACAGGAACGTGGGAGGTGGGGGGGCATAGCCGGGGCAGCTGACCTGAACTAGCCAAGGAGCTATTCCATACCATGTGACATCATGCTCAGTATATAAATGGGGAGTGGGCCGGGGGGAGGGCTCTCCTGCTCTCGACTTTCGGTGGGGGAAGTGGCGGAGCGTCGGGTCCCGAGTGGTGAGCAGTTGCACTGTGCATCACTCTTTTCTGTATACTCTTTCATTAGTACCATCGTTGTTGTTGTAACTTTTTTTGCGTTGTCCCAGTAAACTGCCCTTATCTCAACCCTCGAGGTTCCAGTTTTTTTTCTTTTTCTCTACTCCGATTCTCCTCCCTGTCCCATCGGAGGGGGGGTGGGAGGAGTGAGTGAGTGGCTGCGTGGTCCTTTGTTACCGGCTGGGCTGAAACCACTACAAAGATGAACATTAGGAAAAACAGACCAGTGATATAGAAGCCAAATATAATGAGCCACACTGACCTCAGCTCTAACTGTTTTTATTGAGAACTACATGTGCTCTGCATCTCCAACAGTCAGGTCTCAAGCACCTGGCATTTGGGTAGTCATATTAGGAGCTTAATTTAAAGCAGAACAGTAGTATAAATATATCTCTGTGATAGTGTGGGCACCATAACCATCCTGGAAAAGTTTCCTTTTATAATCTGAGAGCATATTTACTGAATAATTGTGGAGCAGTACTTTTTAAGAGGGAACGGACTTATCCTTATTAAACAGCTTATGTGTTTCTTCTTATAGGTCCATTATTGCCATACTCTTTGATAGGTTCACAATCACCAATTTATTCTACCTTCGCAGCAACAAGGATGTCTTATTTTTGATGGGGGATAGAGCGTGGGTTTTTGGGTTTCTTTAATATCCTGTACTTTTAAACAGATTGGGACTCCCAGTTACCTTTTTTTACAAATAAACATGTCCTCATTAGTTTTTTAGCCCATGTATACTTTGTATGCTATGCTATATAGTTGCATTTGATAAGATTGCAAGAAAGATGCTATTTTCTGATGTGGAGGTAGTTTATCTCCCTTGCTAGTTGTCATGGCATTTTTAAAAGTTCTAACAAACCATTTGGCTTCCCCATAAGATCTCGGAGGGCCACGGCAAGATAAAACAGGTTACATTTCGTCAACCTGCTAAAATGTTAATGAATTCTATGGGTGTAAACACTAGTATCTTACCAGACACTAATTCTTTACATATAGCAAAAATGAAGTACAAAGTCTTCATGGCACCACTAGTATTAACCTAGGATGAGTATATAACATCTGGTCACTTTGACTGGATTTCTATGTCTCACCTGGAGCCTTTGAGCCTGAAGGTTACATCCTGAGAGGCAGAAAAAGTCCCAAGTTGTGTAACAGATAAAGTTTAGTTAGGAAATGGTTACTTAATTGTCATCCCAGAGCAAGCCTCCCAGGAACTTCTGAAAACCGTAGTCCTTGTTAGCATCTCATTATTCAGCATCTTGCTTTTACCCATCTTGCTTTGCTATGGCTTTAATACAAATCATGACAGGAGGCACTTTGGGAGGGCTATTTAAAGCTTGCTGGGGACATACGTCCAGGCACTAGTCAGATCCTCACTGGTATGCTACGGTGTGCCTCCATCAGCATTGCCAGGAGTAAACTCATTCACACTCAGCAAAGGCACTGGTCCTGTAAATGCTATAGCAAATCCAGACGTGATTTCTGCCTGTCCTTTGAAATTCTGTGGCTTCTCTGCTTTTTTTTCTCTTCTAGCAACTCCTTGCTCTGTTCTGTGACATACTTCAGCAGCCTCCCTCGTTCTCATTTATTGACTCCATTTCCTCATGATTTTCCTTTTTAAACCTCTTCTCTAAGCCGCTTGTGTTAATGCACTGTCCAAGCTGCTTTCTTTGCCATCTGCCCAATTACATGTGCTCAGTCTTTTTGGATTTATGGCCTGTTGTGTGTTTATAATAGCAGATGCCAAGTGATCCCTTTCATTTACTGCAGTGAAAACATCATTGTTTTAAATTTCTCCTCTGAGCTGGCTGCACATTTTCAACTCGTTGCTTGTTTCAAGTCATCCTGTGCTTGATAGCTCTGTTCTTAGCCTTACTCAGTCCAAGGTCTGCTTTTGCCATCTGCTCCTTTCATGGATTATATATGAATAGGACCCAGACACAAATCTGTCCTATCAAGGCATCTCTAAAAACTGTCAGCATTAGAAATGCACTCCCATTTCTCTTAGCTCAGCTACAGAAGAGTATTCCTGTGATTTTTTTTCTCTCCCAATTAAAAGGAAACATTTCCGGTTCATTTATCAGCTGTTGTAAAGCAACATCATTGAAGTTAGCAGGGCTGTACTGATTTATGCTCATTGGGAATTTGGCACATGAGCCAAGCTTAGTAGCTTCTCCATCAAATGCTCTTTCATTGTATCTCTTTCTAGCTGCGCCTTTCTTGATGATACAAAATTTGGACCTACTATTGCTCTAACAAGAAAACAGCATCATCTTTTTTCTGTGCTTTGTGTCTAGTGTCATCATTTATCTCAGTATAAAATATCACTGTCAAATAATCCCACGCTTCAGTCTGACAGCTTATTATGTCGACTTTGCAATGGTATAACCCATCTTAAAAGTTAAAAGGTTATGGAATATAAGGTGTCCAAAGCCAGAGTCTCCTAAACTCACCCTCCTTGCAATGTCCCTGTTGTGCAAATACCTGGGGACTTGGCTGCCAGAAGAAAATGTTCTTCTCCCTGTGTACATAAAGCTTGCACTGGGGCAGAGTCAGTCTGATCTCGCCACTGGGTTTACAGGTGAGCCACAAAGATTCAGATCTGCAGTCAATCACTAATTTATACTGTCTTCACAATGTGAGAAGTCCTTCTAGCTCCTGGCTCTAGGGACACCTTGGCTGAGTCCCATGTCTGTACTGGTGCATATGCATGGTTCCTCCAAGGTGTACATATCGTCAGATAAAGTGAACATTTGAATTCAAGTGAATTTTAATCCAATAGCACGAAAGTCCTGGATGGGAAAGGTGAGAGAAAGCAGTTTTGAGCAGTCTTAACTAACTCCTTCAGATCCCTTCTTAGCTAGAGACTTGGCCTGGCTTTGCCCACACACAGACAAAATCCTGCTGTTCTGACTCACAGCTGTGTCACTATAGCTTTATGACAGTATAATTCAAATCTGATTCCTTTTTCTCCTGTTTTTTCTGATGTTAATTACAGAAAGCGCTTCAGTTCTCTTTCCCTATCCCACCTCAGCCTAATCTTTTTGTATTATCTCTTTCCACATATGTTGTCATTTTCCCTTGTGAGAAATAGCAACTAAAATACTTTTTCTTCTTTCCTGTTTAGTAGACACTCAACCAGGCTGTTTCCTTGGGGTATTTCTTTCTTAGGAAACAGAAAGCAGTCATTTGTTGACTTACTTATCCAAAGTTTTCTTTTCCCTGCCCCTCCCTCCAGTCTGACTTTTTAGCTGAGGAAGCAGTGTTCATAGCAAGGGAATGTCTCTGCCTCTCCAAAGATTGCTGTTAAGTCATAACAACCTCACCTTCTACCCCTTGCCTGCTGGCCTGTTTATTGCTCCCTGACTGGATGAAAAGGCACTGAGAGATGACTTCTGTCTACAAATTCCCTAGTGCTGACCCCTGTAGATTTACAGGTTTCAGAGGGCTGTAAGCTGCATGCATCTTTGCAGATCAGATTCCAGCCTTGAGATGTGTAACTGCTGTACACATAGACCAAAAATATAGTCCCTGGCCTAAAGAGCTTCCAAAATCAATGCAAGACAAGTAAGAGAAATGACAGAGAAAAAGAGAGAGAAGTGGACAGAGCAAAAAGTGCTATAGGTAGCAGCAAGACTCAGAAGGCTTCTCTGGATTTGAAATCTTTTCTAGGTTTCAGGGCCAAGGAAAGCATGCAGGAGCTCTCCATGTGATGGAGAGCCAAAAAAAAGAATAGCTGCGGATGGTTATTTCTTCTCACACACGTGGGGAGCAGAACGCAAAAACATGGAGGTGTCCGGGGGAGCAATTAAAAGACAGGCACTGAGAGCTGCCACTCTGGGCCAGCTGGATGTATGGGAATTTTTATGTTGTACCTCTTCTGCAGATGGAAACTTCTACTAGCAGGAAGCTTTTGCTCACTTTTTCCTGTCCTTTCTGCCAGTTACATACCTTTTGCTTTGATCTAGAAAGCAGGTGAAAATTTTATGGCAAATTAAAGGTCTGGAATGACATTTTGCTACCTGCTGCATGTTATTAGCAACTGTATTTACTTTGTTTGAACTGGTAACATTACACAATGAGAAATCACAGAGAGCCAGCACTGTTGCTGTTGCCTGAGTTGTGGTACAGTAGTGCTCTCTAACATACAAGATCTGTTGCCAGGGCATGCTAGTTAGGTCTGCTTAGAGATTTTTTTGGGTATCTGTTGCTAATTTTGCAGGGCCACAGTGATCCTTCATTCCTGGTCTACGTGCAAACTAATGATCTGTGCTGCAGTTTGTCTTTTAATTAACTTCCAGAGGGGCCGCTCACTGAGATGCAGATTATGAACTGAATTACTCACAAAGGCAGAGAATTAAGGAGGTGCATGCTCACCTCCAGTGGCAGGATGCAGTGAGCACTGTGCCACTGGTCTGAGAAATTGGGAAAGATCTTACATGGATCATCTTGCAAACAGGGTGAAGCTTGGCAACAATTACTCTACCCTACTGCTATTAAAAGTGCAGATACTGGAGGGGAAGGATTACTTTGTACCTTTTTGTATAGCATCTCATGTGGGCACTGCTGTCGATTTTTGGGGCAGGCTATGAGGCTGCATGGACTAAGTTCTACTTCCAAGCCTCCTCAAAATTATCTCCTTTTTCCTGAATGTTCAAGCTGTTGAGCATTTGGAGAGAATTATAAATTACATACAGCCATCTTAGTTAGGAAGTAGATGCTCTCCTTGCGTAGTAAAGGCATGCTGTGACTGAGGAACTTGCAAAGACCAGAAGGCAGTTGGTGGGCCGTCTGTCTGCTGCTAAGTTACAGCCAGACCTAGCTGTAAGCATCTTCCCAGCAAAGAAAAACGCTTGAAGAAGATCAGTCCAGAAACTTATCAGAATTATGCTAGGTCAGCATGGACCTCTTGGACTCAGAGATAACCCAACTGAGGTATTGTGGTTTAACCCCAGCCAACAACTAAGCACCACATAGTCACTCACTCCTCCCCCTCCCAGTGGGATGGGGAGGAGAATCGAAAAAAAGTAAAACTCATGGCTTGAGATAAGAACAATTTAATAACTGAAGTAAAATAAATAATAATAACAATAATAATAAAATATAATAATAATTGTAATGAAAAGGAATATGAAAAATAAGAAAAAACAAGTGATGCACAATGCAATTGCTCACATCCACTGACCAATGCGTGAGCAGCAAGCCACCCCTGACAGCCAGCTCCCTCCAGTCTATATACTGAGCATGATGGTATGGAATATCCTTTTGGCTAGTTCGGGTCAGCTGTGCTCCCTCCCAGCTTCTTGTACATCTGCTTGCTGGCAGAGCATGGGAAACTGAAAGATCCTGAACTTAGGATAAGAGCTACTTAGCAACAACTAACACAACAGTGTATCAACGTTATTCTCACACTAAATCCGAAACACACTGTACCAGTTACTAAGAAGAAAATTAAGTCTATCCCAGCCAAAACCAGGACACCAGGTTTGGAAGAGTGTGTGCAAATGCGGTGGGATAGCTACTCTGAATGCAGCTCAAGCTATTCACTGTGGATTAGTTTTTCCGGGATGAACGAGGTGGCTTTGGGAACACTGCCAGACTGTTCTGACCCTGCTTGTGCCCATAGCCAGAATGACCTAGCAGGGCCTCAAAAAAAATCAATTTAGTTATAGAATAAATGACATACAACTTGCAAGAAGCAGAGTTGATTTACTGACTGATAGGAAGGATCCAGGAGCTACCACTGCTGTCCTGATCCTAGTACTGTGCTGATGGGAGCAGAAATATGCAAAAAGTATTTTCTCTCTGGGAAAATCATCACCCTTACCTGAGGACTTTACTGCTCCATCTTTGCTGCTGGGGATTCTGGCATGGGCTCTGTGGGTGGGCTTCAGCTTTCTTTAACCACCTAAATGTGTAGGCTGACATAGGTCTATGGTTGTCCCTTTACAACCAAGATGGTAGGGAGATGGTGGCATTTCCAAAGAGGAGCTTACCTGGGGCTGGGGCAAGTGGGATGAGTCATTCTCTCAAGATGCCCATCTCTATTGACTGTGGAGGGACCCTGGACCCCCAGCATAGACTGAGCCCCTCAATGAAGCTAGGAAAGATGAAACCCTAGCTTAGACCAGTAGTTTCTACAAAGAAGGTGGAAAATATTTGTTCCTTAGTGTATTTTTAGTCTCCTAAATTGCATACTTACTTCAGCAGAAGGAGGTGTCAGTCTGAGCTTCATAGAAAAAAACAGGGATGCTTGCTAAGTCTTAGACCCATCATAGCTTTTTAGCCTCCCACCACCTCCCCATTGGACAAGACACTGGCTGCTCCATGGCTTTCCTTCCCTGTGCATGCCACCTGTCATCAAATGAAGGTAGTTCTTAGTCCTAAATCTTAACTAAGAGAAATTGGAGGACAGCAGACCTGAGTTAAACAAAGAGCAGGAGAGAAAGGTGAGGAAGGGGGAAAAGTGAAAATAGGAAAAGAGGACACAAGAAGTGAACAGATTGTGACAATGAGGTACAATGGTACTTGGGGGATATTCCAGATTCTGGGGAAAATATAAGCTCCTATATTTTGGGGGTGGACGACTTCTTACTGGTGAAACAATACCAGGAGAAAGGAGGGTCTTCAGAAAGACAAGATGGTGTTTTTTTCCAAATGTATCCTGGAACATGAGTAGCCCTGGGCTGCTGGTTAAACCTGAAGTGAGCAATCCTGGACTTCTGCTGCTGCAAATCCTCTTCATTAGCAAGACATTATATTTAGGTCTCTCCTGACAGGTAGGAGGACAAGAGATTGGCAAACAAGTTACAGCAAAATCAGAAATGACTAAACTTTTCATGCTGCACAAGGTGAACTTGAGCTCATACTTTTTGGGGGAATTCAAGAAAAATTGTTGCATTTTTTTAACTGTTCATGCACTCGTAACAAAGAAGATACTTGTGTGGGTGATGCCACAGTTTTAAAATATGCACACAAACAGCACAAGCTTCTGTTGCTTTACTCTGGAACCAAATCACATTAGTAGCAGTTCTTACACTAACATCCTCACAGCATCAGGGAGAGAGCAGGACCTTAACACTTACAAGCCATTGCTTTCAGTAACTTTTGCTCTTTTTTTTATCAGAAAAGGAAATGCTAATTTAGAAGGGGCAGAATTCTCCTAGGCTTACAGAGAACTAGGTGTTATGCATGCATCTTTGAACTTCCACATGTGATACAGAAGATTTAGTCCCATCATCTGAATAGTACTCAGATCCCTAGGAAAAGAGGTCTTTTCTTTCCTTTTACCCACTGCCAGACTGCTATTACAAGCCTGCTTGTTTGTTTTAATTTATGAGGTAAGATAGAAATTAAATAGTAGAAACCAAAATTATGTCAAGCTACCAAATCAATTTGGAAGATACGACTATGTTGTGTGAGACTGTGAGAAAACCTGATGTTCCATACTAATACAATGATGCCCTGCAGATAACTTAAGACAGGCTTAAAACAGACAAAAGGATATTTTTCCCAAAGTGTATGGTACAACTGTGGAACTCATTGCTACAGGATGCTTGTGGAGGTCAAAGGTATAAAAGGGCTGGAAAAAAGGGTAGATGAATACATAGAAAGTTGATATCCCGAACAGCTATTAAACTTAATGCTCCAGGTGCTCTGGATGTGCAGCACAGGAGATGAAGGTCTGTCCTAAAGACTAAAGAATTTATGTTTGCCTTTTTTGTTTGTTTGTTTTTTTTGTTGAGCATCCACATTATTGATTTCTACTGTAGACAGGATGTGGGTCTCAACAGTCCTTTGGTCAGTGTTTAGACAGATCTTGTGTTTTTGTACTTTTGCCTGTGTCAGAAGAACAATACTGCTGTCAGCCCAAATAATCTTATTTAAGGAGGTCATAGGGCTACAAAAATTAGTTACAGAAGCAAGTGTAACATGGGCAGACCATTAGAATATATTACTCTGCATTCATGGGAAAAAGCCTTCTTCCTTGATGCTACACCGAAAAGAATAATGAGTTAGTTCTTTATGCAGTTTCAGGTAATAAGCATCGTTGTGAATGAGATGGTGAGTAGTATGAGAAGGTGCAGTAGTTGCAAATTCAATACTTTATAAATGTAAACAAATCAAATCACAAGTGAAAGGCATTGGCTAGTTTTTAGCTCCTGGAAGCAAAGAAGAAAGTGTTTATGAATGAAAGGTATGTGTGGTTCTTCACACAGGATATATGCATTAAATTTGCAAATAAATGAGATAGATAAAGACAAACACTCTGATAAATCCTATCATGCATTGCTTGAATGAAAACTTCATTATAAAATGGAAATGGAAAGTATTTTGGTTTATTTTCTGATCCACGCTGAATGCATATAACAGTTGCTGTTCAAAACCAGCACGGATTCCGTATGATACTCAGCAATTGTTTTTTCCCAGTCTTTAACTTGAACGGGATGAGTTGAATTTTAGCTGTAGATGAACAGAAAGAGAACTCAGATTTACATATATGTACTAATTTTGTGGACAGTTTAACCCACTAAAGGTTGAGCTCATCGACAGATACTGAAGAGCACTTGCCTCTCTAGGCAATGGAGGGCAGTCACTGAAGCAAATACTTAGAGGAGCTCTGGACTTACTGCTTCAGTTAGGGTGACCTACTATGCCTTGACCTTACAGATTGACACAGGGACAAGAGGATTATTTGCTTTTCAGGCTCTGTAGTTTCCCTGAGAGAGGGCATTCCAAGCAAATATTTCCAGAAGGGTGTATTTCCAATATCATTAACAATAATGCTCCTAGATACACCATGAAAAACTGGAGAAAACATTAGGTGTACAGAATGAACAACTCATTCCTCTGAGCTTAAATGATGTAAGAAGTAGGTCATAGGCTTTATGCTGAATCCCTACCTAAGGTGATTTTCGCCCATTGCTACACAGACATCGTTAGTCTGTTGAAAATCTGCCAGAAATGTTTTTCAGTAGTTGCTGAGCCTTGATCATGAGGATGAAGGGAAAAGATATCCTTAATGACCTTTTCCATTTCTTGTTTCTATCATACTGAGAACAGAATTTTCCTCTAGTAACTTAAGTAAAAAGCTATCTCTCTTGACTTTTTTTAATGTCCTTAGCAATAAGATAATTTATTTTCTTTCTTCTTCTGCCTAGAATTGAAACAGTTTGATAAACAGGCCAGTCAGTGGTACTAAACATATATTTTAATAGTAAGGCCCACTGGGAAAATATTCTGGCTTTATTGAATTTAGAAATGAGTACCTTTAAAACCAAAGAATGCTTTAAAACCTTGGCAGTTCAAAAGACAAAGGCAAATAAATCAATAAGGAGACATAGTTTGTATGTTGTTTTGGAATATCTTTTCTTGCAACAGAAGATATAAAAGCAAATATTGGTTTACGCTGCTTGGATTTTGATTGCTACAAGGAGCTTGAAAGTCACGTACAGCATGAGTAATAATTAAATGACGTCTCCTGTGGCAATGCAAAACCAAAGTCCTGACTACTTACTTCATTCCCATTGTACCTTTAAACAACCTGGCTCACATGTTTGATTGCACGTGGAAATACTCTGTTTAGCAGATGAATACACAACAAAGTAGCACTCACTTCTGAACATTTTTCCCATCCCTTTATGAATATATCAGACTCAAAAGTCTGGCCTCAAGCACACTTTTGACACCCATAAAGGCAAAAAGTGCCTGACTCTGCATCTCATTGGGAACATCAATCCTGTCACTGATTTTAGATGGAAGGTTTACTTTGTAAGAGAGTGATGGATGGCAGATGGCTACATAAAAACTGTGACACCCATTTTAGACAGGTTTTCCAAGCCAAATTCCAGGATACTTCATCACATTGTCTGCAGTCTCAGCTAAATTTCAGAGACTATTTCTTTGGCTTCCTTAAACAGATATGCAGCTCCCCTCAGCAAGGACATATAGCCCAAAAGGACTTGCACTGCAGACCTGAATGAAATAAATCAGTTACAAGCTTCCAACTCCATGGTTAACGCTGACAACATGAGTCACTGAGTAAAGAAATATATTTATTTAACTACAAATCACAAGTGTAGGCTAAACCATAATAAAAAACAAACAAAAAAAACCCAAAACCCACCACAACTCAAAACTCCCAAAACCCTGCATTTGGGCATTCTTTTTATTTGTCTTCCACAGATGAAAATTACAGGATTTGGCATTTCTAAGCTTTTACTAGCACCACATAACTAACAAATTTTCTGCAAATGAAAAGTGAGGAAATCAGGCATTAACATGATTCCAGCTGCTTGAGCTCTGAGGATGACAGCTGATCACAAGATGGAGGTGAACACACTGGACTTAAACTAGTAGGTAGAAATCAGGATAGTCCCATTCAAACCAATGATATTTCACCATTGCAGAATCAGCCAAACATCTGGCCAGTTATAACTCATAAGAATAAATTTGGGTCCATCCTAGGTATCAAAACCTGTTTTGTCTCCTGTTTATTTCCATGAGGTCTGCAGTTTGCTCTACCAAGTGACCCAGTCACCTCCTACCAAGTGAAGACACACCAAGCTTGTCTCAATTGGATGCATTTCTGCATGTACAGCTGAAAGTAGAAGAGATTTATATAACTGGTTGGTTATTTTGTTTTGTTTTTAAATATTCATCTTATAACTGCTAAATGAAAGGAATGGATTGTCTTTTTGTTGCAAAATAAAAGAGCTGAGCAGAAATATGGACATATGCAAACACCAAGACTGAGGGACTCAGAGCAGGTGCTGCCCTGCCATTATACAATGAGGGAGGGATGCCTTAAAAGCCATCCTGTATGCAAGGGTGGCTCTAGCATGTACAATCTATCTCACACTACAACGCTTAATCTCCTGCTCCATTATATAAAGCGAAACCAGTGCAGCAGCCTGTGAGTTAGCAGGCAGACTGCTATGGGTAGAGCTCTGCAAAGGCAGGACTTGACAGATAGAGCATCACTCTTGCTCTGAGATCCATGGCAGATGAATATTTTCTCCCCCCACCTCCATGGGTTAACTCACGTCTTGGCAGTGAAGTGACTTTCAACTCATGTTCTGTGCCAAAATAGCAGCAGATCATAGAAAGTGCCTAGCCATGAGACTTTCCCCTCTCTACAGCACATAGCTCTAGGGGGCTAGCTGCCACTTTCCTGGGACCAGTTGGCACAATTAACTTGTCCCTGCTTTTGCCAAGCCCTGCTACTACCTTTACCCCTAATCTCCCACACTGACCAGACACAGTTTACAAACTTTTTGCTGTCCTGAGTCCCACTCCCTGCCCCGTGGTTACCATTGCACTCCCTGCCATGTCAACAATACCCTGCTCCCCATCATGCTCCTCTACCTGCCCATGAAGTGCTACCACCACTTCTACCCTCTAACCCTTCCTGGTGTCCCAACATGCCCTCTTTGGATCAGCCTGGAAGGAAGAAAACATGCCTCTGAAAGACAAGCTGCTGGTCCTCAGAATAAACTCTGTTTACTTCACTGTTATAATTCATGTCATTTAAGGTAAAAAAACATACATGCCCCACATGGAACAAATCTGGGAAAAGAAGAGATGGTGACAGCTATAGGGGTGTTCCTACATTAAGTCAGAGTACATGCCAAAGTCCAGCACCTTCAAGCAATGAGACAGAGAGATAGCGGGCCTGTCTCTCAAGCCTGCTGGCCCTACAAGACCCTGCAGACTGATAGCCTCCTTTGGCTCATAAACTTGACACAATGTGACATGGTAATTCGGAAGTGAGCAGACACGTCACACTAATTTAACCAAGTGACTGTTATTTTTCCACCACGGCAGAGTACTTTTTAAGGGAAAACTTCCCTGATTTCAGCAGTGATGGCTCAAGCACAGCAAGAAATACAGCCTGCTTTGGTCTTCTGTCACACTCATTGCTGCTGCAGAGAAGTGGGGAGCAGAGACTTGCCAAATGGTTTTTCAACTATTTTAGTGGTTCATTCTGAAAATATCAAGTGGTGATGAAAAGCCTCATATTTACACCTCAATAAGCTGAGATCTTCTGTACAAAATGACTGCCATTTAGCTGCTGGGAAAAAAAATTCTTTGGCTGAGAGGGGTCAAACTGAGGTTTCCATCAGAGATTGTTCATGACGCTTTATCACTGCAAAAGGGTTCATACAGCCTTCCTTTTGGCCTTAGCCACAATTCTGGCTTGAACACTCTTTGACTACCTGCTTACTCCCAACCCCAGCTCAGATAAAGTATCGTCCATTGATTCCTGCCGTAAAATTCAGCAGAGTGCTGCAAGGATCTGCCATGTTACTGCTGCACTCCCTGCCAGAGCTAGTGACAATCAACAGTGGAAAAGTGGAACCATCAAAACACAGTGCTCCTAGCTCAGGAAGCCCAGAACAGCTCTTAGCCAGGAAGGTGTCCCAGAAAGGCCCCTTTTACCTGTGCACGGTTTCTGTGCAGGTTCTCCACATACCTGTTAAAGGCTGGAGTCAGCACATTGGGATAGAAGGACTTTGCTGTGATTCTGGGAGTCATTTTAAGTTCGCAACTGCATTCTTCCCAGGTGTCGTGGTTTAACCCCAGCCAGCAACTAAGCACCATGCAGGCGCTCACTCACCCCCCCGCACCCAGTGGGATGGGGAGAAAAATCGGGAAAAAGAAGCAAAACCCACGGGTTGAGATAAGAACAGTTTAATAGAACAGAAAAGAAGAAACAAATAATGATAATGATAACACTAATAAAATGACAACAGCATTAATAAAAGGATTGGAATGTACAAATGATGAGCAGTGCAATTGCTCACCACCCGCTGACCGACACCCAGCTAGTCCCCCAAGCGGCGATTCCCACCCTCCTTCCCAGTTCCTATACTACATGTGAAGTCACATGGTATGGAATACCCCATTGGCCACAGCTGCCCTGGCTGTGTCCCCTCCCAACTTCTTGTGCCCCTCCAGCTTTCTCTCTGGCTGGGCATGAGAAGCTGAGAAATCCTGGACATTAGTCTAAACACTACTAGCAGCAACTGAAAACATCAGTGTTATCAACATTCCTCACATACTGAACTCAAAACATAGCACCGTACCAGCTACTAGGAAGACAGTTAACTCTATCCCAGCTGAAACTAGGACACCAGGAAAAAACATTTGTTGTCTCTTGCCCAATATATTTCCCTTTGTTTCCCCAAAAGCACTGCACCAAAATCACATGAAAATTTAATGACGCAGTATGTTTCATCGGGGGGCAGTTTCCTGAAAAAGATCATTTGGAAAGAAACCAAGCACGATTGTTAGAAAAAATATCCTGCTCCAGCTGCTAGTGTGCCTGGAGGTCAGTTCCTGCATTGACGGCAGAAGAGGCAGAGGTGTGGGGCTCGCACCAGGGGCGACGGGCAGAGCTGGGCAGCCACCGTCAGTCTGTCTTCCCCAGCTCCATCAGAGCAACAATCCTTGACAAAGAGAAAAATTTTCTCTCCAAAAGCTTTTGAATTGCTGAAATATATGTTTATGACTGAATCATCTCCCTCTTCCCCCAGAGATTTTTATGAGCTTTTGGTGTGCTGTTTCTCACCTTTGAACTTTAAGCTTTGCCCCTTTGGTTATGACTTTTGGATTTGCAGAGACCACTGTGTGTTAACAACAGCCCCTTGAGTCATTCCACTTGACTCCAAAATTACGCTGCGGCAGAGAGCAACACAGGGTGAGCTAGCCACATGTTTGGCCATGTGGTGTTGCTGCTTGCCACCAGTGAGCTTGACAATGAGTAAGACCTGAGCCCTGCCAGTGAGTCCCATCCTCCCTGGCTGCTGGCATCTCCATAGAAAGTTCCCTGCCATCTGCAAGAGGCCGGCAAAGAGCTTTATTCTCTGCAGCTATCCCTTAGTATAATGTATAAAGGAAAAAAAGGTGAGGATATCAGCAGGACTTTCATGTGGCAGCATTCAGTGCGGGTCATGGCAGTGCTGGTGAGACAAAAGCAGCTTCAGCCTGATATTCAAGCTGGGATGCTTCTCTACATCTCTTGGCTGAAAGTTTCAAATCCACTTGAAGACTCAGCTCCCTTTAATTTTCAGTGGAAAGGGACCACCTAAGTCCTCCAGGCAGCTGAGGAGTTATAGCACTTGAAAAGCTGGAGCATGGGCTACAGGTCTTCTGAGGATAAAATTCATCTTCAGATTTGTGGCATCTTGGGTGAGGCTGGAAATCGTAAGATACAGAGCCAGTGTCCTTCTGGACAGAAAGGCAAAGGCTAAAAAGGGAAAAGAAATGATAAAAAAGAGCTTTTTAAAACTCTTTTCTCAGCTTATGTAAACTCTGTCAAGCTTGGGGTGGGAAGACAAGTCATTCTGCTTTTTAATCCAAGCCAGTTCTCAAATTTATAGCAGAACTAATTTGAATTTTTGCAAAGGGAAAAGTTTTTCATAGGTAGATGGCTTTTTTTATTTAAACACACTGAAAAGTAAATACGATATTATAGGGTCTATTTCTTATGAAGTGTTGGATGGCATTCCTGAGCACATTCTCAGAATTGTTACTGAAATGATCATCAAGAGTTTTTATTTCTTGGTTCTTTCATAATCCTTGCTAGATTTTTTTAATTTTTGGTAAATGCAACATAAAGAATTTCTAGAGCATATTTTAAAACATTGCAGTGCTCTGCACAACAAATCCAAAACTCTGTAAAATGGAAACATTTTGCAAATATCTACATAATATATATTCCTCAGTTATTAATTTCCTTCACCAGCCTTCTCCAAGAAAAGTTTTCTGTATGTTTAGGAACATTTTATCATAATACTGTGAAATAAATATTAGCACCATTATAGCAACAGCTGAGTGCCATTTCTCCAGTTCACACATTCCTAATGCACCCACTACTATGGTATCTAGGCTGATGCTGTGGGAGAGACTGGGCTGAACAAAAAGTCTGCCTCAGCTTTGGTCTATAGTTTGTCCTTAACATCATCTGCATAAAGACTTATAACCTGTGCAGAGGAGAGAAACATGAAAGGTGAGGTAATGAAGGGAGGAAGAAATATCCATACTCCAAATGTCATGACAGAGCTAGAGCAAAGAATATTTCATAGAGATATTAATATTTCCACTTACACTGTTCTGTGTGTGGCACCCAGATAACAGGGGGAGAAATACTTACAGTAGACAGAAAGTTAAAACAGATTGGTCTGAGTGGAAATAATTTTATAAATTTACTACTCCAAGGTTTCACTGGGTAACAAGAATTTACCATCCCTGCCAACCTCAGCTTCCTTCAGAGACCCAAACATATAACATCGCTCATCTCTAGGCAAACTGCTTCAGACAAAGACAAAGTTATTATTCTCAGAGGTAATTAAAACTTCTATCAGACCTCATTGAGGAGCAAAGAGGTATTGAAAGCAAATGGATGAAAAATAATAATATTAAAAGAACCTCTTGCCTCACCTTCAATTAGCTACCCTGTCTCCAGCAAGCTAACTGTGTGGTTCATTACTGATGAATAACTACCACTAAAGTAATGGACTCAAACCGGCGATCCCAGGATCACTCATGTGGGGAAACTTTAGTACCAAAGTATTCAACAGAAGCTTTCCCAACAGACAAGGAGGGGGCGAGAGGGAAGCAGGATCTCCCCAGACTTGGTATGGCCAGCACATAGCTTGAGTGCACTCAGTTCAGTCTTATAAACCTTTTCCTCACAAGAAAGCACAGCGAAAAATTATAACTTGCTTTTTTTTTGTTTGGTTTGTTTAAAAAAAAAGGTGTAAAAGTAAAAGCAAATCCTTTGAATGACGAAGGCTATAAAAATATCCATACCCTTCTCCCTCATTCCAACTAAAATTCTGCAAAGGAGATGGCTTAGCAGAAAGCAGGGAGCAGACTGAGTTTACTTTTACAGCACATTCATTTCCTCCACTTTTAAGCCTTTGAATCTGGGAAGCTGCAATCTGGTTTCAGTAAAAAGAGTGAATCTACTGCAGAAACACAGTGAGTTTTGCTGTTCATTAACCTCACATATGTCTAGATATGTTCCATAAGTTCAGTGATCTGCAGCTACAGCCTGAACCTCCTCTCTGTTGCCCCAGCTCCTGGCTGGTGTGATCTCTGAGAGACACCCGAAGAGGCTGAGGGCTGAGCTTTCTCGCACTCAGAGCAAGGAAGTAGGCAGTGCTCTGCAGAACTGTTCCAGGAGATGGGAGTTTTGTTGCAAGCATCATCCAAGATACAGAAGGTTCATTTAAAACATTTTGAAAGAGATTAAGTCTTCCAGTGATAAATCCTGGGAGTCCTTGCAGAATCACACATATCCTCAGCATGTAAAAAAAAGAAATGTGAGTCAGGTCCACTCATTAGTTGACCTCATACACCATCTCCCCAGCATAAAGAGGGATCAGGCCCTCTGAAGCAGACAAGAGGACACAAGAGAGGCCACTGTACCAGTATATACAGTTTCTTTATCAGGATATAATTCTCTTTATGTCTTAACCATACAAATGAATTTGGAATAGAACCACAGCTAGGATAAATCAGCTAAAGTCCCCTGGCTTCATTAGAGCCCTGCAGATAACCAGGAGACAGGAATCAGTCCATTATTTTTTTTCATCCAGAAATTTTTACTCAACAGGATGATAAGGATTTTTGAGCATGGGTCCATATCTCTCCACCCACTGCAACACAAAGATCTCTTCCTTCAAGGAACCTCAAGCCCAGGTTGTTCTGCTGAGAGGAGATGAGAAGTCATCTGATATAGTGTTGGGCAAGTGCTTTTCTTTTGCACTCCACTGAAGAGAAATAGCTGGTAACAGGCAATGAGCACAGAAGCAGATTCAGTATGTCCAGTGGGCAATGCAGACAGTTGCTGCCTGTAAACTGTATGATACTTGTCATTATGGTCCCCTGAGGCCCGGGGCAGGGGGTGTGGTAACAGAGGAAGAAGGAGGGTCAGAGGAGTCCCTGGAAGCTCAGCCCTCATCCTCATGAGGTCAGGAAAATGGGAACAACAGGACTGCACATAGATGGCCCATCTGTGTCCAGCATCAGGCAGCGATGTGCATGCATTGCTGTGGCGCAGTACTTTTCAGTGCCTTTCCTGAACATACATTTTTAGCTCTCTCTATACAGAGCTGTCTGTAGCACTTTTACAGTTCTAGAAACAATATGATTTCTTTAAGACATTTGCCCTGCCACTGTCTAGCACTTTTTATTCTGCCAGGAGCTAAGACTTGACACTTCTCCTGAATTTTAAGAGAAAAAAATCTTTCTTCTTGTTTCACCTGAACAGGAAGGCTGTGACAGAAAGACTGCAAGAAGGGAATGGGCTTGCTGTGAAAGGAGGGGTGGGAAGGGATTGACTAATTTAAGCACAGCAGTGGGATGCCCTCCTGCCATCCCAACCCCTTTTTTCCCAGTACCCTAGGTGCCAGCACATCCAGACACCAACATCCCCTCTCCTAAATCTGGTCTGATTTTCCTGGTCCCCTGACCCTGGTTCTGCCCTGACCTACAGCTCCCCAGAACCTGCCCCTCTGAGTATGGGGTCTGAGAAGTGGAAGGAGCAGCATATGCCAGCGTTACCATCCTGTTCAGCAGAGCTAACCTGAACTTTGCATGGTATAAAAAAAGTGAAAATCTCCAACAGCAGCTGCAAAGCAAATAACCACACTAATACCATCTGGACTACACTGTGGGGGTACTTGGAGTAGTATACTAAAGGAGAATTTTAGTCTGTCTGCTTTCATTTTCTATATTAACATTAAAGGCAGATACTGGAACAAAGCCAGCACAAGAGCAAGCCTTTGGGGGAAATTACTTTCTCAGCCTCGCCTATCCAGCTCTGCACTAAGCAGCTCTCTGTCTTGATGTTTCCTTTTTAATTGGTTGCTCAGAATTGGCAGGCCATTTCAGTGAGAGATGTCATGTTGTTCCCTTGCTTTACTGGAAGTTTCAGTACAGAAGCCTTGATTCAGCAGATAACTTTTTGGCTGTAGGCAAGAAGTTAGAGACCATCGTGGAATTTATGGACCAAGAATGGTAGAGCCTTTAACACACAGACACAGCATGAATGGTAATGAAGCTCAGTACTGCTGCCCCCACCCTTCCTGAATAAAAGCATGACACAATTGAAAACACAAGGTTTTCTTATGCAGATCAGGATCAGCCCTCACTCCCCTGACAGTGAAATATCCCAGCCTTCAGACATGGCTCACAGCATCCTGCTTACTGTGATCATCCCATGATCCAGCACATCTCTACCATGAGCAAGACCCCAGGACAACAATTCACTCCTCCCATCGTGATTACCGCTAATCACCTGCCTCACATAACCTCAAATTTAGCCACTATTCTCTGCCAGGGCCTGAGCCAGTGCCCTGTGGCTCTGTCACATGTGCCCTGCTCCAGCTGCTGCTCGTGGCCTTCATGGACTGCCCTCCAGAGACCATGCTCACACCTACAACCGCCACAAAGTGCCCTGGGGCCTCTATCACACATCCTCAAGGCTAATGGTCCATAAACCCGACTGCTGTTGCCCTGTTTTCCCCAGGACAGCACCCCAAACAGTTGTCCAGGTCATACTTCCACGTGCCTGGGTCCTCACTCCCATACCCCAGTCTCCTGTGCCAGGCTCTCCATGCTCCTTCAGCTCCTCAGCAGCACCACTGCTATCCCCTACGCTGCTCTGGGATGACTGCTCATCAGGCTGCATCCATTCCACACATCTGCCATAGCAAACAACCTCTGCTTCCCCAAAGAGCCTGTTTTCCCATCACCAGGTCTATTTCATCATCCATTCAAATTAATAAAGCTACTTCTTCTGAGATCACCATGCCTATAACATGTAAATGACAGTATTTCAGGTTCCTCACCTACACACACAGAGGACTTCTCAGCAGTAGTCCAGGTCAGAGACCCCCAAGTCGTAGGGCTCAGATGCTCTCCCCTGTCCCTTCGCAGAGTGCGCTTTCAAATAAGAGGGACACATTATTCCTGATATCACAAATTTCCAAGTGCTGACACTTGAAACAGCCCCATCTGCTTTATTAAAGAATAGAGCTGTGGGTCAGGCTGTTTATTAGGTACTAAAATTTAAATGGAAGCAGTTTTTGAAGAGCATACTTTCCAGATGTGGCATAAAACTGCTTACATAGATACCAAAAAACCACTGCATGGATAGATTTAGAACATATCTCAGATTTCATTTCATTACTTATTTATGGTATTGTTCTTTTTAAGACAAGAGCAGTTTATCTTTTGTATTAGCTCCAGTTGGCTGGGAGGATAAAGACCTAAAGCACATTTACCAGCCTCTGAAAGAGCAAAGCTCCTCGTGCCTTTCCAAAGGGACAGTGCATTAAAAACCTATGTGCAAGTCACAACAACACCAATACTTAAGATTACCTAACACTTCTCATTGAACAGCAGCTCTTCCTTGATGCCTAAATTGTAACTGTCTGGACAAAAAAATCTCCATGGCAGACCACAGCATCACGCTGACAGGCCAAAAGAGGACTACGCATGGTTCACTACCATTAATAAAGCCACAGAATGACTGAAACCAAAGCAGGATAGAAGGAAGCAGTGGACTTAGCTGAGTCACTTTATAAGACCCTTCTACTTTGTTTATTTTGATTTTGGCACTTTGTTTACAGAGTAACACATTGTAGTATTTATTTTAATGAATTTTTTTAGAGTGGTTTTTTTGTTTTGTTTTTGGGTTCCAGGGTTTTTTTAGTTTAAAGCTTTTTGGTCTGCATTCTGGAATTTGCAAAATTAACATCTCCATCTCAAAGGCCTGATCAAATCAGGGTCACAGGAGATTTTGATCACGCTATCACCACTTTGTAACAAGCTGTACCCATTTCAAGTTCTGGACTATAGATACAAAACTTCCTAGGGACTTCCATGAGGGCCACAGAGGTGCCAGTTCCCCAAATTGGCGAAGTCATGAATCACCCCAGTGCATCAGAACTGACTGACTCCTCTGAACTTAGAGATCAGATCAGCCATCAGATCATGGCTCTCACTGCCATGCCATGTAAGGTGTCACCTTTGAAGTGGCTGGGACCCTCCCTGTGCTCCTGGGACACGTTGGTTCCCGCAGGCTCATGGCTCAACCTGAGGCCCTTGCTAAACGTCCTAGCACAGCACTGTACCTCTGCTATTCAGCTCCACTGAAGACACAACGTTTATTAGCTCAAGCGCAGTACCCCGCTACCACAGTTGGACTGCATACAGAGTGCAGCTCGGATGTGCGTACTGCTGCAAGCTCTCCACGGCATGCCCCATCTCCAGGAACTGACATGACGTAGCTCTCCCCACAGACTACACAGTGAACACAGACTCATGACTTCAGAGTTTAAATGCCGTTAAGGGGTAAATGCTTAAAAGTTAAATATTCATGGCTGCAGGTACTACTTAAGTCCTCAGCTGAAGGCTTCTGCTAGCACCAATTCTCCTTGGAAAACCTGCCTCTGTATTATCAGAACCAAGTTCTCACTCAGGAACCAAAATCTTAATGATAAAACAAACTCCTATGTCTTTAAATTACTTTCCCAAGATTTTATGAGGGTTTTGACGTCACAATCATTTGCCACAGCCATGGAAGTTAGCAACAGATCTTCTTTATTTCGGATAGAATGGGAGATCATTCAAAAAACCACATGAATGCAAGCAGTAAAGCTTTATAATACATCAAGGATCAGAAGAATAGATATTATTCAACACTGAAAATGCTAAAAAACTTATCAATTAGAAGTCCTTTAGACCAGCTCAAAGAAGATTTCTAAGCAGAAAGTGCCTGTTTCTCTTTTTTCCTAAAATATTCCTAAGCTTTCTTGGTCTTGAAGGCTGGAAGCTGTTACACCTATCCTGTGCCTTGTTCATTATTTCTTTTTCATCCTAATCTATAGCACATTTTCTGTTTCCTGTCAGTCCCTATTTTCTTAAGTTTTCTTTTTCCTGGGTGACCTGACAGTAGGAGTTCTGCTCTCAGGCAACCATGTGAGGGTTATTCCCACTCTAAATCTTTCCTTCTCCCCAACACTGACTACCAGCTCCATGTGAGGAGTACAACCTAGACTGGCAGAAGGCTAGAGCTCGTCACACTCTCTTGAGACACATGTTAGGCAAATTCCTTCCTTTCTTGATATGAGTCCTCTTCCTACTTTAGTCAGCAGAATAAGAAGCCTTCTGCACAGAGGTTCACCCCGGTTTAAGACAGACCTCCGCACCACAGAGGGTCACTTGTGGAGGGAGTGTGTCAAGCTGACTCCAGCAGCCAATGCTCCTGTCTCCGGCTCCTGCCCAGGGAAAGCAGCTTCTGCCCAACAGGGCTTCCCTGGGCTTGGTTTGAGTAAAAAGCAACAGATACGAACATCAGCTCAAGCCTGACCAGTTTTGGCAGCAGACGTTAACTTGCAAAGACACCTGCAGAGATGAGGGAATACAGAGTTGGATATTAGAAACTTTTCAAAGACATTTAATTAGTCTGACAATGGCTCAGCTTCACAAAGTGGGGATTTTTTTTTTTTATTGTGTCTATTAGAAACCCTCAATCATTCGTAACATTATAATTTATGGTTACGTTTTTTTGTCCCAGTGAATAATTTAAGCTGCTTGGCCTGCGAAATTTTTATTACTAGGTTAACTCCTGATGTTTTCTCTATGGCAACTCTTTGAAACACAAGCCACTGGTGCTGTTACTGATGACTCACTGCCTTAGCCACTATTTTTGATGTAAAAAAATCAATTATTAAATGGAACATTTTCCTCTTCAGAAACATGTCTTTTTAACTATTTACTATGCAAAGCAAGTAAAAGCTATTTATGGACAAGAATTCCATTCCTTCAATCTGCTGATATTGCTAAGCACATCTAGTGAATCTGAGCACAAGAAAATTTAGACTGAGCCTCAGTTAAAAAACTGTGTTAGATACCATCTTCAGCCAATGAAGTCATTGGAAATGTTTGACCCTTCTGAGACTAGACCAAACAAAGCTGTAGACCCGGTGTTTGCAAATTTTCATAGCCACTTAATCATTATCACTTTCTTCAGTGTTGGCAGCAAAAGAAACAAGAGGATTTGCATGCTGAACCATGAGGAGGCAGTTAGTTAGCACTCCTGTATTAGTGTCCCACTCTTTGATAAAAACCATTTTCCATAGTATGCCACATACGTATACTGTGTGCTAAATATGGGATATAGAATGGCAGCAATACCAGTACTGAGACACCTCACACAACTGGGAAAACACTGACTGTAGATAATTTAAAATAATTCTGTAAGCTAAAAATCCTACCAGAACCTTCCTTTCCTCCATCCCTCTTCAACCCAGTATATTTGGTATTAAAGCTTTAATTTTCTCCTTAGGAAGTGCGATCCTTTTCTCTCCGTCCTGCCTTAGGGCCCTTTATTAGATTAAGCACAATTTCTGGTGCACATGATTGCTCTGAGATATGTACAGGGCTGAACTGCACTCTCCAAGGAGAAACTAAAATCCATAAGCAAAGATTGGCTAGCTGTGAGGAGTGGAAAACATGGTCATTTCTCTTCTGGAGAAAATTTGAGTCAAATTATAGGCTGATACCAGCATTTGCGGTGGCTTCACTTGCTTCAGTGGATCTCTGCCACCTTATGCGTTCCTGGAGTCTGGCTCCCTTGCCTTCAGTGGTGTTACAGGAGCTGGGGACCCAGACCAAGGCAGATACTAACATTTAGCACCCCTTGTCCTGCAACTGAGCAGGAAGCCCAAGCATTCCTGCTGAGCATCTATGCCAGAACCTTCCTCTTGCAGTGCCAGCAAACTAGAACACACCATGTGGCTTAAGAGCACACACAGGGACATTGTAACAAGGCAACAGCTGGCATGCACTTAGGTATTGCCTTAATGAAGTTTCTGAGTGTGTTTGAACATCTGTAGAGTTCATGTTTTTCCCTCCATCCACCCAAGGGGAAAAAATTACCGAAGCACTGCAGTCCATCTCTCACTCATCGTTACAGGATTGGATCTTCTGTATGAGATCTATCTGGTCAGAAGCTCCTAAGGCTCAAAATCTCCGTCCCTTGAATACATCCCCGAAACATTGCTAAAATGTAGGAGATAGATACCTTAGCTTGATGAGGACAAGATTTGAGTAGGACTTTTAGTGATGTGGTTTTTTTTTTTAGATGTGATCTGCTCATTGGTGTTGAAACACAGGATGGGAGATCATGTTGGGATTTTATTTTGTTAAGGCAAGCAGCCAAAAGTAAACCAGCAATGAGCTTTATTTGCACTAAAACAAAAAGAAGAAACTTCTTTTTTATCATTCTAATCCTTATCCATTTTGTATCTTTGGTCAAGGACTGCTTGTAGTATATTACAAATGAATCCTTCTCTAGGGAAGGGCTGATGAGAGTCCACCCTGAGCATGCAAAAGACATAAGTGCTCAGACCTGTAGAGGGAAAACAAACACGACCATGACAGCTGAGGAGACCATGTATATTTTTGGGTTACGGTGAAGCAAAGACTCCCTCGGATATAGATTAACTTCTTCTGTTGTTCCACCTGTCTCAAAGCAGAGATGACAAAGTCTCTTATAAATAGATTGAAAGGTCATTTCACTTCACTGTTACTTTATTTTAGTACCTCTGTGTCTTGCACTGAAATGCTATTTTGTGCTTTCTTCACAGATACTCCTCAGTGATTACCAATTATGACACATTAGGTGTACATGGAATATTAGCGACCACAGGACTACATGTGTACTTAGTTGTGGTGGCATAAATTTAATAATCAAACTGACTTCAGCAGAGACACTAATGGTTTACAGAAAAACAGGATTTGGCCTTTGCAGGCTAGACCTTACATTAAGGCACAGCGCTCTCTTCTCCTGAAAATTAGGACTATTAGGAACAACGGAAATATTTTGAACTCAGTAAGAAGGAGTACCATTTCTAAGCTACTAGCATGACACTCTTTTCATTATCCAGTGCTGGTGGCTGTTAAAGGTTAACAGATCATTTGTTAGCAGAATGGTCCCACCCTCCAAAAAAATCCCTCTTCATCTGAATTCAAACTTTTGATAAGGATAGAGTGATTATTATGTCATTCTGACTGTTTGTCCTGTCATTTTTTTAATTTATTTATCCCATTATAATACAACGGTAAAAAACTTCAAAATTATAGGATATTTTTATTTTCTCCAGCCTAACGCATTAAGTGGTCTAGAATTCATTTCAGCATTTTTGATTGTTTTTCATCGAGTTCTAACACCAGCAATCAGAAATGTTAAGATTTTCTATGAAAAAAGCAGGGTTTTTTCCCTCCATTTTATAGAAATGTCTTTATCTAAACATTGTTAACCTCAGGATTTTTCTTAGAAGTCAGTCATATTTCTATTATTTGCTAAAAAGACAATTAGATAGATTAGTAGTATCACAAAATGCCCTCTTTACTAGAATTTATGTTATTATACATGGGGGAGAAAAAATAAGAAATAATTGGCAACATATTTCTACAAATTAAAGGAAAAGCAGTCTGAGAGAAGAAACATAAGATCCCTAGCATCGCTGAAGCCCCTAAGGCTAACAGCCTAGTATAAACTGCAAGCAAAAAAGCTAAAGAACAGAAGGAAGAAGAAAGAACAGAAAGCTCCTGAGTCACGTTGTATGCCATTCCCCTCAAAACTCCACAGTGCCTCACTTACCAAAAGCATCATCTTAGCAAATCTCTCCTCCTAATTTAAGTACTGGAGATGCATATGTAGCAGTAGGTCATAGGACCTCCTGTGCAGCTCTTGCAGACTTGAGACCACTGAGTGAGTCGCCACCAAGGCCTCCCCAGCTGCACTCTCCACAGAGCATGGTCTCACATCATGGGGTAAAGGATAAGAAAGGATTGAGTCAGCAGTGGCATTGAAGTTATTGGCTGATGTAGGGCTGATAGCTGCATCCCTCAAGAAGCTACAGACATGCAGTTCTGCTATGCTTGCAAAGGAATACAGGTATTAGCTGGAGGGCTTCAATACTGCAAGCTGTGAAAACTCAAGGATATCTTTGAGGCATACATTTGAAGAGCTCAAATGCACTGGGGAATAGGGCTGAGATGGTGCTCACTTAGTCTCTAAAGACTCTTCTTCACTCTCTAAAGCTCTTGAGGAACAGGCCCTCCAGGTTGACATTCAAGTATAAAATCGATTTAGAATGGAAATTAAGAAGCTATGTGCAACCAATGTGACTGGAAGAGGACTGAAGGTAGATGTCAAGTTCAAGCCTTTCATTTGGGTATAAGTAACATCAAGAATGGGAGGAAGTCATGCCAAAAAAGTTACAACCACAGTATTTGCTTGAAAGTCACTATACTATTCAAAATGTTATTCATTGTGTCTTATTTGATTGGTAAATTTTAAGTATTTTATGATTCGTCTTCCTCTAAACATGACTGGGAAATATCGCTCTCTTGGATTTTAGTTAAAATTGTGACTTCCAGAAGTCCTAAAAAAAAGAACTCTTCTCTGTACCTTACAAAGAGTTGAAATGACAAATCTTTTGTGACGCAGCAGGAACTTTGTTTGGTGCAAGCTAGGGAAGACATCTGAATCATTCTTTATTATTTCCATAACTTTTTCTATTTCTCTGTCTATCTAAGTGCCTGTCATTACCTGAGCACTCAAAATCTGAGGATCTATTCTGACTCGTTGTTGCAGATCACCAATAACAGAGAGTTTATCTATGCTACAGCTTTGTTTACAGGTGTTTATTTATTACCATTGCTGCTTGGTATCTTATAATGCCCAAAACCAAGGATAATATGTTATGGTCACTCAAAGTAACAAAAAGTATATGCAGGAACTGTGGAGACAGATAATTATAGAAAGAGCACCGTCTATTGTCAGGTAAAAAATATTAATGCTGTTTACAGGCATAGCGCTTCAATCATGTGGCTACAGCAGGTCATCTGCCAGAAGCAAAGCGAAAACTACTATGAATGTTTTTGGCGCCAAAATGAAATGTTCTGCGTCATATGAATGTCTCGTGTTGTAGCTCATAAAATATGAGACACTGTAGGTTACAGAGAGTTGGAAGGGCTTTTTAATGCCAGTTTCTTTATAGGCGCCTGTTCAAAGAACCGGGTCATGAATGAAAACTGAGTTGTAGCTTGGTGAATAGGGACAGTTGTGATGTTTAATGGGATATTTGGATGACACAGGAGAAAAAAAGACATGAGAACCAGTGGCTGGCTGCAGGCAGTGCTCAGCTGTGGGGCAGGTGTAGTGTGGCTCCTGCCAAAAAAAAAAGAGTAACTCCACAACAGTTTAGCTGAGGCAGCAGGTCCTGTCTCTGTGCCAGACTCAGCAGCTCGGGAGCAGTCTTGATCTAACATGGAGAGGGTACTTGGTCAGGAGGCCAAGGCCAGAGCTGGCTCTGCCTGCCATCCTCCATCACCCCGTGCAGAGAAGCTAGGGCCTCCTACTCTTACTCTGCCCTTCAGCAGATACCAATTAAGCCCCTGGAGTGGTATGGGGGTTTGCAAGATTTATGTTTGGGAAGGAGATAATTCCTTGGTGGCTATTTGGAAAGACTGATTCATTCTGGGCAACACAATTTCTTATGCCAAACAGTTCATAAATCCTTTATTCAGCTTTCTGCATTTTCAGTAGGCAACCTTATTATTCGTTCAATGCCTTAAGAAAAATAAAGGGCAATGATTCTCCAGAAAAAGTTGTGTGGCCTTGTCTGCTACAACCAACAGAAAGGAGAGAAGGTGTCAAATGAACAACTTCTTTCCCTTTCCTTCATACTTTTGCCATGTAACTGATTCTGCCTTCGGACTTTACACACAGAAAATAAAAGAAGATATGGTTGCAGGAACACGTCAAACCATCAGAAAGAGCATATCATCAACTGCATGCAAGCTAACAACTCAGCTGTGTCCCTTGGAAGAGCATTTATCTATACGCAGAAAATTCATCCATATAGGCATTGAAGGAGGGCAATATCTTTGCCCTCCAAATAGATGCATTTATGAAAGAACACGCCTGTACATGGAGGCTTGTGCATGAGGATTGCTGTGTGGAATAAAGCATAATACAGATACTTCTCGAAACCACCAGCAAGAAATCACATGTTTACAAGGGGTGGGGGAAACTAGGTCCTGTGTGGACCAGGCAGCCAAGGCCACATCTACCACCTACTCTGCAGGCAGACAAGCACCAGATGCGTATGAACAGGGAATAGATGAGGGATGTGGAGATGAAGGAAAGCAGGAAGCTGTCACAGAAACTGCAAGCTTGCTTGTCTGGTTCTTTGGTGAGTTAAAGACCCCCTGATCCCCGTAGTGACGGACTGTGAAGGAGCCTTTGTTGGGTAACTGATGCAGAGGAAATGTGTAAAGCATGGGCACAGGGGAGCTGGCCACTTTGTTGTGATACCCAAAGCTACAATTTCCTGCTTTCTAGTAACTGGAATTGGAGCTCGGAGCTTGCTGCTGATACAGTCAGGGATAAGAGCACCAGAAATAACAGAAAGGAATCTCACTTTTCTTTGCTGCCTAGTTTTGCCTTGCCATGTAGCAGGTCATGGCTGACCTTTCGCTGCTGCTAAAGGTCCCTGCCAGCAAAGGTTGCGCTAGCCAAGTGCAACACATGAAAGGCAGTGCAGTCTCTGGGGAAGAACACCTCCTAGCATTGGAGATGGCCACAGACATGGGCAAAACCGCTCTGGATTGCTTTCGGCTGGGGAAGAAGGGGACACAATTGATGTACTTTGTATGTTATTCCTGATACTAGAAGCGCACAACAGCCGATTTGTTCCCTATTTCCATGAACAGCACTTGAGCCAAGGTGCAAAGCAGGGTACCGCTGTCTTTCCTCTCCCACCACTGAACCCCCCCTTAGTTGTCTATTCCCTGTGAGGAGTGCGTTGAGGACAGCTGATGCAACAGAGTGTAAAACCATTTCCTTCAGCTAATTGTGAGCAAACTCCGTGCTGTGAGTCAAAAGGAACTTTTCTACACTTCAGGTCTCCTATCTGCAAATTCAATTGGCATGAATGAATGAGAGGATATTTTATGAAGTACGCCAGAGCATTTCTTACCTTCCCAGGTCTTTCATGTTCACTGTTATTAATTGACTTTCCACCTTGATTAGACGATAGTGTTATACAGCCTTGCAAGTGCAAGACAGTGATCAGGGGTATTATAGTATGTATTTATTGATGATTGAACTAACACAGAGAAATTGCTGACACCACCCAGCAGCAGAGCTGGAAGTAATACTCAGCCCTCCAGATCCCTGTCCTAAGACAGCCCTTTGTCTACATCAGCTAATACAATGGGTTGTAAAGCAACACAGTAGAAATATTCAGACTCTCATTTCCTAACTATTATGTATTTCACTTGCAATTGCACTATGTAAACCTAATAAAAAGAAGAGCAAAATACTAATACCAAAGTTTGCAGCAGGAAGAAAGGGAAAAAGTAAGAGCAAGGTGCAATTCAACTGCATAAATCCTGAGAATTCATAAGTACTGGAATTAATACCGAGAATAAAAAAAAATAAAAATTTTGCCCCTGTCAAGTGGAGAAAGTGGAAAGTACAGTACACATTTTGTTACTTGACTTTTTAGATAATTTTTTAAGCCTCAAGCACATGTGTAAGTGTGAATTTTTACAGTTAATTATTTGGGGTTTTTAGCTACTTATTTTTCTAGACAATATTAAATTAAACTTTTTTTCTAATGGAACTCCAGGCTGGAGTGTCAGGATCCAGGGGAAATTGTGAAGAAATACAGAAATGACAGATGTATTTTTAGACTTATATAGTGCCAAGTGCTGCAGTTCTGTATGTGTGATTGGCTTGACTGCTATGGAAGGAAATGCAAGGTAGGTGATCTCACACTTTTAAATGACAAAAACTAAGGAAGCCATGGCTTAAAAGGGAAAATTAGTCTCATCTTTAATATCGGCATTCATCTCAGCAGCAAGGTTCCTAAGTAGCTCTTCTGTAATATTCTATGTGTTATCTAATTACTTTGATAACAAATGATGGGGAAATTCCTTCCAGGAATGACATCCATCTGGTCACCTAATGGAAGTATATGGAGTATATAGCATGCTCAGCTTCAAGAGAATTTTTAATCTTTAAAAGCAGTGCGATCACATAAAATTCAAAAAAGCTTTTACTCCCAGATCAACCTTTTTCCATTTAAAAAAATCACATAAGATGTTTGAAATGTAAGCAACAAACATATTGTCCAAAAGGATAATTAATTCCACATACTGTTTAATGTTTGGTAAATCAGTATTTCCAGATGAAAAAGAATTTAAAGCTTCCTAGATATTTCCCTTACTGAGCTGAGCACCAGCTGTGCAGCATAACGCCTAGCAGCACAAAGAGGTCCATCAGTACAGTTGTGGGGCTCCTCTCAGTGACACCAAAAGTCAAAGGATCCGGCCTCTTCACTATCTTCAAGGGCTGTTGCAAAAAACAGGGAAAGAAAAATCTCTTATGCAGAAATATAGATGTGAAAGAATGTCTGCTACATTACTCCTCAGAAGACATCTATTCACCTGCTGGTACTCCTCCACTTTCTCTGAACTCTGTGGGATGGAATTCAGCATGTTCAGATCCTTTTCCATTAAAAAAGTGTTTTAAAACTTTCTCGCCATATTCTTTATTAGAAGAACAATCTTATCAAGACAGGACTGTCTCCCACTATCTGGTAGAGGCAGCTAACATCCAGCAAATGGAGGCCCTGACCTTGCCAGCTCACTACTGTAGCCAGCTCATTCACGGTTGCCAATTCAGAACTCTTTGCCCGCGCTCACTTTCTCTAAAAGGATGTTTAGCAATGTAACGATGAGATGAGCCATCAGATCCCCTGGAAGCACAGCTAATCATGGACCGGACCCTAGCACTGAAGGCAGGTAGTGACAAGTTGTCCACGAAAACATAACCAGCACTGGGCTCAGCTGTGCATGACACTGTTCTCAGGGGAATCACAAAAAAGTTCAGCCCCTTTGTGCCTTTTGCCTTTCACTGTTGTAAGGCACAAGACAATACTGTACAAGCCAAGTGAAGAGAAAGAGGAGACATTTGGTTTTCAGAACATGATAGCTATTGCTTCCAAAGTCTAGATGTAGTGGAGCTCCTTAACTTGCTGCAGGGCCTCTGGCAGATAGAGGTTCTGCTAGCACACTTGCTTTCTGTTCAGGTGGGTGAAATGCATTCAGCCTCTTCTGAATGAATATTCAAGTCTTCAGCTTTCCAGCAGCTCTGCAGCCTGAAGTGAGGAGTCCTCTACTCTAGGACAATTTCTTCTTACCACTTCTTCAGTTTATCCTTCTTTAGCAAGGAGGTTTCTGGGTTTTTTCTTCTTGTGAGTGTCAGCAACTTTACTTTTTATGGGCAAGACAAATCACACCCCTCTGTGGCAGTGACAGGTGTGACACATTACATTTGGTATCCCCAACTGGAAAAGAAAACGGACAGAAGCGATATTTCACTAATTTGCAAATATTCCGTGTCATGTTTGTTCTCTTGCACTCTACTACACTGCAGTCCTAAACCAGCGCATCATCGAGCACAGCAGCCAATAGGCTTGGACCAGCTCTGGGCCAGGGCTGTGGCAGTTATCACAGTAACAATAAGGGCAAATGTTTTAGGAGGGTATAACTCTCGCTTCCTTGTTTCTGTGTGCTTTTCTAGCCTATCCCATTAGGTGTCTGTAGGATATCTTGAAACACAAGTGTTCTTTCACACTGAAGCCAGCTATTCAGGAAGGACAGCATCGACCCTGCAGAAAAGAAGGTGATCTTAAATACAAAATGAAGTCGAGCTGATACTTATGCTCAGGCCACAGGCATTTTCCCCTGTTGGTGAATTCTTCAACAAGGAGGTAAGGAAGCCAAGGACTTCTATCTGTAAAGAGAAAATGCAATTTCCCAGTCAGTCAAAGTAAATACAGCCACTGCTCCTTGTCACCACAGTATCAGCAGAGCATCGATGAGACACACTTGTGTTGTGCTGTTTGAATTTCTGCCCTACACTTCTGAATAAAGCTTTCCAGTCTTTCCAGTCTAACCATAGGTAAATTAAACACAAAATGTTGCTGATGAAGGTATGACCTCTGCACAAGTGCCTTGCTCGCATAGGCTGCAGTCCAGCTGGGGATTCCAGGTAAATTGGGAGCAGAAAAGGTATTATCCTTCTCTTCCATTTTTTTATATTGTTTCATCTTTTACTTTTCCTTTAAATGTATTTCTTATTTTGAAGGCTCACAGAGGTATAGACCACAAGGGTGGAGACAAAAAGACGAGCTGAAAATGAATGGAACATTGTGGACAATGTGACGATAATAAATTCTGTGTCCAGCACTGCAGGAATGCCAGCATCTCTGTGTGTCTTCGTGCCTTGAGAACCTGCACATTTTTCTGAAGGATTTCTAAAGACATCAGAGGCTTAAATGGGAGGCAAATGTGAGCTTTGCGGGTGAGGGCTCGAGTGTGCATACAGCATGAAAATCAGTACTTCTCCCTCTGAAAGAAGAGGGACAGCAGAGCAGCCCAGGCCGTGCCTTTGGGGAATCCACATATGCAGAGAGGTGCAACTGTGGTATCTTGGGCATCTGCTATTTCCAGCAGTTAAGCAGCTTATTCTTTTGGAGCTGCCTGGTAACTTTCTTTTTCAGACCAAAGCCTTCTGAGAGAAGGAGTATTTGGGAGGGTAAAAGAGCACTCTATGAATACTTGTTTTCTTAAAACTTGGATCTGACATTCACCCACCATCTAATGTATTCAAGTATTTTTGTCACCTGCCGTAAGCAATGCACAGACAAATAATACTGTTACTACTCCTTTTTTTCAGCATTACTGTTTAAATGAGGATTGCAAGGCTCTTTATTAAGACAGGCTAGAGTCCAGAATTGAAGTTGTACTTTCGAGGACATAGAGTTTTAGTGCAGCAAAATCAAAACTTGATATCAAATTTCCATGTTCTCTAAGTGTGCTCAGCACATCATTGTGTGTACAGCCTGCTGTCTACTTTGAATTAGAAATAAGGCAACACCAATCATGGTCTGCCAAGTATTTCATTGTTCTGTTCATGATGAAGTACTTTGAACTGGCCTAATTTTCATTATTCCCTTCACTATTTTCACAAGTTTTAGCTTTATTTTCAAAGATTATTACGAAAAGAAAAACTACTTTTCCTTTTTTATGGGACAACCAAGTTTTTCTTATGCACTTAGAAAGGGCCCAAATGAAGACATCAGAAATACATGCTTAAAACTTCTTACAATTAACTGTGCAAGCAACACAGTGCTCTTTATCACATAAGCATAGTTTCAAGAGCTGTGAAAAATAACCAACAGCCCAAAGGTCTGCTCTGAGACCACTACTACTTTGAACACAATTTTCTAGAGTGCAAATGTTGATATCATGCCAAACTCTCTAAAAAATTCACCTTCTTCTTCTTCTTAAACACACTTTGGTTTTTGCCTGCTACCCAAAGACTCCTCTGGCTTTCACTTCCTATGTCTCTGAAAGGCTACTCCCAGTAGTTCTGTACCAGCCCCATGCTCTTCTTTGTGTCTTTCCCTTTGGGGATCAGGGGCGAAGCCTACCATGGCCACAGCTCAAGGGGAGCAGCCTGCTGCAGGCTCCTTCATGCAGTCAAGTTTCTGCTCCTAGAAGACTAGTTTAGAATGAAATTGTTATTAGCCTTTTTTTTTTCTACCCCGCATTTAATGGTCTCCTTAATGCACAGTAAAAAGCTCTGCACCTATATGCAGTAAATGACTACCTTCCATCCACACCTGCAGTCCAGTGATGAAAAAGATCCACTTGTGCAGTACTTGACGGGTTAGGGGACCCCAAGACTGGTGATTTCCACCTGTGTCTGAAAAGATGTGCAAGCTGTAAAGGCAAAGGAGAGAATCTGTGACACAAGCCCGGCACAGACATGTATTGGAAAAGGAGTTCAGCTGTTTTCTCTAGGGTTTCTTGAACCTCCCTGTGCCTCAGTGTGTGCATTGCTGTTCACATGGGGAACACGTACCCTGCATTTGTCCATGAAGGAGTGACAAATGGCTTCCATCTCTAAGCCTCCATTCTACAGAGATGGTTTCCTTTGTGATACACAGTATTTATTTAAGTAGACAACAGTAGGGACACTGCTAGAGCATGATGCTGAGGGTCAGCTGGACATGACTACATCCAGCAGAAAAGTGGGCAGCAACACTCACTAAATGCCCTCAGCAGCAGCTCATGTCCCTTTGCTGCTCTGAGTTCTGTGTATTTTTACCCTAAGTTTTGTTGTGGTAAAGGTTTTTCTTTTTTGTCCCAAAGTCTTCGAAACTGCGACTTCTTTGGAACAAACAGAAATATCTGGAATAGACAATGGTTTTGCTGATAAAATTTCTCACCCCAGATGTCAACGTAAGCGGAAGAAATCCTGTCAATAAAGTGATGAATGGAAAACAGGGAAGCAGGATTCTTTGGAGAAGCAGTGACAAACTTTCAGCATTGCTCAAACAAGGGAATAACCCTCCCTCAGAGTGACCATGCCCCCTGCTGCTGGAAATGCTCCAGAGCCCAAAGTGCCTGCTATACTACAGGGAGTATCAACACTACTCGGCAGCTCAGGATTTATTCACAAAAGCAACTGCGTATAAGTTCTGAGCTTCTCATTTCACTCTCGAAGAGCCCACACTTGTTCTTAGTGTGCATAAAGGCACACCTCTTTTTTTTACAATTCAGGAATCTGAATTAATGTGAATTCTCTTAAACTTGTGGCTTGATTTCATAAGGCCCTTTCTGAGCACCGACTGGAAACTGCCTTTCTTCCTCTAAGTGTACATGCCTTGTAGACGCATGTTGGGACTGGGAATCTTTAACCAAGTCATGCAGAAAAAACCAACTTTCACCAGAGTGGCAGAGAGCTCTGTGCCAGAACATTCTGGCGTCTGATGGCTGAAGCCATTTTTTTTCACTTAGAGAGAGGGCTTCAGTTCCTTCTTTTGCCTAGACAGGATTGTATTTATCCCCTGCCTCCAGCAGGACTACTCTGACAATCAGCCTAGAGGAAGATACAAGGAGCAAAGGATTGCCAAATTGTGGCCAAGCAGTGGCTCCATTCGCATCCTCTGATGAAGCCACCTGACGTCATCTTGTAGGAGCAAATCTTCTTCCTTGCAGAAGCAATTTTTTTTACCAAGAAATTATCTCACCTTCTGTTTAGCGTACACAGTGAGTTTCGAGTACTGGTATTATAACATGTTTCACTATCAATCTGTACCTGGGAGTCGCGGCCCTAGCTACTAATCTATGCGTCTACTGCCATTGCAGAGAAGTAGGTATAACTCTCTGTTACTGCAAAATTCCAACTGCAGCGCCAGGGTGTCCAAATTGAATCAACTGTGTATGCTTTGTCTTCCCTTTTACTTTATAGAAAAACAGGATTTAATGCTCTACTGCATAAATCAGGCTCCTCAGGTCTGCAAATCTCTCCAAAACTTAAATTAATGATAACACTTTTCATCCACAAATATCAAAGTGCTCTGTGCATTGCTTCCATTGTTTTAGCAATGGAGTAACTCTTAAATATATGTCTTCCTGATCTGTTGATGACCAGTCATCGGGTAAGTGGCAGAAGAGATAAATCTCTTAACTCCTGGCCTGAGCTCTGTTGACTGACATTATAAAAGCTTGGGGTGGGAAGCTAGAAAAGTGAGGCAGAGTTGAGGAGAGCTGAGACTACGTCCCAGGCATATCACAGCCTCCAAACACTCAGGAAAATGTACTCTGCGAGTGTGTCCACAACTGCTAAATGGAAGCTGAGTGCTTTCAGTGAGCCTGACAAATATGGGCACAACTATCATTTATTGGCAATTAAAAACAGAAATGCAGTATGCAAGTAAACTGGCTACCACTTTGTAATCCAAGAGCACTTTGAAGTATTTATCAGTTCCTTGACTAAGAATACATGGTTTTTTTTAATAATTGCTCCATTAACAGCCTCACCACCGCATACTGAAGTTGGCCCATATAAAACCTCTTCTTTAATCATTTATTACTGACTGCAATTCACAATGCCCCCAGATTGCTCCTCTGGTAGTAGTCATAAACATATCATTGCAGTCCCTTGCTTCACATTCAAGACACCAGCACATCAGGTGTGTCTAATGGCTCTTTATGCACATGGAAGAGCTGCCATCTCTTTATTATAGAAGAAACTGTGGAGCTCAGCATAGCATAACCTGATCCATAGTATATCCCTGTTTGTTATGATGTACAATGTGTCTCTGGAACTGTCAGCGATGGCAGGAAGGGTTGATCGGGCAGGGCTGCTGTAAACCTAGCCCAGGACCACATGAAAATGTGATCTCTTCCAGGACTGCAGAATAACCATGATACTTTCCTCTCTGGCCTTCCCTGGATACACACAGAGAAGTGAATCCACAACTACTGGTAACGTTTTCTTCCAAACACCATTTTGTTTCTAAATGTCCTAGACTATTTTGAAGCATTAATTAGACAATTTCCACCTCATTCACAGATTCCCCGTTCCACCACTATACTTCCGTTTCTGCTCTAGAAATTTCTTTTTAAGTCACATGGAATAGCTTCGTGACTCTGCCTCTTCCATTAGCTCTTCAGATCTCATGTGAAAAGTTCTTCCCGTTTTTTTGCTCCAGCACTGGTTCCCCCTTTCTCTGTTCCACTCTTTATAAATGATTTCACATGCAACATCCTTCACATTTCCTGTAATTTATACTGTCTACTATGTTATATTATTTAACACTGAAAAGCATTTCAGGATGCAACGTGAGATGTATCAGGAAACATGTAATGAATTGTGTTGTAAAAAATCCTAGCCAATAAAATGGAAAACTATTAATACCTTACTGGCTGTTGTCTTGCTAATATCTCAGTTGTTTGTGTTCATTGCAATCTTGTCAGGTTTATTTCACTGCAAAGGGGGCAGGAGCTTTTAAACTCATTTGCCTCCTTTAAGGGTAATTGCTTTTTTTTTTTCAGGTACTGCCACATATTTGTTAATTAGTAGAATCCATGTGATAAACTTCTTCCATCAATGAAGTGCACTAAATAATTTCCAGGAAAGTCTTACTGCTAAATCATAACTCCAGAAGGCAAGGCACTTTATTCAGCTTCCATGATAATATCATATCAGACTACATAGTTGAAGATCAGTGGCAATTTTCACATATTCTCTCTAAGTCAAACAAGCTAAAGGTCCTTTCATGGCATTACACGTCACTGCATTTATAAATCTAGAGTAACTATCCAATGTAGTGACATCCTGTAAAATAAAATTTTATTTGGCAGGTGTGGAAGAACAGAACCCTGTACCAGGCAGAAAGCATAAAGGCTAGGTCAGTACACCTTGCATGGTGAACGACATGATGTGCATAGCCTCTTAGCCTTTTGGAATTTAATGACTGAGAGCGTGAGAGGTTGCCCAACATTTCAGGATTAATTTTTTGTGGTTACTGTGTCTTTACACCACAGTAAGAAAGAAGAGAATGAAGTTCATTATATTGAAAGAAGCAAAAAAATAGTTATGAGTACGTATTAATTTCTATTTTGAGTAAGAAGTTATTTTTCTATTAAATGTGTTATCAAATTCACACTAGTAACATTTCAATTGAAAAACACCTTGTGGAGCTAGATAAGGTATCTTCTGTGCTATGGCAATGAAAGTCGAGTGTCATTGAGTTCTGTTTTACATTCATGTTCCAAAATGATGCATTAGAAGACCAGAAGAAAAAACAAATGTGTTATTCAGAACCAAGTAATAGCTTTTACCGCACACAGTGATGGCTGCATAAGATACATTTTTTTTTTCTTTAAATGCCATTTAAGCATTTGATACAGCCTGAGGTCTTCAGCAAAAAAAGGTTGCAGAGAGGACAATGACACAATTTCAAACTCAGCTTCTTAATGAAGATGTCTGTATGAAGACTCTACAGCCCTAATTAGGAACCCACATTGGACCTGATTGTGTTTCATACTGTCTGAAATCAGACTACTTCTGCTATGTCTTGAAAAGATGTTCTACCATTTTGTTCAGGTATTCACTGCTTTCATTGGCAGACATTCACATCAATATTTTAAATAACTTACTGCTAAAGTGCGAATCTAACTAACGTCACCCTTTCTATATAACTGTTGTCCTGGTTTCAGCTGGGACAGTGTTAACTGTCTTCCTAGTAGCTGGTATAGTGCTATGTTTTTGAGCTAGGTATGTAAAGAATGTTGATAACACTGATGTTTTCACTTGTTGTTAAGTAGTGTTTAGTCTAAAGTCAAGGATTTTTCAGCTTCTCATGCCCAGCCAGCGAGAAAGCTGGAGGGGCACCAAGAAGTTGGCACAGGACACAGCCACGGCAGCTGACCCAAACTGGCCAACAGGGCATTCCATACCATGTGACGTCCCATCTAGTATAGGAACTGGGAAGTGGGGGCTGGGAATCGCCGCTCGGGGACTAACTGGGTGTCGATCGGCGGGTGGTGAGCAATTACACTGCGCATCATTTGTACATTCCAATCCTTTCATTATTGCTGTTGTCATTTTATTAGTATTATCATTATCATTATTAGTTTCTTCTTTTCTGTTCTATTAAACTGTTCTTATCTCAACCCACGAGTTTTACTTCTTTTCCCAATTTTCTCCCCATCCCACTGGGTGCGGGTGGCGGGAGTAAGTGAGTGGCTGCGTGGTGCTTAGTTGCTGGCTGGGGTTAAACCACGACACCAGCCCTGTAGCCCAAGAGCGCCCCCAAAATAGTATGCTTCATTCCCAAGGGAGAACAGAGCAGTGAGGTCGGAATCCCACCTGACTTTCTCTCCCAAAGGACAACATTATCAAATTCTGGCTGTACAACGCCACCGCTCTCGGGTGGTTTCCAACCAGCCTCTAGTTTTATTGTCAGCTTGCTGGTTGTTGCAGAATTGATTGAAATTGTCAAGGTGTTCTTGAGATGGGAGGGCAGGACTTACTGGAGAATTACAGATCAATTTTCACATGCTTATCTGGTGTCACAGGAGAAATGTTGATTGCTTGTGCGTATATTTTGAAATGCAGTTGAAGAGGGATGGTACCTCCAGTGAATCCTAGTAAGTAATTGCAGTGTCTGACAGACATGTCAAGGCCGACATAGAAGTCAGTCTTCACATGGGCAGTAACCCTGATATAGAAGGCCATAGGTAGCCTAAGTATGGAGTACCTTTTTTGATGCTTTAATTTATGATCCAAGGTTTCATTAAAGTTTATACTGCAACTGCTCATGTCAGCTATTCACAGGAATGTGGTATCAAGTGATAAAACTGTTATAAAAACAGACTCTGCAAACCCCAGAAGTTTAAGACTTACAGATCTCTACACCCAAGTGGGTATTACACTACTCTGTGAGCAGATGACTTTGATGCATACGTAGTGACTGCCCACCATCCCCTCTCCGGGGCTGTTTAAACTGCCCATTGGGTTTTGTAGGCAGCTTCGATGCTTCCAATGGCAAGTAAGACGAGCAGCCAGGTCCCCAAGGAGGCACATCCCCCTCTCTGGCAACGAGATCCCCAGCCCTTGTAAAGATTTGTTTTGCAGTTCCTCTTAAATTCTCCACTTCTCAGGCAGCGTTTAATGGAAACTACAACAAAAAAAAATTATCTGCTTCGTTGCTTTTCAATTAGATAAAAACTCCTGTTAGTGATGCAGTTAAGGCCCCATTTTCAAGACTGTTGTTTAACAGTCATCTCCTTGACGTTTCACAGAGCTCATTTGTTTTGCTTTGTTTTTCCTTTTCACAAAAACAGACACAAAAAAATGATTCTTTTCCAGAAATGCAGACAAAGCAGAAAGAATCAAAAGAGTGGGAGCACGGTGAGGTGGGTATGCTGCAAGACTGAAGAAGGAAGAAAGAGAGGGTAGAAAAAATGCTTATGCTGTACTGTAGAGTAGGTCTTAGCCAGAAGACAGTTGCTCTGTGGTCCTACAGGGCTGTTTGTTGCTGAAAACAGGACATGTGCAGAATAGACAAAATGCAATAAGAGAATAGGTCAGAAATTTTGCTCAAGAGAACTGTATTTTCATTGCATTTCTTAGTTAGATTAAAAAGTTAAACAACTTTAAAGTGTGTCAAAATATTTAATCTTTTCCTTTAAATGTAAAAAAAACCCCTCAACACTCATAATCTAAACTAATTTGAGATAGCCTTTTCGAGAAAATAAAGCATAGCCTTTACAGATGAATAAGCATCTTTAACCATGAAATAACAAATTTTTATGAAGAATATTAGGAAACTAAATTGAATCCGAGGCTCCAAAAATTAAGATGTCTCAGAAGACACTTACAAATCACTTTTAACTCAGCTGCAGAGGTGGGACAGGAGGGCAGGACATATTTGAGCAGCATTGCCAAAGAGGAGAAGGGAAAAATAAGCACATTTGTCTAAAATGTAAAGCATTTGTGGCAAAACCACTCACAAAGCATGCCACTTTCTTTTCAGGTCTCCCAGACGTTTTACATGTTTATGCTGTCCTTGGTCCCCCTGTCTTTCTGATTGGCATCATCTTCTGTTTTTCTTCTTCATGCAGAAAAGTGTTTATTCTTGTCATTCAGAGGAAATTATTTTGAATAAACTCTAGCTGACAGATGAGACTCGCATCCCCCTGGGGAAAAAAAAAAACACGCCAAGGTTCAGCACCTGCTGCCTTTGACGTTCTCTGACGTTATAGCTTCATCAGGCCAAAAGCAGCAAACACAAAAATCCTATTATGAAAACATTTTTAGACTCTGAGACCAGGGTTTCCAGAGCAGTTAGTGCATGCAACACACAGCCACATAGACATGGATATGTTAAAAGGAGAAACAAAGCTCACCTGCTTTCTCACCCACTATTCAGGGGCTACTAGAAAATATTTATTTCTGTGCAAGAAAAAGCATTCCCTTAGTTTTGTCACTCATTCACTGCTGGTTCTATGCACACGATTTCTTCCCCCAAAAATGATAATATTTTCTGCCTTCAAAATCCTTCCTAAAGATATTGACACTTTTTTAAAGCCTGAACAGGCTCAGAACCATCTCCAATATGTCATGGGGGGACAGAGATAGCTGAAATCTCAGTGCATGTTATACTTATCTCTTGCTGTGGTAAATGTTTCAGTGAAAAACAGACATTCAATGATGTTAGCTAAACTTTGTGTAGCAAACTTGATGAGAAACCCAAGGAAGGAGATCTGTGTAAAAGCCTGTGTGCTCTGCTCTCTGCCTTATTCATTGTCCACCACTGTGATATCCACATTCAGACACTACTTCAGAGCTGCTGGTTTTAGTTTCCTGAGTGATGATAGATAACAGACCTATATTTTTACCTCTGTCTTCCTTCTTCCTATAATGCAACATTATTATATCTTTTTTTGATTACTAGAAATAGCTATTCACAGAAAAGGGTCCTAGTTAAAATTCTCTGACGATTGGAGTGGATGAGAAGCTGAGCAGATGGAAGCATCTTTCTGTATATTTGTGCAGTTCTTGACTGGAAGCTACAGATGAAAAAAAGGAAAGCAGTTCTGCTCAAGTCATCATCCCCGAATTCTCCCTGTGTGGTTCTCCCCCACCAAAAACCTCCCACCCTCTGTGGAAAGAGGACTGTCCTTTCCAAATGCATTCCCTTTCAGAGAGGGGTTAACACAATGCAAGGATCTCAATGAAACTGGTACAGGTGTTTGCACCTGCAGCCTGCTCCTCCAATTTCATCCCTCCTCCCCACCAACCCTGGGGCTTGCCGCCTCCTTTGTGCTGACACACAAAGCCTTAGCCAACAGCCACCACCATCCTCCTCCGTTATCCTAGCAGAGAGGCTGAGGGGAGCAGTGCGGGGGGTGACTGGAAGCATTCCAGCCTCGTGGCTCTTTTATACCTGTGTAAAGGGTGAGGAACTTCTTAGGTGCAGTACATTAAATTTGTTGAATGCTTTGCCTGAGGGGTCTTGCCAAGCTTCCCTCTATCTGGCTGACTAAATCCAGATTAAAGATGCATGCCTCTGCCAACTGCTGCTTTTCAATTTAGGTGCTCACGCTGCATGATTATTTATTTATTTTTAGGATATCGATTTTGTCAGGAGGAAAAGCAATGGTTGCAGGAAAAAGTAGTAAGTCCAAAAGTCACTACTGTTAGACTTTTAAGGGGCTAAGGAGATTTGTTTTTAAAATAAGCCACTTGCCAAATGCACCAGTTTTATCTAGGCTACAAAGTCCAGAGTTTGCTGTCATTCAAGGTCAATGACAAAGTAGCACTGACTTCATTGGGAGCAAGTTTGCGGCATGACACAGCTGCCAGTAAGCGATAATGTGGTAGGTATGGGAGTGGCTTATCAGAGTAGCTGGCTGTGAGCTGCATTTCCAGCATACTTTCACATGACAGCAGTGCCAGTATGGTATCCCAGGTTAGCTTCTCTGAAGTGAAAAAATCAGTGGAGTTATCACAGATTTGTACCTGGTGCTGGGATGTAACTCCATAGGTACCCACAACTGTAGTCAGACCAGCACTTCTTTAATGGCGTAGCTAGCAGATGCAGTATATTGTCAGAATGACGCTAGCCACACAGCGTGAGCTGGATTGGACCCAGTTCATTTTTGAGGGGTCCCATGGTGATATGAAAAGGAATGATGCGAGTAATGTAGCCCATTTGTGTTCACAGGTGTCTCAGGATAAGAAGACAAAGACCACCATTTTACCAATTCCAACAAGCATCACCATTTTACCTACACCTTTTCTAGCACTAATTGTACAGTTACTTCATTAATCTATCAAGAGAACAAAAAAGTATTTAAACTTAGCAGGTAGTTTGAATAAAGGGTTTGTGTTTTTTCTTTTAAACCTTTAAAACTAAATTTGCTTTAAGTATTTCAAATGTTTTATTGCTCATATGACAGTACATAATGAAGTAATTGTGTAATTAAGAGATAATGTCAATGCAGTAGACTATTGTTGACAAGACAATAGTCTCCTGCTGCTATAGAAATGCCAAGGCAAAGCTAAAGTATATAGAGGAAAAATACACATGCAGAAAACTAGCTGGCATTGTTTGTTTTTAAACTGAACTGGCAAGCTCTGATTGGTCTAGCTGTAATTTAGTATAGGTTGGATTCCCTCCACAACAAAGCACTAGTTTATGCAAAAGGGGCTTAGATCTTGTGCAGCAAGAGAGTGCATACGGCAGGGAAGGGGAGTGAGAGGAAGAAATCCACTGTAGCTAATTCTGGGTCTGGTCTCCCAGGAAAAGATATAGCAGAAGGATTAGTGCAGAAAAAAATGCCCAAATCACCTGGCAGGTTTGATGCTCATTTTGCTGTGCTGTTGAGGCTCTCTGAGGCGAGGACAGCACCAGCTGATTTGACCTTCACATTTTTCATGCACTTGAGTGAAGGAAGCCAGGACAGAAGACACCTAAGCTTCAGTTAGATTGCATATGCTAAACCTCAGGGTTAGAAGTTTAGTGGCTCATTTTTGCTAATAATTCATCACTAGCCCGGACCATGCTTCAGAGAAGCCTGAGCTACTCTGAGTTACTTCCCTGGGACTTTCCTCCAGCAGCCCCATCTTGGTCCCTGTCTGCAGTCGCCTCTGTGCTACAACCGTGGGAAGGCAGGGCTGGCACTAGCTCCCAGGTGACCATGCCTTTCTCAGCTGGGAAGCACTCACCGTAGGCTTCCTGAGACACTCGAGCTGAGCCAGAAAGCATGGTCCAGTGTTTTAATGCTGCTGGTAACCACGGGAATTATGTTCACACTAAATTGAAGCCAAACTGCCAACTGTGGGGGGAAGTCAGGTTACCATTTTTGCTGCCAAATGCTGAGGTGGATAAAATGGAGGGGAGAGCTGGATTGTCAGTCCTTCCTCAACAAGTCAGCAGATAGCTCAGTGGTGGCTCCTTGCCCTGGAATACAGGATGCTGAGATAATGCCATGGATACCTGGGCCTGTGTTCCGATCCAATGTCGGGGAAGCTTTCGATATGATCCCAAGAGCAAGATTAAGACACAAACGAGGTCAAATGCCATATAGTCAAAAGAGTTTTTATTAGCAAAAGTATCAAAAGTGGAAAAAAGTCGCAATAGGATAGAATGGTAGAAATTAAGCAAGCTGTCGGGATAGAGTTGCAAGGATGGTCACCACCACAGATCCAGCGGCGTCCCGTAGGTCCTCAATCTTCAATTCTTTGGTGAGGAAGAAAAGCCCTCCCACAGCTTGTCTCTGTGGGTTTTTATAGGGCATATTTCGATGATGTCATGCGCTGCAGGTTTCATTTATCACACGACCTTCACGTGATCTACACCAGGAACCAGTATCTTATCAGCTCCAGCCCAGTTTCCTCCCCTGGATGCCTCAATGGCCTGGTAATCGTCCTTATGGACAGAGGAGTGTCCTGCTTAAACCGGCCATCTTAGAGACAAAGGGCTCAAGATGAGCAGTTCACAGTTCCTTGATGACAGCCCAGTCCCTCACACCTAACAATCTTTGAGGCAAATGGTTCAAGATAACAATTCAATCTCTTACAGCCTGGAGGCAAAAGAACTTTGGATAGGGGTGCTATGCAACATGACCCAGAAAAGAATGTTATATTGGTACTTCTCAATGAGGACCATGTCTCCATTAGTATTCATGACAAGGCTGCACCAGCATGTCACTACCAGCCCTGTAATTTCCAGGATTTGTTATTTATATGAGGGTTGTTTTCTTCTTTTTTTTAAATGTACTTTGTGTACACAGACACAAATAAATTAGCTCTTTGAGTGGTGTGTGTCTCGGTAGATGAACTACCTAAAAAATCCTCATATTAAATGAACTAAAAGGTTGAAAGGTTGCAAACTCAAAGCTAAAAATAAAATGAGGTCTGTGTAAGTTTGCTTCAGTCCTGTGTGGGCAAAATGTGTGTCATGATCTTTAATTTCATGCCCACATACTCCACCTGTGAGCACCTTCACCAGCTAGAGTGCACAGTGGATGGAAGCAGTTCAGTATTTCATTTTAATCTTCATTTTTCTATGTACAGCACCAAGCCTTATTTATACACACTGTGAAGATATAATCTGAAGACAACATTAATCATAACTTCTTTAAAGCATTCATCACTGCAGTGCTTGAGTGGTCTGTAAAAGCTAATAAATTGATATAGGGAGCAAATCTTGAGAAATGATGTGGTATTGTTACTTCCCATGGAGATGGAGAACTGAGACAGTGAGATACTACATCTGAAGTGTCCAGCAGTGCTGGGTGTTTCATTTGAAAGTCCTGATTTGATACGAGACATGAGGTTTTTGTGGCCCTTTAGTTGCTTTGAGTCCAGTTGCTGTTTCCTCTCCTCTGTTTTACAAGTCAAGACTCCACAGCTCGCATTGTGCCAGGATATGGAAAATACAGTTAGTGTCTCTCTCTGCCCAGCACCACACACTAGCCCTGTGGGTGCAGCACAGATAGAATCCATTTTTCAAGGCACCATTGCACTGATTCAACCATCACGACTCCATCCACCATCTTCTCCAGGTCCCTACTGAATTGGCTGTGAACATTTCTTCCCAATGTCAGCAATAGGGAAAGATAGAAGTCATGTAAGCTTTGTCCTGCCTGCAGAGGCACACAAACCCCTGTTTATCCAGACGGGACACATTTTTTGAGAATACAGTGGTTTCGTTCTTTGTTGTGTGCCAGAGTTTCCTTACTGAGGAAATCAGGGCATAGGAAGGGGTTGATACACATCCAAGTCTCTCCCTAACCTGCATTCTTGGCACAAGATTTGTAGCCAGACTCACAAACTGAGAAGCCACCTGAGCACTGGAAATATAGCCAAGGGGACTCCCCAGAGCAGGATTAATCATGCTTATTGAAGGAGACAGAAATCCTGTTGAAAAGCATAGAAGGACATCCCACAATTAAAGAATCAATCATAATGCACAGAGGGATCTAATTAGGATTGTAAATTACAGCAATCATGAATCATTAGGGTATTTCAGCCCTAACATGCTTAAGTCTTCATAGGATTTTGGGGAATAACTCAGACTCAGGGAGAATAATTTATGGGAGTTAGAGCCAGGAAACATCTACCAAGTCTGGGATGCAAGTGCAGTTCCCTGGTCCAGTGGTGATCAGTAGCCACTGAAGACATGCAGGAGTTTATTGAAGGCACTGGTGATACCAGCCTTCATCAGTGCCACACAAGGACAGGTGTTTTGAAAGTGAGTTATTCCTGCATGCAGACCAGGCCCAAGCAATAACAATGCACAGCGAAATGCAGCTCTGTCTCCAAACCACTAGATGATGAAGGGAGGCTCAGTAAGAGCATCCTCTCTCCCTGCATGACTCCAGCGTTGGCTACCAGACCTCGTCCAGGGAGAGGAGCAGGTGGCTCAACACACTGCAAGTAGTATTGGCTGTCACTGGGATGCACTCATGGAGGTATAGAGATATATGTCAAGCTCTCCTTCCACCTTCTGCTGCAGACCATTTTCTCTGTAGTCCTCCGTGGGAAACATGTCTTTTAATTACTGTATATCATCTGCCTGATTTTAAGCTCTTTGACTTTATAGCACCAGTTGTGCCTGTATGCATCTAGATAACCTGTCTTCAAAGACTGCATTGACTTCTTATTGGTATGGTGCAAGAGTTTCATTCATCTTACTTTCTCCTTGCCATACACTGACTCCTGCAATTTGGCTCCTACTTAAAAAAAAAATGCTTTCCACTCCAGCAAATGACTGAAGCTTTCATTCACATCAGTTCACAAAAAAGGGGAGCTGGTATCTGTGACCACTGTAAGTTTGGCAGAGTGCTTGTGTGATCACAAAGACACATAAAAATAAACCTATAATAGAACAAAGAAGTGCTTTTAACTTTTTTCCTTTCCCCTTTTCTTCTTTTTTTCTTAAACAATTGTCAAAACTACATTGTCTTTTTGATTGCTAAAATGCACCAGGTCTTCCAGAAGATAAAGAGATCGTAAATAAAGCAGGGCTGGCTTTTCTGCCAAATCGTGCTACATGAAACACCCACGTGTTCAAACTCTAAAAGGATCACCATAAGGCCCGTCCAGGCTTCAAAGGTGTTTTCTTTTGTTTTCTTTTCTTTTCTTTTCTTTTCTTTAAGAAATGTATTACTCTAAATCAGCAGTTCTCAAGCTTCTTAGCTCAAGCCTTCCTACTTAGCTCTGTAACCAGGTTCCCCATTTTCCTGCTTGAAAATAGATAAACTGGTCATCTGTCTGACACCTGGGCTGTCCTGTTCAATGACTTATCTGACCAAAAGCCAAGCCCAAGCACAGGAAGATCAGAAATGCTAGCAGTGATAGGTGGAGGGCATGAGGAGAATCCCACAGTAAACAGGGAGAAGCAAGGGAGGTTGGTGATATCTGCACCATCTATGTCCCTACTTGTGGTTTAGGTGTCTCCATGGCCAGCACTCAAGTGTCACAATTGCCGCCAGCAGCCTGTACAGAACTCGATGGGATGCCCAAAGGCTGGCACGGTACATCTACTGCCACCCCCTTCTTCACAGCCAAAATGGTATGGGAGACTAATTTTTCAAAGGCACTCAGCAGTCGTCTTACAGGGCAGCCAAGCTACAGCCCTGATTAACTACAAAGGAGAAAAACTATTCCAAAAGTAGATAGAACTCAGGACTACATCTGTTAATAAATGTCATCATTCTGGTGTTATGGATGATACGTCCAGCTTTATTATTTCATATTTAGATAGGATTTGTAGAGGATCTATTAAAGCAGTAATGAATTAAGTGCCACTTCAGCTAAACTCTTAATAGTGGGCTTTAGTAGGATTTGATCATATATTTAAGGGCTTTATTAAGTAGAGATATCCGTAACTGCACATCTAAGTTAGTGTTGAATGAGGCACATAATCACATTTTTTAAGGATATAATTACCATTACCTTGGAAGTAGAAAAGACTTTCAGATTATAAGTTGACTGTCGTGGTTTAACCCCAGCCAGCAACTAAGCACCACGCAGCCGCTCACTCACTCCCCCGCACCCAGTGGGATGGGGGAGAAAATTGGGAAAAGAAGTAAAACTCGTGGATTGAGATAAGAATGGTTTAGTAGAACAGAAAAGAAGAAACTAATAATGATAATGATAACACTAATAAAATGACAACAGTAATAATAAAAGGATTGGAATGTACAAATGATGCGCAGTGCAATTGCTCACCACCCGCTGACCGACACCCAGCCAGTCCCCAAGTGACAATTCCCTACCCCCACTTCCCAGTTCCTATACTAGATGGGACGTCACATGGTATGTAATACCCCGTTGGCCAGTTTGGATCAGCTGCCCTGGCTGTGTCCTGTGCCAACTTCTTGTGCCCCTCCAGTTTTCTAGCTGGCTGGGCAAGAGAAGCTGAAAAATCCTTGACATTAGTCTAAACACTACTAGCAGCAACTGGAAACATCAGTGTTATCAACATTCTTCACATACTGAACTCAAAACATAGCACTGTACCAGCTACTAGGAAGACAATTAACTCTATCCCAGCTGAAACTAGAACATTGACCAACCTTTGAAATGACAGATTCATTGCCTTGCTTTCATAGCTGTTTACAAGTTTGTGATTTTGTGCACGTCTGTCAAATGCATACTTAAAAAGTTATTCACTTCAGGGAAAGAAAGTTCCTCCTGGAGAAACCTTCTGAACAAGGACAATTGTGCAGGGTGCAGTAATGTGCAGTGAAAGGCGATGTGATGAAACACTGACACTGGCTTGCAGAGAAGGTGAGCTGGGGAACTTTTGATTCGTGTGGCAGTGGCTCGTTGACATGTCAACTGCGTATCTGCCAGTCTTTGCACGGGCTAAGCAGACATTAGATCAGCAGGTTGCATCAGACTTCTCAGATGCCTTGGAGCAATTCTTCTCCAGCTGTTCACAGCTCTTGTTCCCACTGAAAACTATGGTGGAAGTTCACTGGCAGGTCATTCAGACAGCATCTCAAAGACCTCAATGATCTGTGTTCGTCTTGCTTATTGACCCACTTGTCATAGCCAGCTAGACTGCTTTATATACTACAATCAGAAATCCACTTAGCAAGAACTATCTGCAAACATATCCAGAACTTCCAAGGAGGATGTCATATATTTCTGTAGTTTCCAATTATGCAATGTAATTCAAAAGCAAGGCAGCAGGGGGAATGTCCAGTGGGTGGGCATTACTTTCCCTCCTACATCAGCTCCCATCTTATGGTGTGTGAGAGTTTCTCCATGGCTGAGAGATACATGCCAAGGCAGGGTTTTTCAATCCACTATGCCTGTGCAATAATTAGTCAAGCGATGTGTCATAACTAGTGTTACCGAAAAGCTCGGAATGAAGAACTTATCAACACCAATTTAGTGTAGATAAGCAGACACTTCTTTACTGACGGCCGGGTGCGCGGGCGAGTCCTCTCACGAACCACGCACACCTGTCTTCAAAACAATACACCTTATATTAAGACTTATTGATACATATTCATTAGATTTCCAAGAAAAGTTATACATATTCATTAGATTTTTGGGAAATCATTAGCATATGTAAATGCCCTTTACGCAGGCGCAGTGAAGGTCTCTCCGAGGCGTGGTAAGTCTTGGAGGCGGGTAGCTTTTGACCAGGAGGTGTGTTTTGGTATTATAATGAAGCAAAGTTCCTCTAGAGTTTATGATTTCTTCATCGATGTTATGGCAACAGGTGCAATCCATGCTTTTTGACAGTAGCTATGCGGTTATCTCTAACGGCTCTAGCCAGGTACTTTCCAGGAGCCTTGTACCGCACATTCTATCCTTAGGGATCGGCCGCTGCATTCCAAACAGGCCGTTGTCAGGTAACGTACTGAATGACTCTTATACCACCCCGTTGTCAAGTATTTCTTTATCCTGTTCTCTAAGTTCTAAATGTTCCTACTAGACGATTTTAGCCAATTTCTCCGGCCTTGATACGGGGCTATACAGGGGATTTCACAGCAGACACTGGTTGGTGGTTAAATATATAAAATACAAAATACATGTGATTTTGCTAAAATATTAAAACTAAATATGATTAATTCTAACTAATAACAAATTAATGACAAATCAGTAACACTAGCATAACTGTGTTTGCTTGATAAATTTGGGGAATAAGTGCAGTGATCTCCATCACCTCCAAATGAGTCAAGGCCTTTAGTTAGTTTAGTCACTAACCTCAGGAATTGTTGCAGTTGCTCAAATATACACAGTATGGCATGAGTAGATGCATAGCTAGCACTGGCTAAGTTTGTAAGCAGGGATCTTTTGAAGCATATAATTTACTCAGTTATAACATTATACTTTGGTGCATGTTTTAGATTTACTTAGCTGTATGTATTATTAACTCCTCCAGACATCTCTGCCTTCCCTTATGCAGAGAGTGCCAGAGCAGATCCTGACTGTCAGCCTTCAGTTTCCCTCATGCACGCTCCTTTCTCTGTTTCTGAAGTTTTCCAGGGCAAACTAAAGCAGCGATATGTGCAAATGGACAGTCAATAAGCTGCATGAAGGCCGTTTACATGGGGAGGCAGAGAGTCTGCAGAGACACCCAGGGTTCTGTGGCCTGTGAGAAGGTGATGGTCTCTGCTCACATTTCCCTGCTCAAGGGCTCCCATGCTTGGCTATGTAATACTCGTGTTTTTCTCATTTGCACCTACCGAGTTTGAAGTCACAGGTGAAGTGCAGGAACTTTTTGCGAATCCAAGGGAAATGATTTTTCCAATAACATGTGACCTGACCTTCAAAGCCTGGTTAAGCAGGTTAGTGCTTACAGCAGATGTCTCATAGAAACTGATACCTGGAGCTGCACTTTCCTTTAATCAAATCTATTGCCTTTCTTCCAAATTGAACTAAGTGGCTGATCCTGCTACCCTTTGTAACTAGTTAAATTTGTATAGGAGCTTGCATAGCACGGCGTTGTGCTTACATCAAAAACAGTGCAAGAATTAAAAAATTTTTTAGCATCCATCTGTTCCTATCCCATAGCTGCAATCTTCTTATTCTTAAAATTGGATCCTCCCACAAGGTGATCTATATTCCATAGGCAAACACTGTCGTATGCAATAAGCCATCACAGCTTTTACGGGTTATTTCACTCCACTCAAAAAAGTGACGAAATTAACACTACTTTCTGATTGCCTGACCATTTCTTTCAATAAAAATAGGAGGAAAAGAAAAGCTATCATTAACCAATATAGGGTAAATCTTAATGTGAACTGCATATGAGTTTATTTTGCACATTTGAATACCTCTCTTGGTTTGTATTTGTGCCACAACAATATCTGTATTTTTATCAGTATCACCTCATGACACTGAAGTCACTGAAAAATCTGTTGTTTATTTTATTCACACCAAAAGGAGGTTCAGTCTTTCCATTTATTTATAAACCACTGAGACAGTTCGATCTCTTTGCTCACTTTTCTTGCAACCTAATACACACTGATACATATATTTTACTTTCAATGCTCTCTGAATTACATCTTCTGCTCTATCATTATGGAAATCTTAATGTGATAAACAACATGATTGCCACAGCAACCCTGCCAGCCTGGCTCTGCCTGAGGCTGCTGCTGCAACACTTTCACTCTCCTCTCAGGTCTGACATGTCAAAGCCCAGGCTAATGTTCTCCTTCCATTTCAGGAGATTATTTCGCCATTATAGGAGGCATCTTCAGGCAGCCAAGCATCTGTTACCTTTAAAAGCATTACGCTTTCCAAGTCAAAACAAGGCAGGGGGCCAGGGAGGAGCTGGGATCATCTGCAGTCACCAAAAAGGCTGAAAAGGAAGAGTGAAATATTTTGACATGCAAGCACTGGAAACAGAGAAGAAAATGTTATATGAGGCCAGTCTCCAGAGAAAGAACAGAAATGAGTTTTGCCAGCGTTGTACTTTAACCCCAGCCGGCAACCAAGCACCACCCAGCCGCTCACCCCCCACCCCCCTCCCTGGGATGGGGGAGAAAATCAGAAGAGTAAAAGTGAGAAAAGTCATGGGTTTAGATAAAGAGAGTTTAATGAGTAAAGCAAAATCCTCACATGCAAGCAAAGCAAACCAAGGAAATCATTCACTGCTTCCCATCAGCAGGCAGGTGCTTGGCCATCTCCAGGAAAGCAGAGCTCCATCATGCCTAACGCTGACTTGGGAAGACAAATGCCATTACTCTAAACATCCCCCCCTCCTTCTTATTCCCCCCAACTTTATATGCTGAGCATGACATCATATGGTCTGGAATATCCCTTTGGTCAGTTGGGGTCAGCTGTCCCAGCTGTGTCCCCTCCCAACTCCTTGTGCACCCCCAGCCTACTTGCTGGTGGGGTGGGGTGAGAAGCAGAAAAGGCCTTGACTCTGTGTAAGCACTGCTCAGCATTAACGAAAACATCTCTGTATTGTCAACACTTTTTTCAGCACAAATCCAATACTAGCTACTATGAAGAAAATTAACTCTACCTAGCCCAAAGCAGCACAACCAGTACTCATAAAAACCAGTGTTTTACTTAATGCTCCAGCTCCTGGAGTCCAGAGATGGCAGGAGGATGTTTTTTCTTTTTTTCTAGTCTCTCTAGCTCTCATAGTTGCTGAGACATGAAAATATGATCACTGGGATACACAAACTGCTCAATAACCAGAGCCAAAAATATCATATATCCCCAGAAGTTTTAAGACTTGTTACTGTAAACCAAAATCAGGATTTGGGGTAAAATTTCTTTTTTAAAACATTAGAACAAAGAACACTGAAAGCCACCACAAAGAGCTTGAGCTGACAGTCCTCGCGTGGTATTGACTAACTGAAGAGGAAAAAGAAGGTCTTTAGACCTAGCTGACAGCTAGACTACACACGGTCTGGTTCAGTTTTGACAGCACAGTGATGAATGTCCACAGGTCTCTTTAAGTAAAGGATTCTTGCAGGCCTGCTGCAGGTTCCTAACAGCATACATTTTACTTATCTCCAGCCATACTGGAGAGATGGTTCAGGAAAAATTACAGTACGGATTCCACCTCACCCCTAGGTGTTCAGCTGAAGTTTCACTGGAGGCTTTAAAATTCACAGGATCCCAAAGGGAATGTTATAGCTGTTCAGCATGATTTTCCTGCAAGACAGCACACAGGCACAGACTGGATCTGATGAAGGAATTATTTAGTACCAATAACTGCTGTATGAGAAAGATGTTCTTTAAGGAATCTCTTCTCTGTTCATTCACTCTTGGTTTTCTGCTACTTCTGTGCTTCTGGGATCAAAGAGAGACTGGAAGTACTAAAATGCTACAAGAGAAGCTGTTCTTCTTGCATTTTCTGGCCAGATTTGAAAAAGGAAGCTCTGGATATCTCACAAGAAAGTCTGTTTGGGTCTTACTGTTGTTGGCTTGGTGTTATAGACACGGGAGCAGAGCCAAGTAAACACTTCGCAACAAATAAACCGTACAATGAATGTTGCCATTTCTGTACTTATGAATTGTCCACAGGCAGATTGGAAAACTCTCAGATGTATCTGTTATTCACAGTTATCCATGAGCTTTTCTAGTGAATAATTAGCAGTTGGCAGTTCATTCCGGTTGTGAGTGGTGCACTGTTAAATTCACATTTTGCAACTCATGCCCTTACTTCCATAGTGACATACAAAAGTGAGGCAAGGGAAGACATGAGATGCTAAGAAGGGTAGAACATGTTTTGAAACTAAATTCATGAAGTTTATAAAGCACTTTGGAGGTATGCAGTAAAAAGTGTTTGGGAAGCACAAGGAAATATCATTGTGAGAAATAATAATTTTTGTAAACAAAGTAAAATTCCATTTTGCCTGCACAGATGCATTGATCTCTCTGGACGTGTGATCTTGGTGTCTGATGCCAGGACCTCTAACACTAATCCAAGAGCCATGACCCTCTCAAATCAAGGATTTATTCCACTGTTATTAAGATAACAATGCTTACAGTGTTTTTTCCTGCCATCAAGTCACTCAGAGGGCGAAGACATATGCGGCCAAGGTAAACTCATTTGCAGGCATGACTCCAGTAGTGTCTAAGATCAACTGCAAACCTGCTCCATGGTAGGGAGATGGGTTTACTAACTACTTCTTTCAGTCCTGGGCAGAAACCCTCATCCCCCTTGTGCTAGGAATCACAACTACACCATCCTTTCACATTTATATTCTGTTAGTACCTTCTTTTCTCAAGTTACTTGGTAAGCAGTATGAGGATGGCACACCAGCTCCCCGCCCACCCCCACCTCCCACCTCTTCTTTCCCTTTGCTGCTAATGAAAATCAGTGAATTGACCCAATCATCCGACAGCCTGGTTTTGATTTTCTGATTAATGGAATGATTAGGTGATGCTTACTCAGCAATAAACTGCCTTACCGCACTTTACTCCCCGTTCCTGCAGATCCACTTTGTTGTGTGCTCTTTATTTGATCTTCCCCCCTCATTTGACATCTAGCCACATCAAATCTAACCATTTCTCAGCAAGAGAGAATCCAAACATCTAGTTTTTCCTCCTTATCTTCAATAGATTCTTGAGTGGCCACTCACTCCAGAGGATATGTATAAATCAGTTTAAAGAAGGTGAGGAATCTTTTTATTTCCTCAGGGTCAATCTCTCATTTCATGATCAGATCTTCACAGGTATTGCATGTCCATAAGAAACCAGAGTTTGCACATGTCTGTTCCAGTCACGTCTTCTTGGCAGTCATAATGCAGTCCCCAAAATCTTTCAACAAATAGAGTCAGCACAAGCAGTACCAGTGAAATTATCTTCTCCTTATCCACTGCACAACATATTGCTTTTTAATAGCAATCAGAAGCAGTAAGAGGTTCAGTTCTCTTCAATGTTGTAGGCACTGTATGATTGCAGGAAACAGTTTCTGTCCCAGAAATCTTACAGAGGAATCCAAAGCCAGAAAAGGACACAACAATGCAGGGAAATAGGAAATACCTGTGCCAAGGAAGTGATAAAAGCTTGTGGAGTCTCTATGCACACAACTTCACATACCACAACACATGCAGCATGGCAGAAGCAGTTCTCAGTGACACCCAATTGCTTCTCAGTCTTCCCAGCAAGCCTGTCACCAGCAGTCATGTTTGGGGCACTACTTACATGACCCAGTTAAGCTAATTAGTCCATTTAGGCTCCCTAAAGAGACCACATAGAAAGAAGCTTCTCCTGCAGGCATTGCAGAGCCTTATAACACAATTGGTCTCTGGGGAGATTAGCAGACAAATTAAACCTGTATACAAGACGTCCCTAGAGATGCAAGTACCCTCCCTCTTGCCTCCCCAGTGTATATTTTTGTGGTGCAATTTGCTGCCAGAGTTTCTGTCCATCATTCTTGTCTCTGCTGGTTCTGGGAAGCAAAAAAGTTGCTGTCACTGCCGGACCAGGCTAAATCTGAATGGTTAACCTTCAAGGTGAAAGCCTTTGTTTGCTACTGTTAATCAGGCTCTTGAACCATCCACTGATATGGACAATGATCCTTTTCCATGGTCACAGCTTACAAACCCTCATTTACAAAATTACTCTCACAAAGAGCCTGCCTGAAGGTTCAATAAAGAAATCCGTCACAGCCTGGCTTCAGGGCCACAACATGTAGAATACAAAATCAGATTCATTAGTTCCCAAGCCTTTGCCAGGTTCCCTGCTACTCTGTTTAACAGGAAAAATTATGACACTATTATGTAAAAAATGTTTTAAAAATCAATGTTGATTAATAAAAGTAATTTCCAGAAGCCATATCAAAGAGTATTCAATTTTAAATTCATTTCCCCTGCTTAATTGTCTGAGAATATTTGAGTGATATTATGGGAATATGAATGCGTTGCCCATTCAGCCCTGGATGAACCCATAGTCTCTGATGGCAAAAGCCCCTCACCAACCTACCTCCAGTTTACAGCTGCTCAAGGGCATGTAACAGGGATGATAAGAGTTTTGTTGCTCTGATTCTGCCAGTGGGCAGTATTAAAATTGACTTTTTAGGTGAAGCACTACATGCAGGTATTGTTTTAAAACAGTACATGAGGAACAAATGAATAAGCACATCTGATAACCTCAGAAACTGTGCTTGGTTCATAGTAGTCATGAGACCCTTACAACCAAAAGCAACAAAAAAATGTGTGTGGTCCTTTGATCACAGAAAGACTATTTTAGCAGTCAGTTTCCTATAAAACATGTCCAGCTTTTTCCCTAGTGTTGTTGCAGATCCTTGCACATGATCTTCTGAGTGACACAGATGTCTCGTTTGTCCAAATCACACAGAGCCTTCCAGCACTGCCAAGGACCACTGTGACAGCTACAGCAATTATTTCCATGGGAAAGTAACTATCTGGAAATACTCATTTTGTTTCTTAGCTTTTCTAGATATTAAAAAACAGCCCCCGAAAAAGAAGAGGTACTGGCGCATACTCTCTGGACAACAACTGTGTACCAGCAGGATCCTCAGCATTGAAACCTGATAGAAAAGGACTCCAAATGGAGAGGAGCTAAACATCAAAGTTTTGGCGTTCCTGACCAAAGATTCAGCTGCTTTTTTTTTATTCTAGTGCATTATAACTATAGTAACATTTGGGCTTAGAAGTGCCTTCAAAGTCAAGGTCTTTTTGGCATGCTCCTATCTCCAGAAATAGCTTCAGGAACACATTTTTTTTCCCAGGAAAAGCCTCAAAATGCTCTATACACTTTAAACCATGGGGACAATTTGACCACCTGAGTGATACCCCTCAGGGAAGGAATGCATTAGCTGTTTAATAGTGCTCCAGAACAGTGAAAAATTATATAAGATAGGAAGTGAAAATTCAGGGAGGAAGCAGTGAGAAAAAATAAGGGCACTTTTCAGGGTAGCAAAAATATATAACAAGACCAGAACTCCAGTCTAGAGTTAACGTTGAGTTTACCATTTTCCTCTTTTGAGCCGCAGCTTTATTCTGTAAAACATAAATGATGGTATTATTTGCTCATATTTGCACAATAATGTGAGATCTACTGAAGAAAAGTGACTGTAAGAGTAAAGTCTTACTGAGATCAAAATCAGCTAAAATAACAATGGTGAAATTGTGTACACCTATTTTAAAAGGCATATGAGCCTAATGTAAGTTGTGCCATTTCCACAGGTCAAACTTTTTGAATAATATTTGTCATCTTTTTCTAAATAGAAATTGGCTGACATAGCACATCTAGCAAGCTAAACACATTTGCAGCAGAGTGTTCATGATTACAGATCTTCAGGAATGGGCATTATTTCTCAAGTCTGTTCAGTAATGTGCAAAATTATATACCACATGCAAAAGAAAGACAACAAAAAGATTGTGGGCAGTCCTTAAGTTTTCCTAGCAGACTAGGGTGTCTTGTGTTGTATGGGATCATGTCTGACTGCTTAGTCTGGTTACAGTGTGAAGCAGTGCGTCTACAGAAATAAGACCGTTTCTCCTCTGCACAGCATGGCCCTTGGCATGGCACTTCACCCGCAAGCAATGTTCCTTTCAGCACAGGTGGGCAGTTTTTCCTCAGGCTGGAAAATAAGGACTGGCACCTACCAACTTTCTGTCATCTGCCATGTGGGTGCAGGCAAAGCACTTTGGCAATCATAAGCTCTGCTGTACTCTGGTTATCACTCTAAACACTCTCTTCAGATGAGAAATAACTTTAGTGGTTCCCCTCACTGCCAAACTATGAAATGTGGAGGACAGAAAACACCAGAATGAATCAGTGAGATGCAGAGACCAGAGGAGAAGGAACAGGAGGGTTCAAAGCTTCATGCGATTGTCAGTGGCAGGACAGTGAGTCACAGTCATGATGAATAAGATATCACACGATGAGATGAAGAGCACACTAGCCACATTGTTATGATTGCCCATGCTTGTGCGTGCTCTTAACCTGTGGTAAATGAGAGGCAGCTTATTCCCTGTGGTAACAGAGGCATGCTCTTTCGCACACACAAAGGGAAAAGAGGATACACATCAGCAGCTGCTGTGAAGTTGCTGATGTGCGGCAAGATGTGAGGTGTTTGCGTGCCCATACCCTTAATCTCTGGTGTTCAAAAGGAGCAGCAATGTTTTGCTTTGCAATATGTATCCTTTGGAAGGCTCCACAAAAGTCCTTTGAAAATTTCTGTATGGGAAACAGAAAGCCTAAACCCTTTGGTTTTATCCAGCATCCCTGACCCTTAGGATAACAAGATGCTCAGCAGAGAGAAAAAGCTGAGCAGGAGGAAAGGTGGGTTCAAAGGAGAGATGAAAGTGGCTGACAGGGAGGAGGCCATACTGATGCTGGGTAGCACGCACTAGGGAGTTTTTCTCAGCCCTAGAAAAACTGAAGGACAGAACAGGTAAAGCCACAGCCAGGTTCATAGTATAAGGGGGAAGGAGGAACAGTGGAGGTGGCAGTGGTGAAAGAGAGATGAAACTGAATTCAGGCAATGCAGCTGGGCCTCTACAAGAGTAATTATCTAATCAAAACTTATTCTGAAAAAAACCAAGATTTGGGGTTTTTTTTTTTAACTCCCACCAGTCAGTCTTACCCCCACTTCTGTGTAAAAAAGCAGAGCACACTTCAAACTGTGCCATGCCAGCTGTAACTGGGAGGCTGCTGTGGAGCTGACATGATTAGAGCCTACTCCCAGACGACACCACTTATCTACAGTGCAAGGCTACTTACATGTTTACTGAAAGGCAAAAAGAGCTGACCGTGGAGCTAAACAGTGTGGAAAAATGATCACTATTCTGACAACATTCAATAGGGACTATTTTCATGGGCTCTTGTATTCTTTTTTTGAAGATGGTAAACAGTGAAGCAAAGAACAGCAATTCTGTGGGACTTCTGCAAATGTGCATAAATCAAAGCACTGAATTTATTGTTGAGCATCTTTCATCTGTGTCTGTTCCAAGGGCCTGGTGGTACCGAGATTCCCAGGGATATCTGCACACTGCTGGTCATTGTCTGTGGTGAACAGATTTAGTAGTAATAATATCAAGAAGAACAATATGCCTGATGTGGCGTGACTTGCAACCAGAGTAGTAGGGGTGTTGCCTAGGTTTTCACAGGTGCAGACTGAAGTGATCTGCATGCACCAGAAAAAAAAAGATACCTTGCAGAGGTGCAGAAAGAGACTTACATTGAGTGTGGCTCATGTAGTAATTTATTAGTCCAAGTTGCCAGTGTTTATGTCCCATTGTATGCTAGTTTTGTGTTGGGGAGTTCTTGGCTGAGCGAGAATGAAGCATAAACATACAAAGTGCTGTAATGGACAAGGACGCTGTGTCCTTGTACGCTGGGAAAAGGAAGATAAGAAGGGCCTGACAAGTAACTCCTGGATACCGAAGAATGAGATAAGCAAACGCGGGACACCTCGTGAAGAGGCTTGAGCAGCCAACAGGAGGATGAGCCGGGAGCATGATAGAAAGACATTAACCAGTGGTGTTTTAGCTCATGGCGCGTGGACAGCTGATAATCTGCTTATTAAAGCACGCTATTCGGGCAATAAAGGGAGAACAACCTTAACCATATCGGTGTCCAGTTGTTACTCGGCTCACATCTCCGGATGGCTCCTTGCAACAATTTTGCTCATTCTTTCAAGGTGTTCCACATGTTTAACATTAGGGATGTAAGAGATCTTAGCAGACAGAGGGGTTTACCTCTTACAATTCCCTGTAAATCTTAATCAGTATTAACACTAGGCTTGGGACAGTGAAAGATGTCCTGGTGGCTCAGATCACAGCAAGCCATCAGGTCATTCAGTCATTCATAATATTGAGAAGCTTTCCAATTAAGATTTCCAGGTCTGTTCTCTGCCTGTGAATAGTACTTTTATTTTATTCTTCATTAAAATACTTTGAGTAAATTATTTAGCACTTTTGAGACTGAAATAAAAATGGACAGCCCTTAGTATGTATTTGCAGAAAAGCCTGAACTGCAACATTAAAGCAAATAGTATTGAAAATTAACTACTGGCATGGATCCCTCCTTTTGGGAGCAAACCAATTTGGAATCCAAAAGGACTGAGAGCCTGAACTGTGAAGCATTTTGAAAACAGCAGAGCACAGAAAGAAAAGACAACATGATCACCTAACCTAGCTTTCCACATCACAGAGACATTAGGGCTTTCCTGATTCATTTCTGTTTGGCCTGATCTTTAGAAAACATCCAGTCTGGACCACAACATTTTGGTGATGGAGAGGCAAGCTTTTCCCATAGCACCTTGTACCTGTGCTTAATAACCATTACAGGTAGAAATGTTTGCTCTTTTCAGATCAAACCTTTGGACGTCCCCACCTTAGTGCTGCTGGATGCTTCTTGCTGAAGGCACTGAGAAAAGACACCCATACCTGTCTTATCCCCACACCAGTGAGGGCAGGCAACAAGCATTAAACACTACAAATGGGCTGGTTTTGCTAAAGTTGAATTTACTTTCAGTAGCACCCAAGTAGCACTATCAGTGTTTTGCAGTCTTGGACAAATCCCTGAAGAAACATTACAGAATCATTATATTTCATCTCCCCACATTTTCTACTGAAGATGAAATAGCAAGTGATATTTTTCATTTACTTTCCAGCACATTTTAAGCCATGCACTGTTAAACTGCTGTCTTGTGCCTGCACAGAGGTGGCTCTGTGCTCCCTGCACGCAGTCTGCAAACCTCTCTGACATCCTCTGGGACAAAAGGAGCTTTCCAACAAAGTTTATTGCGTTTAATTATTGATTGTTTGAAAGATTAATAAAATATGACTCCAAAATCTAGTCGTGTTAGGCAATCTGAGCAAACAAAGCTGTGAATCTGAGACTGCCATGTTCAGAGCTGTGACAGGTTGTGATAAAAGGGCATTGAATATTTGAGGTAATGACTCTTCTTGGAGATGAAGCTAAGAAGAGCCTTGTGCCTGGATTTCCCCCTGTTTCATTTAGGAAAGAAGAAATATGAGAGAGTCCATTGTGCAACTGCTGGGGTACATTAGGATTTATTTTGCTTTTCGCTCGGGCTTCAAGCGCCTGTGCCAGGTCTGAGATACTAAGCTAGATGTGTCTTTGAAGGTAAATCATTTGTTCCTACTGGCTTTAGCAGTTCTTTAAAAGACCAAGATGCTTTTCAGTACATACAAAGCCTTCAATATGCACATTTTAGGGCATCAAATGGGATTAAGGAGAATTCCTCTCAATGTCTGTAGCATCTGGTTGTACAGCTACCTGGTGCATTACAGGTGACTCTGGCGCATTTAAATCCCATAGGGAATTTTGTCACCAATTCCATGAGGTTGACATTTCAACCCTATGTTTTTTTCCTACTGGTATCTGATGCAAATCCTAGAGAGAAGGTAGTGAGTTTGACAGCAGCATTTGCTTTCTTGCAAAATGCATCATCTCCCTGGTAGACACATGGCCTTGGCCTACAAATCCCAGTCAAGGAAATGACTGAAAACACTTACCAGTGCAGTTCATTTGTGGGACTGAGGGTCAGCCCATCATTTAGAAACAGTGAATCTAATAATGCTTTGTTGTTCTAAGTAATTTAGTCCCAGTATGCATACTGAGAAGTTGTATTTCCATTTGAAACACTTCTTGAGCAGCACTCCACAGAAATCACAGAATATCATTTAACAGTCCATTTTCCTGGCCTGTTTCTTTCCTCCATACCCCCATCCCAGTGTTACTTTTCCATGAACACATAAATCAACACCATCTATATTCATTAGGTTACCCAACTTGTTCAGTGCAAAATTACCCATTTTGCATGATTTTTCCCCCTTCTGATTAATATAAATGACTTAAGTTAATTATATTTCTTTTCATAGAAAATTATTTGACAAACTGTAAAAGCATCAATAAAAATAAACATGTAGATTTTACAAGGGTACAAATGTGCAAACAAGACTTACATAGCTGCGTACCATCCCCAAGTCTTATTTCAGAGGTGGCTACAATCCCTTGTCTCTGCCAAGGACGCCTTGCCCTAGACTAGTTGAGAACACAGGTTTGACCTGAGATTGATGAGGTCGGCAGAAAATAATTAACCCGCTCAGATCTACACCATTAGCCTGGAGCAAACATGAGCTCTTTTCCCTGCCTTGCATTAGACCTACAACAGCTTTACCTGGAAATCTCCCAGAATCCTTCATAGGTTTGATGTATCTATAAGGTTAACTTTATTTCTTTGTTCGTCATGGTCCTAGATCTGGAAGGCTTCTGAAGATGCCAGTTCTCTGGAGTTTTCCTCAGCTACAGCTGCCTGCTCAATTTTTACTCTCAGGGACACCCCATAGCATGAAGGAGAAAGCATTACAGCTAAATGGCATTTGAGCTGTTGTTTCTTTTCACTCCTTTTTTTCTAGGCATTTCTCATTCAACTCTTCTTTCCCATCTTTCTGAGGCCTAAACTTAAATAAAATAAAATAAAATAAAATAAATTCTACAGAGGAGAAGGCTAAAAACAGACCAAAAAGGGTGATTTTTCCGTTACAGACTGGGGAGCAGGGCGTCTGACTTCTGCAGGAACAAACCAGCAACATTCAAGTGTCCCTGTGTCAAGCCAAGGACAACTCTGCTCTCCTGCATACAGCTGTCACAAGAGGGCTGACAGCTCCGTAGCCTGCAAACATGACCCATCCTTTCCTCCAAATCCCCATGAATTGTAACATAGGGAGAAGGGAAAGGCTGTCTGTGTTCAGAATAACTGCCCCTATGTCCTTAATCTCCAAAAAGCAAAGGAAATTAAGCAAGTTGTTTGCAGCATAATATGGACAGCTGCATCAAAATCCTTTTCCATAACCCATTTTGCAGAGAAATCTTCTCCTGGGCTGTACTTGCATCCCAACGAGTTATGACCCTATTCAGCAGGATCCACTCTAAGTTGGAGACTGCAGAACCAAAGCCAAAGCCACTTTCTTTTCATACCTTTTACAAATGTTTGTGAAGTTGTACCTGGACCCTCATCCTTACACTGAGCAGCACAAAGTTGTGTGATGGGCTCATGAAACTGTTTCTCCAGCGTGGGGAACAGCATTCCCATGAGAGGTCCTAATATATCTGCCCACCTGTGGCCTCACCTGGGACAGGAAACGTCTGAGAAGCCTTCCAGGAGTGGGGAAATGCAAAAGAGCATTTATTCATCTAAGCATTCCTTTAGCCTCCAAACCCTGTCAAGCCAGGCTGCTTATTAAGTCTGACGATTGGGACAGTTTGTATTTGTTCCAACTCAGTTCTCTCACCCTTGCTTTATTCCATCTGGCCAAAGCAGCTTTAAGTCTGAGCAGGCCAATGTGCCTGACACTGGATTTACTCAGCCCAAAGCCAAAGTAATTATTGAAATCTTTTAAGGGAGGAAAAAAAACCCATTGGCATCTGATTGACTTAATTCCTATTCAAGCAAAAAGTTTGCTGACCTGTAATCAGTTTTGCCTTCCAGGAAAACAAGGCCAGAGTGAGTTGTCAGCTGGGGTCTTAGACAGGGGACTTGCGGAGGCACAGGACAACACACACAGACCAATGTGATCAGGTGAAGCCCACTTTACTAGAGCATCAGGCATCATTTTATACATTAGTTACATCTGTACATGCGTTTAGCTATTTTACTATTGGTTGCACACATTATTCATGCACTGTCCACGCATCCAGTTACACTTAATGATTGGTTATATCAACACTACACGCGCATAAACATAAGACATAATTGGCTAGACTAACTAAAACATACGAGACTTGTTTCAGCCTAATTGGTCAAGATAAACTGCCGAGTTGAGGTTGTTTGTGCCAAGTTCTCTTTATCGTCGAATGCGCACCTGTGTTTTTCTAATTGGTATCTTTCTTATTTTTGTCTTCTGTTTATTCTGTTCAAGGCCTTCTAAAGGCGTCTGGAATGCTCTTGTGACCGTTAGCTAAAAATGTTTCACAACATTTCCCCCCTTTTTCTTTAAAAAGAGCATTGACAGATCTAGTCACCACCATCCGCGAACTCAGCCCAGCAATCGGTAGGTGCCAGCTTTACATGGGCGTCCCCACAGAGGCAGCGATGGCCTTGCTGTACACCAACCCAATGCTCTTCGGAAAGTCCCGGTATTTGTACATTTGCAGAGGAACGGATTTCAGCACACGTGGCCAGCGGGTGCCAAAATTGGCCTCAGTTGAAACATAGGGAGCCTATGACGCATGCGCTCGCTGGCCAGGCATGCCGCACGAGTCATAGCCATCCTGTCTATTGGTTCATGGGCTTTGTGATGCGGTTGCAAGGCACAGAGAATCTTGACCTGTTATGTTGGTCAAGGTGACCTACACGTTAGTTTTTGGCTGAGGTGGTATTCACATTGTCGCACCATCTAGGGTGTTCCAGATGATGATGGTCGTACAAATCGAGCGGGAGTCCATCGTGGGCCTGTGAACTCAGCCCTTTGCAAAGACCTATGAATACAATTAATTAAAACACAGTAAAAGCAACATTATACCTAATAAAATACACAAGAATAAAAGAAACCCCTATTTTTAACAAAGATACAAACCAACTCCTAAGTCCCCATCCCGCAGCTAAATGTTCTAAGCCGAAATGGCAGCTTCCTTAATTGCGTTGAAACCCTTGCAGCTCCTTCTTGCCTCTGCAGTTCTGTTATCTTGTTTATTAATTGCTACACTGTCCAAGTTCCTCATGTCCGTTGTTTCTCTGGTGGTTCAAAGGTCCGTTCATATTGTAGCTGTCACGTACTCCGGTCCACTCATGTTGACTGCGGCCTACTTATGCTAACTCTAAATAATCAGGTTCAAAGAAATGTTCCCCATTTTCCATGAAATCTCCCACAATTCCCTTCTTTTGTTTATGAGCAATCCAGACTTGACTAATAACTTGGGATGCCATTTTCCTCAACAAGCTAACCAAACAAGGTAAAATTATTACAATAGCTAAAATCACGATAACTACAACAATACCCATGCGACATAATTCTTTAAACCAACCTGTTATCCCTAATGACCCAAACCATTCATCCAAGGGGTTCTTCTCTACTACCACTTTATTCATGTTATCTTTCAACTGCTGCAACTTTTCATGTATAGACTTCGAATGACCTGATATGTTCATACAGCACATTCCTTCAAAATCCTCACAGCCATGTCCTTGTGCTAACAATAAAAAATCTATAGCCGCCCTATTTTGTAAAATAGCATGCCTTATGTTTTCTGTGTCTTCTAAGAGATCATTTATAATACTAGATGTAAGATTTAATTGCTTCGACGTCCAACATGCTAAACGTTGCAACTCCCGTAACGCATTACCCGCTGCAGCCCCTGGTGTAAAAAGAGATAGCAGCACTCTTGTGGCCTTGCCTAACAGTCGTACGTTATCGTTACAATCAGGCCCAAGATTTTCTATAGGTCGCTTGTGTCTTCAATTGTCTGTTAAATTCAGTAACTGAATAATAGAGGGTGCAAACAATGTAAGCTTACCCAAGTAACATGGTCCGCCAAAAGATCTCACTGGGATGCCGTGCCAAGCACGATCACCGCATATCAAAAAATATCCGCTTGGTAAAGCCTTGGCGGTATAATTAGTACCTATAAATATCTTACTCCCCTGGGTTTCTGCTCCCACGGCTCCTACACAATAATCCCTACTATCCATAAACTTATACCAAGAGCTTGGACTAGATACATTTGTCCACCCCGACATATTGTGTTGCCGATAATAATTAATTCCTGTGCTAAACCCTCCTGCCAAATATACACATGACTTATTACCATATGTTGATCCTACTAAATCAAGCTCTTGCGGATCCCAGGGCAATGTAACATTAAGAGAATTGATAATCTTTGCAGTTGCTACCCCTGTAAGATGTTGACAATGCTGCTGTGGGATGTGCGACGAATACAAGCTGTAACAGGTCTCATTGATCTTTGTTTCATTCAAAGCACTGCCATCAGAAACCCATGCTCGAAAATCTGGCAGGTACAAATATGGCACTCCCACCAAACATGTTCGAAATGGATCTGAGCGTGTACTCATTGAGAGGCAAAAAGACTGTTGTCCTGTCTGGGTGGCCTAGGTTATCCACATATTTTGCCTTGGGTTAATTTGGTGTAATGGTAATGCTGGCTGTACCACCGCACATATTGCGATGAGGCAGCAAAGTGTTTCCACCAACGGTGGCGCACCTAATACCTTCTTGTGTCGTTCCATGTCTTGTCAATAATCTGATAACTTCTGGGCATCCGGACGTTTACCCCACACTGTTTCCCCGTTTTTTTTTTTTTTTTGCAAGCCAAGTTACAAGAAACGCTTTTGCAATCGTACGTTCAACTATTTTATGATAGGTGGTACAATCATTACAACTGCTAATATTACAATTAAAATAACTAAGTTATGTATAAGCAAATCTTTCAACCACCCCGTAATTCTCAAACTTGTTAGCCATCCACTTAACCCTGTGTCAGTTATCGTGAGCCTTTTACTGTGAATCATATTGATATCGGGTGTTAGTAACGTAAGTCGTCCGAGGCTACATGGCCTCCCGTTAAGTTTCGATGGAATTCCTCTCCCACGCTCTATTCCCACAAATTAAAAACATCCGCGTAGGTAAAGCAGCTGGAATAGAAAAAAGAGTGTGATATTCTGGAATAGATATAGTTACACCAAGCTGTAGCATTTCTATATACAGGCAAAATAGCATTTATATTCTGACCTTTTCGAGTGGTGTTATAGGTGTAATTAAACATCACACAGGCATTCATGATGACTGATCCTAACAACTCTCTCTTGAGGTTCTTGCATTTCTTGAGGCAGGTGTGCAAACAACAGGAAAAGTAAACATGGTATCTCCTTGCTGTAGAGCTTTTTCTCAACAGCGTTGCATCAAACTATGTGTATTTTTTCCCAAATTATTAAGTGAATCGTCATGGATTAGACAGAGGCACAGAGTTAGAGGGATTAGCAGGAGAAGGAGATACAGGCAGTGCAGCAAAGCCAGGTTCCGTTCTAAGTTCTGCAGACCCTGGAGACGGAGTACCAGGCGATTGGGGTGGGGGGTGGGGGACGGTGGCGGCACGGCAGCGGTCCCGGCCGCGCAGAGGCCGCAGGAGGCAGCGGCGGGGCGGCCACGGCAGGCAGTGGTGGAGGTAATGAGGGATATAAATGCGGCTCTTTTTCAGAGTCCACCCTGCCTGATGCAAAAGAATTATTATCGGAATCAGAATCCTGCTCGTTAGTGGTCTGCTTACAAACTGCCTCCTCAAAAGCAGTATCAGGTTGTATTGATATGATTTTCTCTGCCGGCTGTAAATGCACCAGTGTAGTATAAATGAATTTCCATGTCGACAACAAGGTTTCAGCAAGCATTCGCGAGTCATGTGGAGTTAAAGTTGACCCAGAAAATGTATGGGACAAAACTGCCTGTGTAAAAGGAGGTTTTAAACCATACTGAGCAATTGTAACTTTTGTTTCTTTTATGATTTTCCAATCAAATAGAACCCATTGATTAGGTCTACCCCCAGCCCCAGCAATAATCAGAAATGCTGTGGGAGCTGCTATGATTTCTCCCTCAATTAAGGCATCGCGAATAATTCCCCATGCAGGTAAAAGGGGTGCATCAAAGGATACGGCTGGTGGTTTTTCTCGCTTCACAGCAGGCTCCAGCTGTGCCAGCTTTTCTATTACTGACCGCAACTGCTGCGAAGTGAGCTCCGGCCCCTCTTCGTGCTCTTGAGGCGACCCGGGCGTAGATGAAGGCAACGGAGGGTATATGCTAAGTATAATTTGTTCATGTTGAGCGGCGATATCTGGGGGCTGTTTTTTCCTAGGCAGATTTTTACTCGCTTCCTGATTCTGTAGGATTTCCTTTAAGTGTACGGTTAGGGAGGCTTGGGAACTGTCAGATGGCTGATTAATATCGGCAGTCCCAGGGAGTGGAGCAGAATTCAAGGGCGCAGGAGGAGGCAGACAAGCTCTGGGAAAGCCAAAAGTTTCTCCCGCTGCATTATGTTTTTCTCCCCGCGTTTCCCCTTCGCTTGTGGTTGGAGAGAGCGCAGCAAAAGCAGACGCAGACGCTTTACGATCTGCTTTCATTTCTTGTAGAGTTGTCTTAATTAATTTCCATAAAGTTGCAAGACCTTTAACTTCTTTAGACCTGTTACTAATTTCATCCCATAGGGAGGTTTCGATAGCTTCTACAATCTGTCTATCCACATTAATCACTTCCGAGTCTGCCTTGTCCGAATCAATCGGACGAGAAACGGCCCCCCCCAATTCCTCCGTCTCTCTTGGAGTAACAGGCAAGGGGATACTTTCAGCGCCAGTGACCTGGCTGGGTATAGGCAAAGGCTGTGTCTGTACAGACATCTCAGCACTAGCAGAAATGGATGCTCGGGGAGGTAGAGACAGCTGCGTAGAAAATGTTCCTCTAACTGCAGTGGGATAGGCTGACGCGGCTGACATGGAGGCATCAGAAGGGGTCACGGCCGCGCAGACAGCAGCGGCTGCCTGCCGTTCCACCCTCATTGCCTGCAGCACATCCCGAACTACCTTCCAGTGCGTTGCGTATTTGATTGCTTCCTTTGTCTTATCTCCCCCGGCGCTAATAGTGTCCCACAGCGCCTTGCCTACATCATCCCAAGTCGCTACTTCAAATGCAACATTTATACTCGGAATAAGTTGTCTCTCCCAAGCCCATAAAAGTAACTCCATTATAATGGAGTTATCACATTTCAACCCTCTCTTAGAGAGAATATGTTGAAGGAGGTTTAGGACCGCTTCTTGCTCTTTGTCCAACCCCATCTCCTTCTCCGACCACTCACCTGATCAGGGCGAGATCCACCAGGGTAAGATTCCCCTTTTTCCGCCGTGTGCGCGGTCTTTGTCAGCCCCAGCTCAGCTGGTCATCCTGCCGGGGGCAGCAGGGATAATTTCGGCCGGCTTCTCCGCTCCCTCTCTCCGTCGGCTCTCGTTGAAGAATTCAACACCGATCCGAGGGTCCCTGTTCGGGCGCCAATTGCGGAGGCACAGGACAACACACACAGACCAATGTGATCAGGTGAAGCCCACTTTACTAGAGCATCAGACATCATTTTATACATTAGTTACATCTGTACATGCGTTTAGCTATTTTACTGTTGGTTGCACACATTATTCACGCACTGTCCACGCATCCAGTTGCACTTAATGATTGGTTGTATCAACACTGTACACGCGCATAAACATAAAACATAATTGGCTAGACTAACTAAAACATGCGAAACTTGTCTCAGTCTAATTGGTCAAGATAAACTGCCGAGTTGAGGTTGTTTGTGCCAAGTTCTCTTTATCATGGAATGCGCACCTGTGTTTTTCTAATTGGTATCTTTCTTATTTTTGTCTTCTGTTTATTCTGTTCAAGGCCTTCTAAAGGTGTCTGGAATGCTCTTGTGACCATTAGCTAAAAATATTCCACAACAGGGACTTTTGCTCAAGATGCCCCTGTTGTGATCTTTAAATGTCCCTGAAAGATAAACATGGAAGATAGCAAAGCTCACACATCTGATAACAAATCTACTTTCACTGTTTCTAGCACAGACATAGGTTTTCCTTTCTTACCATTGAGTGACACTTCTCCATCTCTGATTGAATTCATTACAGGCTATTCAGTGTTTACTGCAGACAACTCCTTGCCTTAATAAAGCCAGCTGCTCCAAAAAGAACATGATAAAGATGGTTTATTTTATTTTCTTTTTTTTTAATTCTAGTCCCATTTCTTTGTGTTCTCATAAGCAAATCCAGTCACATGCTCTGCTGTGACTAAATTGCACACAAACCCACCACTGCCACCACAGTCAAAAGTGGAGGTTCAGCATGTCCAACAATGATTTAATTTCATTTGTACAGCTCCAGCGACAGAGGTGCCAAGCTTGCCAAGCATGTGACAGAAATCAGCTCTGTGCCTCCACAGCAATCGACCTTCCTGGATTTCTGGGTAGCTTCTGTTATAGAATGATGCACATAAGAAATCTGGGACATCTCTGGTCGCACCAATAGGCTGTGGTATGATTTGTAGAAAAAGTAATCTGGTTTCCAAATCAGCATTCTCCAAAGTATCAGCTTAGAGTGAGAACTGTCCAACTGATTAAGGGGAGAGTTTCTGGGTTGAAGCCGGGAAACAACACACTGAACTGAGACACTACAAACAGGGATTTGAAACCAGATGTTGCAGCTTTTACCCCTAGTCATTGTAGACAGTTTTCTCTGCAGCGCCTAAAGCATGTTTTGAAGAAAGGGGAATACTATTACAGCATTTTATAGTGGAGGGATTCTGGGGTACAGGAATGCAGGATATATTTTCAAAGGTACAACTGGGAATGACACACCAAATTCTCCTCAACTTTCACCTGAAGAAACCTTCCCAGAAGTCACTTGTCCAGCCACACAGAGAATATCAGTGTCACAGCTGGCAACAGGATCAGACACTCCCTGCTCCCTGCCCAGAGATCTCTCCACAGGACCACATTCTTCCCCTGCCTGGTTTCTAACACAATCCAAACAGTGTCTCTCTGCAGGACGTAGCATCCCTCCAGCTTCTCATATAATTGATATTAATCTCCCGGTGTTGTAGATATTTGCAATGTACCAGATGGGCCATTGTTTAATTAATAGTGCTGCTTTCATTCATTCTGAGCTTGATTAAATGAAAACTCCATCTGCAGGGAACCAAAACCTGCAGGCAGGATGCAGGAGAGTAATGCTGCTATCAGCTTTGATCATTTTGAGAGAAGAGGTTGTATGGGGTGAAGCTATGTTTCCAACCATTTGGGGGGAGGAATAAGGGATCTTCTGTCTCTAGGCTGACATTAAAAACTTGGTGTTAAAATAGCCTGGGAAAGAAAGGGAAAAAGAGTGGGTGACTGGTGTTGGGGAGAGAAAAACAAGAAGGCAGGATGAGGAGGGAAACAGTAAGCCGTGCTCTGCCTGAAGGGACGTAACCCAGGGAATAGGGGGGAACAAAGAAGGCCAGAAGTCATCTTCATGCCTGCAACACTTGGAGCTGATTGTTGACTGAGCATGACCCTGAGAACAACTTATGGAGCCCGTGTTCCTATCCGGCCTTGGACATGTTCCTTACAACCACCGCAGACCTGCCCTGAGGTTAAGGTAGTTTGGCCGTCCAGCACACACCACCATCCATCTCAGACACCCCCACCCTTGGGAAGCAGCACAGCACAACCCTGCTTACTTCTGTGCTCAGAAAATTAACCTGTGGCCACCACAGCTGCAGCAGCAACAAAAACCCAGCAGGGTGTAACACCAGAGATCAAGAGAGAGAGCAGGATGGAGAAGGGCTGCCAGAGAAGGAGCTGACACCAGGTTGACCTGAAGCAGTTGACCTGAGAGCACCACAGCTGCTCCAGTGTCTGTCAGCTCCTCTGGGGCTGGGGGAACACAGCAACTTTTTTAAGGCCCACGCACACTAGACACTGTGCAGGGTGTGGAAATGGCTTAGACCTTGGTGCAGCACAGCACTGTGCAGCTAAATGTGCCAGAAGCAATTTAGTTGCCTAAGCATAGTCCTCTAAATGCCTTTGATACCTGAGACATCCACATAATATTCCTGCCAGTCCCATGTGAATGTCTTTAGTGAGTATCAAGCAATTCTAGGCAAAATGAATTGCGTCCATCAGTGAGTTTTGGGGGTAGCTTTCCTATACTGCACAACACACACGCAGCCTAGCTATCTTTCCTTCTGTTTCTAGCATCCATCTTCTTTGCTGCAACCTCTTGTTACTCTTCTAAAACAAAAACAGGTGAGCTCTGAGGCTTGATTTCAGAGGGCCAGAATAAATAGCTTCTAAAGTGTGTGTTATTTCATCCTTTGGCAACTGATCTGCATTGCAAATCACAGCATGCTGCTGCTGCCAGTCCTCAGAGAGACTCTTTTAGTCCAAATCGCAGGGGTCTGCATATTGAGGCTGATAAAGGCTTGTACATAGGCCTTCCTGACAATCCAGAGTAATGGTTGTTGTAACTACTGCCTTGAGCTCTTCCAGTTTCAGAAGGAGTTTGGACCTCCCTGTATCATTGTCCTCTTCCATGGAGAACTGATACATGATCTCAGAGCAATAAGACCCCAAAATCATAAACAAGGACTGACTCAGATCTTTGTACCTGCAACACAGACCATGACCACAGATGGTAAACCCTGAGCCTCCAGGATTGGTCCCATTCAGGTATGGCAAATTAAGCCATCACTAAAAGGGATGGAAATCCCTAAACCCTTTGTCCATTCCTCAGGCCATCAAGGAAGGCTTTTAACTTAAAGATCATCAGAACGTGTAGGTGGTGATCCTGCAAAAACTCAAAATCCTGAAAAGTCTGAGACTATGCTTCACTGGATTTGTTCACTGCCTCTATATCCAGTCATTAGAGAGGTTCTAGCAGCTCTAGACTGCCACCAAAAAGACAGTCACCAAAAAACATCGTATGAAAAAAGATGTGCTACAATTTTTAAAATCAAATTAAGGTGTCTAAATAGGCTAGATATCAGACTGATTTAGGGACAAACAAGCTGACATATATGCAATGTGAACAATCAGGAGATCAGGACCAGGGAGATAGGTTATTCTTCAGTGTAGCATTTTCCAGAATATGCTCTGCTTCTGTATCCTCAAAATCTTCTTTCATAAACCCACCAACCAGTCTTGTTGGAAGATGATAAACATGGTAGATATCTATACTTAAGTGATGCTTTCCAGGCAAAACAGGCAACTTAACCTACAAACACAAATGTTATACTGGGAACTTTCAGACCAACTTTGGTCCTCCCCAAGTGTGTGCATGAATTTCCAAAGGATTTGAAGTTTGTATGCTTCCAGAATTGTCCCCTGGGCTTCCCAGCTGGCATAATTCCCAACTCTCCTTCTGCTTGTTTTCTTTCTCCCTCCTGTGGAATTTTACTTTAAAGAATTAATTACTGTCATCTTATATTTTCCTTGACTCATTACTTCCAGATGGTTCTATTATTAATTTTTTTTTTCCCTCAGCTACACACAGAAGTGTTGTGGCCATCACTGAAATGGAGCCGGCAACAGCAAGGTAAACAGTCACCCATTTATACAATCAAAGACCTTAAAAACAGAGAAGCCTCACCGGTTTTTATCCACTTCTCCACTTTGTCTCCTGAAAGGATGTTCCTTTTTTCTGTACGTTCTCTGTTCCAGCATTTCCCAGTTTTCCTCTGACTGACCTTAAACGTTCCAAGCCTCTGATTTCAGTATCTTCTTTGTTTTGCTTCTACACTAACAGATTTCCTCATAAGGTGCTCCCTGCTATTTGGACTGACTACTCTTTTGCTTATTCTTCACACAGTCTTGTTCCTCTGTCTTCCCAAAAGTGGGTAACTATCATTACCCTCATTGTACAGATGGGTTGGGGAAGAAAGAGACATTAAGCTAGCAGAGACAGGAGCAGGTATCACAGCTCCTGCCTGCCAGCAGCAATATTCAGACACAGCTCTGCCACATCCCAGAACCAGCCTCATTATAGCAGCGGCAAAGTGCCATGCACGAACCATAGCCTTCTAACAGAGGGCTCCTGCCTCACTTTCCCTGGCAGATGCAGCTGTGTCTTGCCCCCTGCCTCACCACCGTGGCCAATCCCCAATGCCACAGTCTCACACACCACTTGTGTGCAAGGGGAGCACTCTATTTTGCGTGAGCCCCTGAGGCAGACACATCCCCAGCACTGGACTCCATCTCAGAAGGGAAGGTGCATGAGATGTTTCCCTTATTTCTAGTTACACCTCTGCTCAGCTGTGTATGTAGGACATGTCTTGACCACCATTTATCCCCACTTCAGCCCCAGCCCTGCTGGAGCACTGCTGTGGTCTAGGATTGGACTGCATGGAGAGATGGAGAGACTTTTCATCTGGCAGGCCTGATGTAGTTTCTGCAAGACCTGACTGAAAGAATACATCAGCATTAAAGGGCTTGTTTTATCCCAGCCCAGAGGTCATGGGAGGCTCTTCTTGCCTTCAACATCTCCTGTGGCACCTCTACCTTTTTCTGAAAATAATGAGTGAGATATTAAGACAGAGATGTGATACAACTGCGTTGCAATGGAAATGCATGAGCAAACCAATACTCCTTGTAGTGCCATCTGCAAAGCTCTTTGAGGAGGATATAGGGTTCAGAGACCTGCCACGTGACATCTATCTCCTTGCATGATCTGTCCTTCAGGGCACAAAAGTCACCACTAGCCACTCATGGAAGGAGAAGTAATATTCAAAATTAAACTTTCCACGGGACTTGCAGCAGCTGTACCTTGTTAGCAGTCCCTCCTTGTATCTCGAGTTCTGTTCTGTCTCAAGCAAAACAGTGGTTAAACAAAATCCACAAAAGCTAACATTTTCCCAATTTTGCTCTGCGTGTGTGCGTTTGTGTTGATGAATCATTCATAAACTAGTCAAAGCATTTAATATTCATAAGCAGGGATTGAATATAGGAAAATCAAGTGAAGGAAATATTCCCAAGCTCCACTCATCTTGCAGGCTTGTCCTACTTGTAAATTGCTGCTTGCTCCAGGTTTTCCTAGTCTTTCAAATGTTGCCATCTCCCATGCACATGTTTTCTGCAGGCTTTAATAAACATTGAAATACTAACGTTAATATTTCAGTCATCATCATTCTCAAGCTCATTAAGTTTCAGATACTGGGTTCAGCTGAGATGAATGAGGCAGTTCATGTGTCTTGCAGGGACCCAGTTATTTGTGGGCTCAGGAAGACATTACTGTATTGGTTATATCCTGCACATATTTTGAAGATTTTTATCCCAATAGCATAGGTAGAGACTAAAATTTTATGTGTTTATATATCATGTATCTTAATGGAAAATTAGATTCTTGGACAGAAGAAGAAAGCATCAGGGAGAAGTACTGACTTGCTCCAAACATGCACAATTCAACTCGTGTTTATAAATCTTTGCCAGTTAGTACAGATAAATAATTTCCAAAATGTAATTTCTTCACAAATGGCTCACTTTGGTTCCCAGTCACTCATGATGTGTGAATAGTCATATGCCATAATTTCTGTTCTTGGCCTCAATGTCTGAAACTTGTATGTGAGATATGCCTCCAACCTCAGTGAATGACAAATAGCAAATAACTAATTTTCAGAATGTATTCTTGAAACATTTACAATTTGCAAACATTTTCATAAATTCCCAGCAGCCACTGGGATATTGGTGAATAATGAGTTGCAGTGCCTCCACAAATAGCCATGAATCTCATTCAGGAGGACAGTCATACAAGTTTTCTCATTATTCAACCAGCTGTACCACACAATAACTCTGGAGTGACCCACTAAATTCCAGAGGCAGGCTGATCATTGCTGGCAACTATGTGTAAAACAGTCTGGGTTAAATTGTCAGAGATGCTGGTTCAGTTTACAGAGGTTGAGCCCAGTTCCCTGTGTTTGGAAAACTAACTACCAAAGCTGAAGTCAAACACTGCCAGATCAAGCCAAGAGCATTTCACACTCACAAGAGAAAAGGAGGTAACAAGGCCCTTTTGAGTTGAGCCTGCGCAAATTGGCTGTAGAAACCATTAGGAGCTGGGTTTGCAAGTCTTTTTCTGCATACGTCTCCACTTACATGATGATAGAAGTCCATCATTTTTCAGATATATTCTTTATCCTATAGAAACGCAGAATACATATTTTGTGTTTTAGTCCTCCTACATAGCTGGAAATAGTCCCTAATACACTCTCCTGCTGAGCAAAGTTAACACAGAAAATACAGACCCTTAGGAAGTAAGAAAGTTTGAAGAGCAACAAAGAACAGATGTCCAACGGAAATGAAAAAGAAAAAAAGAAAGAAAAAGAAAACCTTCACTTACAGAAGTGATTGTAAAAATATGAATGTGTTATTATAAAAACATACAAGCACCCAATCATACTCCCACATCTATCCCACAAGAGGTAGAGGCAGCAGGATGCTCCAAGTGTTTGGGTAATGCTTCCAGAAATTCACCAGAGGCTGATACAACAGCAGTGTTAATTTGATAACGGAAGCACTCAACCAACTGAGCTAGGCAGGGTAATTAGCACAGAAACAGCTGCAGTCACAAGGGGGAAGATGTATTCATGGGAGAATGTGATGCTGTGGCTGTAGTGCTCTCCATTGGACCCCAGGAAGGGACAAGATAAGAATTACAGCTTATGAATGTAGAAAAAAAAGTGGCTGGGTCTTTGTTACTTGGTACATCAAAAGTCACTTTTCTAAAGCAAGTGGAGCAGGTGAGTGGACTACCATCACCATGACATCTTTTGGGCACTAAAGATGGGAATGGGATGGAGAAAATGGCCTGTTCCCCCAGCTATTCCAGCTCAGCTCTGCTGTAAAAATGGCACAGGAAAGGGGTTGCGATGCTGAGAGCCACTTATCTTACGGAGATAAAATAGAGGGCATGGGCTGTCTCTGCAGGTGAAGGTGAAAGCAGGGAAGCCCAGAGGGTAGCTCACACCAGCTGAATTAGACTTCAGAGAATGCCCATGCCTTTCCCAGTACACTGCATAATTCTCCATTTGCTGAAGTCTTTCCACCAAACTGGACTTGTGGGAGCACAGAGGTGATCTTGGAAATACTCCAGGCTTTTCTTTGCTCCCATCACTGCCAGCAAACACAGCCATCCCTCCAGACCCATCTGTCTTTTTAAGTGGAGAAGTAAGAGATACCCCAAACCACACAGGCATGTATGCACATGTTCCAAGCCAAAGTTTTCAAAAGGGTTTCATGCATTTTGTGTTTCATCTTATGAACACTTTTACTGCAGTTGTCTGAGATCCCTCCAATGCCCGGTAACTCTGATCTGCAAGTTGAAGAGGTGCATGCCCTCTTGCAGGTTTAGCCATAGTGCCTAGAGAACTGACCTGGTAGTGGCAGTTTTGGAGCCAGATACCTGGCTGCTTTGAGTTGACATGAAGCTTTTTAAATGATTGGCACTCCCCAGTTTACACCAGGTGGGGATGCAACCTTATTAATTTGTATTGGCTTTGTGTGGCAAGGTTTTGGTAGCAGGGGAGCTACAGGGGTGGCTTCTGTGAGAAGCTGCTAGAAGCTTCCCCTACATTTGATAGAGCCAATGCCAGATGGCTCCAAGATGGACACAGCACTGGCCAAGGCTGAGCCCATCAGCGACAGTGGTAGCACCTTTCTGATATTTAAGAAGGGGAAAAAGTTGCTGCGCACCTGCAATTGCAGCTGGAGAGAGGAGTGAGAGTATGTGAGAGCAACAACCCTGCAGACACCAAGGCCAGTGAAGAAGGAGGGGGAGGAGGTGCTCCAAGCGCCGGAGCAGACATTCCCCTGCAGCCTGTGGTGAAGACCATGGGTGAGTCAGGCTGTCCCCCTGCAGCCCATGGAGGTCTATGGTGGAGCAGATATCCACCTGCAGCCCATTGATGACCCCACGCCTGAGCAGGTGGATTCCTAAAGGAGGCTGTGACCCTGTGGGAAGACCACGCTGGAGCAGGCTCCTGGCAGGACATGTGGATCCATGGAAAAAGGAGCCCACGCTGGAGCAGGTTTTCTGGCAGGACTTGTGACCCTGTGGGGGACCCATGCTGGAGCAGTCTGTTCCTGAAGGACTGCACCCCATGGAAGGGACCCACACTGGAGCAATTTGTGAAGAACTGCAGCCCATGCAAGGACCCATATTGGAGATGTCTGTGGAGGACTGTCTCCCATGGGAGGGACCCCATGCTGGAGCAGGGGAAAAGTGTGATGGGTCCTGCCCCTGAGGAGGAAGGAGCGGCAGAGACAATGTGTGATAAATGGACTGCAACCCCCATTCCCTGTCCCCCTGTGCCGCTGGTGGGGAGGAGGTAGAGAATTCAGGAGTAAAGGTCAGCCTGGAAAGAAGGGAGGGGGGGGGGGGGAAGGTGTTTTAAGATTTGGTTTTATTTCTCATTACCTTACTCTGATTTGATTGGTAATAAATTAAGTTAATTTTCCCCAAGTCGAGTCTGTTTTGCCCATGATGGTAATTGGTGAGTGATCTCTCCCTGTCCTTATCTCGACCCACAAGCCTTTGGTTATATTTTCTCTCCCCTGTCCAGCTGAGGAAGGGAGTGATAGAGCAGCTTTGGTGGGCACCTTGTGTCCAGCCAGGGTTAACCCACCACATAATTTTCTCAGTTTTCTCCAGCAAGTTCATCTATTATACTGTGATGGGGGAATATTAAAGCAGACTATGTAAAATGCCACTGCAGGGACTGATGTCCTTTAGATATTGGTACAGCTGCAGTCCCTTGTCTTTGTAAAAGCAAGCTGCTAAAAAAGGTTTGACACTGTATCTAGTTCACATATACAGTGGGATGAATCCTTGGGGGGACACTCATTCTTGCTGCTCTCAACCAAATAACCATTTTCACCTCCAAGAAAGAGCCATTCTCTCCACTCAGTAAGGACAGTCATTAGTTGCCAGCTGGTCATTAGTACAGCTGTGTATCCTGCCTGCCCTCCTGCCACAGAGCCAACCTGCAGACAGCAAATTTCATATTAAGCACACAGATGTATTCAAGCCCAGGGGACCATATAGTCCACACAGCATGCAAGACTCAGATGCCCTTAAGATCTGGAGTGGACCCAACCACTGGGATCATGGGGCTTGCAGATAGCCAGAGAGGAGGGTCAGGAACTGGCGCTTGTTTACCCTAATCTCTGGCATTTATTTAAGAGAAGATAAATTCTTTTACAAGCAAAAGCAGATGAAACGGAGAAAGAACCCATGCTGCTGTACAAAGTGTACTAGGTAATACAACAGCTACCTTTTCAGGTCTTTCCTTTAAGCTGTCAAAATAAGGATTTGTCGTGGTTTCAGCCCAGCCGGTAGCAAAGGACCACGCAGCTGCTCGCTCACTCCTCCCGCCCCCCTCTGGTGGGATAGGGAAGAGGGGGAGGAGAGAAAAGAAAACAAACAAACAAAAAAAACCCCAAACCAAAAAACGGAACCTCGAGAGTTGAGATAAGGGCAGTTTACTGGGACAACACAAAAAAAAAGTTACAACAACAACGGTACTAAGAAAGAGTACAACGGTACTAAGAAAGAGTATACAAAAAGAGTGATGCACAGTGCAACTGCTCACCACCCGGAACCCGATGCTCCGCCACTTCCCCCACTGAGAGTTGAGAGAGCTCCCCCAGCCCGCTCCCCGTTTATATACTGAGCATGATGTCACATAGTATGGAATAGCTCCTTGGCTAGTTCAGGTCAGCTGTCCTGGCTATGCCCTCCCACCTCCCAGGTTCCTGTAAAAATTAACTCTATCCCAGCTGAACCCAGGACAGGATGCTACCATAAAATGGTATTAGTGCCTTCAAAAAGTAGCCTGCATTTCCAGTGGGGTGTGGATCACTTCCATTTTGCATTAAAGCAACGAAAGAGAGTGGAAAAGATTGCTGCAACTGAAGTCATCTTGGTTTGGGATTAATTTACAAGTTATTATTTACCCCTACTCCATGGCACTGCCTGCAGCTTCCTCTTATGGTTCAGCAAGAGAGGCAGGGACTGTGGAGAGAACAAGAACTTTATTATGGAAGATAAAGCAGTATAAAAGCAGAAGACCCTGAGAACTCTTCATGGCTCACACTATGCTCTGCAACAAGAAAAAAAGCTTAAAAAGGCTCAGAACAGCATGAGGAAAGGAGCTGATCTGGCTTGAAACAAGTGCATGCCCATGTGACAGACCATGAGCTTGTGGGACACAATGAAGCTAGTAATGGACATCATGGCCATGCCAAAAGCTCTGAGCATCCTACCACTCTCCCAGAAGGAATTAATTCCCTCCCAGAGGACAACACCACCTAAACCAACTGGAAGTAAAGGCGCACAAATACCGGCTTGTGAAGGGGTTGGAACACAGCAGAGGTGTCCAGCTCCAGTGATCACCTGCTGGACACCATTGCTACCCAAAACCTCTATAGAGGCTCAAATCTAGCTTTGCATTGAGGCCCTCCATTTAACAATAACAGCCTGAAATGGATAGCGATATGCTTTGACCCCTCTAGTGTGGACAAAACAACTAAAAAGATGATGACAGCAGTTCAGAAACTGTGTGCAGAACAAGTAGTGAATGGGCAAAGCAAACAATTTTTTCTAACAGGGGATTTGTCTGCATCAGTAAGGCAGGGAGGAGGTAGTTTAAACTGCTATTGCTCATAGTGTGGAGAAAGGGGGTGTTTTTCCAAGGTTTTCATGCTGCTGCCTTCTGTCCTGGAAATATTTCTGTGATTGTCTTGAGCATTGGGTTTCTTAGAGATGAAGGGGAACACTGAGGGAAGGAATGGTGACTGAAAAAATTTTGCTAAGGCCCATTGAGCAAAGCAGCACTAGGAAAAAGCAGCAACAAAAACCCCTCTGCCTTCTAGCTTCTCACTTAATAATTCTTATATGTATTTACAGAGGGGGGAAAACAGCAGTCCAAGGAAGAATAACCTGAATTCTAATCATAGAATAGGTAAGGGTTTTTATTTTATTTTTCCCTAAAGGAAAAATGTGACTTGGTGATTAAAAAAAAAAAACCAAACCCCCCCCCCCCCCCCAAAACCCCAACAAGCTGAATCTGCTTTGGTCTGAAAAACAGAGAAGTGCCACTGCAAAGCTGAGCAAGGAGGATCTTATCTGGGGCACTGTAATAAAAACAGGCAACTTAAAGCATTGCATGGACTGCTACAGGTATCCATGCTTGCAGCTCGCCATCCAAAATTGCAACATGCATCTGAATGTACCACCTCCAAAGGGTTATTCAGCAATTATTCCTTGCTTCAGTTTTAATTTCTGTGCTCCTCAGTTTTACTTGGATGGGCTTTCATTTTTCTCTCCATTGTTATGTGCTGCATGCTGCTTCAGAGGTTGTCAAAAGGCACCTGGATTTACCATCACCCTTGGCAGGCACGTGGGAAGTGCTATGCTGCTGGTGCATCCAAATTAGTTTGTTTCCTGTGGTGGTTTCTCTCTTCTTCCTTTGCACACCCCCAGCATGCCCTGGCCCCACTGTTTTGAGACAGTCCCCAGCAAGGTGCCCCACACAGCGGTGCAATACCTCAAGTGCTCATGGTCCCTGGGGAGAGCTGGAGATGCACCTTGTCCTCTGAGCAAGTCGCAGGGGTAGGGGCAGCATCGGGCTGGGCTCTGCTCCTTTTAGGTACCCATGCTGTCCTGTTCAAGCCATATACATGCACTCTACAGCAATGTAAACCTACCCTTTATTACCTGCCAACTACAGGAGGTTCTGCCTCATGCACCCTGTGCTTCGGGAAGCTGTAGAGCCTGGTAGCCCATAAAACGTGTGTCACTGATCACTCTCTTCCTGGGGGAGAGCACAAATGAATGACTCTATTTGCTTTTCTGTCCCAGGCTGACTTGTTAATTTTTTAGTACAAACCACCTACACAGACCGTTTGAATTCTGAACTTTGACAAGCATGTACATGGACTGCTCTTCCCAGTGATTGAAATGGAGGTGTTTATTCCACCCTGCAGGTGTCAGCAAAGTCTTATAGCTTTCACTTAGACAACACAAGGCAATGGCTTTCATTATTTTCTTTCTTTGCTATTAATGAGGTATCTTCCTTTCTGGATATTTTGAGTGGCAGGAGGTAGAGACCTGCCAATGTTAAAAGGACATTGTCAATGTCATGCTTCGTCCTCAGTTCTCCATCAGTTTGAACACAGAAACAATGTTCGAATTACAGTCCTGCTATTTGCAAGTTGAGAACACAAGGTCTGCGCCCTGCTCACAAAAGCCTGAAAAACTCAAGCACCCTCAAGTTTTCATCTGAAAACACCAGAGAATACAAACTATTTAAGTCTTCTCATGACCATTTATCTTTGTAAAAGTACCACCTTGAGTATCCTCAGCCAACAGCAGGCCACATCCTACTCCCAGTTAAATCAGTGTTCAACTTCTTATCAATTTATTCAGTGGAAACATTTGCTAGTGGTATACTGCACCTTCTGAAGTTGCAAATATTTATTCCTAGGGAAAAAGCAGGGTAATCCCCATCACTACACATGTAGTTCAATGGTCTTTGAGGTTTCTTATGCTTTCTAGACTAATTGTTAAATGGGTCATTTCCATCGCAGCCTGTTATCCAGTAAGGCCATCCACATCCATTTTCACAGCTTCATAGACTTGCACACATGGAAAGGAAAATACTTATTCATGAAGAGAGGGTCAAAAGCCATATTCAGTGTAATGTTCTGGAAACATGTTTCTTCAGTGGCAGGCTCTGACTCCGGAGCAACCAACACATTCAAAGATGTAGATTTCCTCCCGGGGCAGACACTCATGTTAGGGCCATGCCATTACCAGCTACCTCACTCCCTCAGGGGAGTACCATTGGAAAAAGAAAAGAACAGAGTGCAGCAAATGAAACAAGGGCCAAAGGAGATGTGTGTGCATTTTCCAAAAACAACAGCATCTGATCACATGCAGGCTTTTACAAGTATGTTCAGAGGCAGCATCCCCTTTCCTTCGTGATAGCAATTGCTGTCATCGCTGAAAGATTGTGGCAATAGGACTAGTGAGTCTCTGATGATTCCCAAGCAACCTGTTGGTTTAGATACAGCTCCCCAGAAGGAAAGCTTGGGAGTCCCTGATTTAACCACAGCTGAGGTGAACAACATTTTCTGTGTAGTTTTTGTGCAGTAAGGTAGAAAAGGTACAGCTCAACCATCGTGTGCTTCGGCTCAGTCATATAGACACTCCTGTTTTTCAGGCTATGTTGAACAGTGTGCTTTGGCATTGGCATTCAGGAAATAAAATTATTCTTTTAGTGAGCCCTGGCTTTGCAAATTTGTGATGCTGCCATGTTCAGTGTTCAGTTTAAACCTCAGAGTGGGTTTTGCAGCCAGTCCTGCTATCCAGAGTAGCTTCCAACCTAGCTCCCAGCAGTGGTGCCCCACTCCTTTTTTGGGGACATGCAGAACTTCTCAACTGCCAGACCGAGTTACCATATGCTACAGTGCAGCCATAAGTACCCCGAGATGGTTGAAGAGACCTGTGAGGTAGCAGCTTTAGGATATGAAACATTATTAAAAGCAATTATATTTTTCTTAGCATCTACATTGTTCAGATCCTGTGAGTCTCGGAGAGGTGTAATCATGACCTTCTTCACATCGAAGTTAAGTCTTGTATGGTTCTTGAGAACAGATTGCAATTCCTAATGCAAATACAGTCTTTTCCATTATGCTGCTGTACACCCAAGCCTGCACAGCTAATGGCCCCCAGGGGCATGGGCAGGATCCTGTCAGAATCACCGCTGTTCCTGTGGGGTTTTGTTTGTTACCTTTTTCCTGAAGAAAAGGCACAGCCTTTTTTTAAATCATTATTTTTTTAGAGTTCCTTTTTTAAAAAAGTTCCTCAGCACATTACCATCCTGCAGGCATGAACTGGTAAACTGTTAATCTCTGCTTTGTCTCTGGGAAGCTCTTAAGACCATTATTCCTTTTTCTCCCTGACCCTCATCTTCCCCTGAAAGGATTTTAGGCCACTCCTCTGTTCTCTTGTCAGCCAAAGGTGCCAGACGATGTGGTGCTGTTTAATGTCAAACAATATAGTCCTTCTATTTGATGATGCCCATATCTTTTTTCTGCCTGAGCTTTTATGATTTTTTTGTCTTCAGCAAATCACTAGCACAAAGCACAGGCATCATTGTAAGTGAAAACTGGAAAGAATTTGAACAAGTCATTTGGGCTAGATCAAGGGAAACAGATCTTAAAAACAAGCAGCTGACAAAATATCTAGGGATTTTAACTACTTTGCATCCTGCTTTCTGTCAGAACGCAGTTATACTTCCTTAAAAACAAAAAAGTGAACTAGAAAAATACAGCACCATGACTTTCCGCAAAGACAAACAGAACAAATGATATCAGCAATTAAGTTAGACTGATCTCTAGATCGAGGAGTCTCACTTCCCATGTAATTCATATCTCCCCCAGCACTGTGACAATGCTCCTCTGAAGTCTACCATGTTGTTATTATTACTGATATTAACATTTTAGTTACTGAGCAATCTCCGAAAACTTTCACTGCAACCAGTTCCTCTACAGGAAAGCCTCCATCAAGGAAAAAAGCATGTTAGAAGTATTGTACCATCAAAGCAAACACTGGCAGCTTATTTCCTGCATCTTTGTGGTTTTGGGTAGCAACTGCTAGCTTTTATAGTATCCTGATTGGTACAACAACAATTGTCCTTTCACTTGCACAGTCACTCGTACAGTCACTCACACTAGAAGAATTCAGATGGCGTTCACTCAGCCTGACCACTGTGTTGGCTGGTGATTCCTGTCCCACACTACCCAGAAAGCATTTCAGAGAGGAAATAAAGCAGCAGTGATGAAGGAAATGCAAGGGTTGTGTAGGCTGGATATATCTGAGATGGAGAGAACTAGGACGTTCTGAGTTTTAATTAAACTGCAGTGGAGCAGGGACTTCCCACATTATTTCTTCAATGAAGTCACTGGTACTCACTGTTGGGCGCTGAGAACATAGGTGCAAAATGTACCGTCTCACCTCCCCTCTTCCTGTGCCTGTCACCTTCCTGGATTCTCAAAGACAGAGACAAAAAGCAGTACAGCAGCCCTGCAAGGCACACAAAGCAGGAAGCTTTGCTTTGCTTTTTATTTTGCTCCAATATTGTGCATGGAGCGCTACTTTCATTGCACTGGGCTTTCGTACTGTTTTTCACCTAACACTGCCTTGGGATAGAGGCCCCTTGCAGAGGACGCATATAGACCCAAGCCTGACCAGGATTTTGGGTCACTGAGTCAAGTTCATAACAGTTTTATTGGGCCAAGCTCTGATCCAGAGTTCCTGGCAGTTTTGGTTATTCTATCAATTTATCTACAGTATCCATATGCCTCTTCTTCTCATGCTTACTATTTCCATCTCTGAGCACCTCGTACTATAGCGTATTCCTCCTATGCTCATGGGAAAGGACAATGAAGACTACCTACTTCACCGAAAGGCAACAGAGGCACAGAGAGTAGGAGTAACTCCTTTAAAGTTAGACACCTACAGGTTAGACATGGTAGATACTTACACACAATCCAGACTTCCTCATCTTTTTTTCTGGAAAAAAAACCCGCAACTGCCGACTTTTGGGGCACTGTAGACCTCTAACAGCTCAAAAGTTTGAATGTTTTTTCAGTTCTATTAACTGGTCTAAAGCAAGATATTATCTTCTCCCTCATTGTGTGGGTATCTGATAGAAGATGTCTACCATGTGAGACAGGGGTCCTGAGTGGAGCAGAAAAACATTGCCCCTGATGATTTTCCAATGGCACCAAATAGCCTTCAAGCAGTCTGGGTATAAGCAAGTTTCTCCTGGTTTCCACAACAGTTCTAGCACAACCACAGAAACAAGCAGGACCTCACACTTCTTCCAGACTTTCTGGGGCTAATTCTTCATCATTTGTTACCAGAGCTGGTCTTTTACAGTAAGACAAAGTGACACAGCCCTACACACACTGTGTTTGTGGTTCTGGGAGAAAGACAATCTTGCACTGACTTATAAAAGAAGCCAGTTGAGTCTAGGGAAAATCAAGAGTGAAAACACACAATATGGAATTTGGAGTGGAGGCTGACAGGACCATGTTCCCTCTCATTTTATACACTGAGAAGGAAAATGCAGAATGACTTTGTGCTTGCATCTTACATTGATCAGAACATCACGAGTAACCACTGCACATGATGATAAATTTTATTGTCTCCACTCTGACCAGTCACTTGTAAAGCTGTGGACTCATTGTGAAAGAACCATTAGATCAAGCTGCTAAAATGTGAGACAGTCTATGGGCAATTCAGAGTCTATTTAGACAATGAATATTCATGATCTATCATCTGGACAATTTCACATTCATGTTTAGATAATGCAGATTTATGCTCACACACAACAATGATTTGTGAATATTTATAGGCGAACACCTGGACAGTATTTGACACAGCCATGAATATTCATGACTACATCTGAAAGAAAGAGAAAGGCTCTACCTGAAGTTTGAACTACAGACACAAGAAGCTAGTCCTCAATATCCGTTGTGCCTTAATGACAATATACAACAGCCAAAAATAGCATAAAGGAAAGAATTAGAGGTAGGCATCTGATCACTCAAAGGATCAGTAAAAAGCCAGTAAGCTTCTCTAAGCTGCTAAAAAAATTCCCATTGGACTGGTCTACTGACAGAAATCAGATTTCTGGTGCAGCACCTTTTCTGGATGAAGAATATCTGGGCTTTTTTGTTTGGGTTTGGGGGTTTTTTTTGTTGTTTCTTTTTTTACCTAAGACTTTTTTTCAGACAAAAAGACAAAAATATTTGTTGGGATGTGGGGAAATGTGTATGTGACTGGATGTGCATACCCACACGTGTGTGCATACTTAAGGGATCTTTATGCCAAGTTAGCCTGTGCCTTCAAGGTTCATGTTTAAGTCCATGCTGCCCCAAGCCAGATCAACCGTTCTTGGTCCTCACAGAGAGGTTTTCAAAGCCAGCAGAGGTGAGATCAGATCATTGCCTGAGGCATGTGTGAATCCTAAGAGCCTTGGTGTATCTTGAGACAGGAGAATTACAGGATAAGGAGCAGGTTTTGTGATAGAGGGATTTCAGGGCAGAGATACAGATGGGGACTCCAGGAAAGAAGAGATGGTAGCAGAGAGGTTCATGTCAGGCGAAAGGCAGCTGCTAGATTTACATGTGTTTATTCACATGAATTGTCCTCTTAGGATATGAAAGGAACCTGCCATCCGAGCTCCCTCTAAGGGAAGGAAGACCCTGTAGCTGAGGGTTTTCCCAGGCAGGGGGAAGACAGAGACTTTACCATCTACCAGGCATGACAGCAGCCAGTAACTCTGTCTCTGCTGCCAAGCCTCTTGTGTAAGTTCCCAGTCTTAATGTCAACTTCTAAATTCTCTATATCCAAGGTCTAAAACTAATCATGATCCTTCCATTCATAAGATCACCAAAATCTTCCGCTCTATATTTCCACTGCTGTTTAGCTCCTTCTAGGGTAGCTCATTAATGCAGGAGGAATTAAACTCTTTCTCGCCATGCTCACTGGGAGCAAAGCAAGCAGTGATGGCCAATTTCGAAGGCTCACTAGCAGCCAGAGCACAGAGCTTGGGCTATGTCCGGTCACATTTGGCCATGTTTTGTCACATTTCATCCTGCCTTAGAGAGGGACTGCACACAAGATGTGGGACAGCAGAAATACAGTAAATGCCATCACCCTTACCTTGACGCTACCCAAGAAGTGTTTTCTACAGCTTGATATTGTCTGGACTAAGCTGCATAGCAAACTCTTTGACCTAAATTCATTGAGACAGCTGAAAATTATAGCAGTTAAAAATAAAAGCATCTCCAGGCCAGTAAATAGCCCACTTCTTCCCATTTCATCAAATTATCTTGGCATCTGGCACTTTTCTGCTGAGACTGTCTCCCTGTAAGAGGAAGATACAACTTCAGCTCTGCTGCGACACTCAAATGGATGGCATGCAGCACTCAAATATCAATGCTAGGGACTCGTTTCTGTCCCAGGGAGACATGAGTTGCCTTGGCTCCCCTCTGCGCCTTTCTCGGGTTTCCACTCTCATGCTCCCTACTCACTCTGGTGTTATCTCTGCTTGCAATGAAATCAGACAACCTGAAGAACTACCCTTGACAAGTGTCTGTTCTCAGCTTGCATTGAACAAATAGCCTTTGTGAGCCATACTCTGATGGACGGTATCCCTGTGCTGTGGGCTGTGGCTAGCTCTGAAGGCTAAAAATGGGTGGGTGAACAGCTCTGCCTTCCTTGGCTCCAAAATGAGTTCCTCTTAGCAGCAGCTGGAAATGGAGCTAGCTGTTGGGGCTCTCCCAGCGCCGCTGGGGCTGAGTCTCTCCTGAGGACACAGCACAGCCATTCCACATGCAGAGCATTCATATAGTGGAGGCTGCAAAAGAAGGCTGGGTCTGCTGCACCAGTTTTTACCCGGAGTACAGGGTGTGAACCCTAAAGGATTAAACAGCTGCAAACGTATCAAGTGAACATTTACAATTTCAAAGCCTCCTGATTTTTTAAAGGCAGTCTTATGATTACAGAGGGTTGGTCTCACAATGTCTGATTAATCAGCATTGGAAATAAAAGACAATTTGATGAATACTACCTTTTCTACTGTTTCTCCAGTTTTCACCTATGTTGTACTTTCTACCAACAGAAACAGAAGAATTTCTTTATCAGGCACCAGTGTCTTTAGCCCAGTTTCTAGCAACCACCACCTGAAACTTCAGAGGAAAAGTAACGTCCTTCCCCTACTCCCTAATTTCTGAATACCCATCCTATATGTTATTTGCCTATTCTCTTTCAAGGAAGTTTCTTCCCAAGCTCCTTTTTGCTTTAAAAAAAGCACAAACAACAATATAGAAAGGTGGAACTACAGTGACATTTGATTATCAATACTCCCCTCCCTTCTTTGAATTCGTAGGTAGATTTTTAATACCTCAGAGCTGGGACTGTGCATCAGTATAGCATCTGCTGCAGTGAACGTCCAGATAAGGACAGAAGTTGCTCATTGATAAATGATTAATAAACAGTAGATGCTCCCTCTGACAGAGTTTAACTCTGGCAAATAGACTATTTTTCACAGATGTCTCTACCCACCCTTTGAACACTATTGCCTATCTATCCCATGGCAGTTAATTCTATGTGTCTGTTACCTACTGTGGAATAAAATTATATGTTTTTGTTGCTTCAGTAAGTGCTGGCCTTTAATTTTACTGTATGCTTTCAGTGCTTCCTGCCATGAAGCTTACAATAGGAGTCCTCATATTGCTTCTGTCAAGGCATTTTGTTCAATAAAGCCCTTTACCTGACACTTTGCAAACACTGTCTCCTTGTGATCACTCAGGGTCAAGTCTTCAGCTAGACGTACAGTCCAAGGCTTGGTGGAAACCCTCTGTTGAGATGCTGTATTTGATTGTGTAGTGCTGTGTTCTAATCATGTGTGTTAAATACAGCAAACACCAGTAAGCAGCGAACACTGCTATGCTTAAATGCTAAGAGTACGCACATGGTGGCTTTTTTCATTTTTTTGCTGTTCTTCTTCTGTACATCTGAAATGCAAAGAATTAGCACCACCGCTGCAATAATCACAATAGCTTTAGAAACACGTGCAAGGGGGAAGGGTGAATTCTCATGCCTGATCTTATCTTTCCAACATACAAACCATGACAACATACAAGCTCACATTGGTCTCCGGAGATTCCTGAAGGCCAAAGGAAGAGCCAATCATTGCCCATTACCTTAATCTTTAATAGGAAAGCCTGCAGAAATAACGGTCAAACTGCAACACTATTCTGTTCACAGCAGCTGCCAGCTATCACAGTAGCAGCTGCATTCACCTCTGGCAGATAAAGGCATGGAGAGACAGAACCACCCCTGCGCAAAGCAGGACACACCATCCTTTCACAGCCTACAGTCCCCACGCCTGCTGCCTCTGAAAGCAGCAGCAATTCCCGCATGCGTTTGACAAAGAGTAGCAATGACTATCAGCCACCGAGCTCCTGCCTGGATGTCCAAAATCACATTTTGTCTCAGTTCCAATGTGGTCCTGCCGGAATAGTAACTGAGCACATCACCTGAAGTGGGAGAAACTTTAGAGCATTTATTTTCCTATGACACCTGAAACAAAGCAGGCTCAAAGGCATATATTAATGAATTTGTCCTCACTACAGCTGCTCTGGAAATGTTTCAGTGCAATCAGTTTTTCATTGGAAAACATTGGTTTGTCAAAACCACTATTCTTCTTGGGATAGGCTTGAATTCAACAAAGTATTGGGCTGGAAATGTTTTTGAAATCTAGAATTAGAGTGTCTGGGAGGCGAAGAGGAGGAATGATGGAGGAGGCACAATTATCATCCTATTGACTTCACAAGACCAAGCCCATTCTGTGGGTAAACATCTTTGTCCTGGGATGCTGACAGGACTCATTAGGGGGACAGCAGCAGAGGCAATGGTGGTATTAGAACGTCATGAATAAACAGAATTCAGCCTCCAGCTCTGCCAACACACTCTGCGAGCATTAAATTCATGCACACACTAGGAGGGAGATAAAGTACCACATTTACTCACAGACATAAAAATGCCATTCAGGGTTTAATCAACATACTTTTTTTTTTTACAAAATCACCCCACAGCTGCAGCAAAATCTGGTTTTCCACAGCCTTCCAGGGCCAAATTCTGCAGTAGGTTGTGCCCAGGTGCATCTGCAGGGTGGTTCATTCAGGCCAAGCCAGTATTTACACCAGCACAAAGCAGATCAGGCTCTATCCCCTTAAAGTTCATTAGATATACTTTCCCTCCCACAGATGGGTTTTAATTTTAGCTAGTCAGCAGCAGAGGAAAACAATAAAAGCCTCATATTTCTCCAGACAGATGGTGAATCCGTTTCCTCCTATCTAGTTGGCTGCATGGTGAGCTGTGCTTGTGCGTGTGTGTGAGTCTGTATCTGTATCTGTGTCTCTTCTCTTCTTACTTCTACCATGCTTCTGCCTGCCCTGCACACTCTAATACAAAGAAATGGTTCTGAAGATGGGTTCTGGAGGCTGCAGGTAAAACAGGGCCAAGCCTCTTCCCAGGGGCAGGATCTGCTGGGAGCTCAGGGGGACGACAACTGGAACTTTATTATTTTCAAGTTGTCTCTACTGAGACTGTCTGCCCCAGCTGGGGCAGATCTCAGCTTCTTCAGCTCCACGACCTGCTCTGTCTGGAAAAGCAATAGGAATTCAGGGAGGGGAAAAAGGAATGCTCAGAAGAGGAACCAAGATGCAGGTTGATCATTTTATCCACATTGTCTGGGTGCTATTGGAATACATTAACTCCTTCATTTATCACAGCACTATCGTTAGAAATCTCAATTATTTCTGAATGCCACACTGACAAAATGTTTAATTAGCTACTTTGTTGCGTTAATCACTTCTTGGATACAAGGAAGAACTAGAGGCACCAGTGTGGGGCTGCATTATTTTTCATAGAAACATGTGGAGGGTGAAGGAAGCTATAATAAATGTCCCCATCATTACACAGAGATAAAGGTCAGACATTAACACAGTATTCGTATATCTTAAGGCTTTCACAGGGAGCACATACCTGCCAGCTACAGCCTTCTGAGAACAATGATGTGAGCTGCCTAGAAAGCAACGCACGGAGACAGCTCAGGGGTTTCCATCTCCCCTCAGAGGGTGATGCTGCTCCAGTGTGCTGGGGGATAAGCAAGCTGAACAGTTAAGCAGTTCAGATGTTACCATCAGGAACCTTTTACAGCTAGGTTGTCCCAGGCTTTTCATGAAATCCGACTACAACTGCAGGTGCCATTTTACTTTACATTATAAAATCAGTTGAGCATGAGCCTGACAATATTAGGAGTCAGAAGGGCTGGGTTTCCTTTTCCTTTGAAGTCACTTGATCTACTACTGAAAAACCAGCAACCATGGAGAAGCCTGACCAATATTCCTACGTGCCCCAGAACAGGCACAGCAAGAAAAACAGCACATGGATGCCCCAGCAGCTCCTGAAAGGTAAAGAACCACAATGGAGATGAATTTGCTTCGGTGCTCTAATTTCCAGACTCTTTCCCCTGGTTTCCATCTAGAGGCAGCAGGCATTGCAAATAGCACAGATTTGTCTATCCAGTTATATTATATCTGTCTATCAAGAGTAAGACACAAGGTCATTTCTTGTCATGGAAACACATGCCCCTGAATGGAGTGAGGTTATCATTTCACATAAATCACAGCCATTGAGTGACTTCATATTACGACAGATAACCTCAGGGCAAGACTGTCTGGCCTACAACCCAGTTTGGGTAGACATTTGGCACTTAAGGCTTGGAGACCAACACAGACGACACTCCTTCCAACACTTAAAATTAATCAGCATGCTCATTCTACATCACTAGAGCTTCCTAGGGCCTAAGTGCATGGGTTCCCTAAAGTGCCCTGTCCAGGGCTAACAGGTACCAAATATCTGTTTGCTTCCCCCAAGGGACTCAATCCAACAGATGTCCTCATCTCCCACCTTCAGTTACAGTGGGCATCTGCACAAAGCACAGCAGTCACAGTGAAAAACTGGGGGGGAGGAGGAGATGGTGGCAGTAGTAGCCAAGTTTTGGATCAAAGCCTTGTGTGAAAACTCACTTCCAGTTCTCCTTAGCCTAAGATCTGCAAAACCGCATCTCCCCTTTGCTCTGACCTTGTCCTTGCGAAGTGTCTCCTCTGCGCTCACAGAGAGGAGAGGGAACCAGAGTCCACAGCCTGTTTCTGAGACACTTCCCTACAAAAGAGGTGTCCCAAGTGCCAAACCCTTCCCCAGTGCTGTTCATGCATTCATCCGCTGAGTTTTTAATAAAGAAAATAGGCCTAAGGTGACTGCGTTACAAATTCAGCAGTGTCTAGTTAAGAACTTCCTAGCTTCTTTTCAAGCCCTGGTCACCCACACACATCTCTCAGGCATTCTGAGGCATTTTTAAATGACTCATATTCATGTAGCACCCAAAATCCTTCCTGGTGCAAGCAACCCTCTTTCCACTGAGGCCTAACAAACTGGGAAAGGATTTCTGGATGGAAATGGTGTGTCCGGATCAGGATGCTGCTGGGCATCTGAGAAGATATCTTCTGCAATATGCTTCACTGCCAGTCTTCCTGGACAGTTGCTTTTACAAAGTCCTAAATTCCATAGGTCTGAGTAGTATACTTATTTCAGGAGTTGTCTTCCTAACAGTTTGCAGAAAGTGAAGAAGAAAGATGAGGTGGTTTAGCTGAGGCCACACAAAAAATAAGAAGCATCTAATGCAATCATTTTTTCTGAAAGACGAAGTATTGCAAATCAGAGAAAGAATATGCATGGGGAAAATGGGTTAAATTTTGATTTCTCAGTCATTTGTACATTTCTTTCTTTAAAGCACTTTCCCACACAGCCTCAGAACAAGGCCATCGAAAACATCTGATTTCTGCAGCAGACATTTAATGGAGGGAGATGTTCTGGCTCACAAACTCTAATTAGTTCTAATATTAGGCCTGCCCATAAAATGTACAGTCTCCCTTGTTTTCTACAACCACATCAATAAACATTATTGTAGAGGGATATAAATATAACTCATTAGTTTGTTGACACTCAATGGCTTATCTATATATGTAATGCCATCCTGCCATTATTGATGCTTTTTTAATGGCACAGTATCATTAAGCAGTAATGTTTTACTTCTATTAATATCATATGGGCTGGTTCTTAATAACTATGCCAGAGTGACTGCAGCATCATCCACAGGCCGTAGATGAGTGCATAATATATTTCTCAGCACATCATCCATAATGTTCAGCTTCCTCCATGACCAGAAAATCACAAAGTTCTTCCAACTCCAGCTGCTCACTTTAGGAGACACAGAGATCCATAGATAAATGTCCTGCCCCCAAACTTGCCTGTTTGATTCCCAAAATCTGTGATGCAAAAATGTAGTGGCAGATTGCCACTCTTCAGTGGCTCAGTGGTCTGCTGTACCACAGTCAGATGTATGCAGGAACTAGCTGAATGTCTGACAGGGTACCACTCTACAGAGGAGTTGCCCCTGTGGGAACAGGGCAGGAGTTCAGCATTTCTCCAGGGATATCTTGATTGCAAAATTCTGACTCTCTCCGCAGCATTTGAAAATTTTCCTTAATTTCTTTCTGACTTCTTTTTCCTCTTTGTCTCCCAATGAATTCACATTGTCATCTGAAAAATCTATCCTTTAGCAAATCTGTGTTTTGCCCCATGTTGTGTTAATGCTCAACAAAAGCCAAAACCAGTGGATAGGCAACATACTTGGCCCCTGTCCTATCACGAGTCAGATTGCAAAGGACCAGCTTCTAAGGACAAGCCACTTTCCTGCCCTTAAGTGGCCTGACCCTTTGTTTTCTTGGCTCCAACCCCATTCTTTGCCAGTTCAGTCAGAGTAAATTTGGAGATTACTCCAAAGGCCTGAGAAAAATATACTTTCTTGTAAGTCTTCCACTAAATGCAGGAGCGGAAAGAACCTCCACCTGGATTTGAACTTCCAGGAGCAAATCTTTGCACCTCGCTGCTGGCAAGGAGGTGGCTGTGTGCTGTGCAGGAGCTCTGGTGCGAGCCAGTGGACAGCATGGCCAGGAAGCCCACTCTGCTGCAAGCAGAGCATTCATTTGAGGACATGTTTCTCAATGTCCAACAGGAAAACAAATTGAAAGACAGAGCAAAAGACAATCTCCCCCACAATAACACTTCAAATTACACGAACACAGATTAAATTCAATTGCCTGCTAACCATTAGCTATTTAATTACGTGCTCTGGGCAGTGTACAAAGAGGTTGATTGCTGATATCACTTACTCCACTGAGCCCAGTGAGTGATTCCTGACCTATAGCAGCCTAAATGAAAAGAGTTTCAGTTTTGTTTTGCTTTTTTTCCAGGGGAAATACAGGCACCAAAAAGGAGCAAGTGAATTTTTGTGCACATGGGATTGATCAGAAAGGGCTCCAGGCAGCCTCTTCTCCCAATGCCTATCCCTGGCCAAGCAGTGTAGAGAGGGCCAAGCAGTGTAGAGAGACAGCCAAGCACCAGCCACCAGACAGTGCATGTGGGTGCTGTGGGATTAAAACCCCAGGCCCCAGCTACAAGGCCAACACTGTACAATCTCCGCCTGGGAGCAAAGGCTTCCTCATAGTGACTTTTAAACCCACCAGCTGTAATGGCTCTGCCAAGTCAAACACATTACTGCGATTACCGTAGCTAGTAATTACATGGTATTCTCCAGTAATCCCCTCACAGCAGCTCTGTAAGTGAGTATGTGTCCTGGTTTCAGCTGGGACAGAGTTAATTGTCTTCCTAGTAGCTGGTACAGTGCTATGTTTTGAGTTCAGTATGAGAAGAATGTTGATAGCACTGATGTTTTCGGTTGTTGCTAAGTAGTGTTTAGTCTAAAGTCAAGGATTTTTCAGCTTCTCATGCCCAGCCAGCGAGAAAGCTGGAGGGGCACAAGAAGTTGGCACAGGACACAGCCAGGGCACCTGACCCAAACTGGCCAACAGGGCATTCCATACCATGTGACGCCACATCTAGTGTATAAACTGGGGGGGGTGGGGGATCACCGCTCAGGGACTAGCTGGGTGCCGGTCAGTGGGTGGTGAGCAATTGCATTGTGCATCACTTGCATATTCCAATCCTTTTATTATTGCTGTTGTCATTTTATTAGTGTTATCATTATTAGTTTCTTCTTTTCTGTTCTATTAAACCGTTCTTGTCTCAACCCATGAGTTTTACTTCTTTTCCTGATTTTCTCTCCCGTCCCACTGGCGGGGGGCGGGGGGAGTGAGTGAGCAGCTGCGTGGTGCTTAGTTGCTGGCTGGGGTTAAACCACGACAGTATGTTTACATGGTGTTTGTGCTCACCAGCTGAAAAAGATGCTGTCCAGTCATTTAGGTCTACTATTTTTCAGTGCAATGGAGGGGACAGATGATAAAATAGCCTTCATTTTTAAATAAAGCTTCTTTTTAAAGGGAACATCATAGCTTTGTATGCCATATCCTGTTTCTTTTAAACTGCATGGGAGATAATAGTCTGCTCGTGCTACCAGCTGAAGGAATTGCTCTTCAGCGCAAGCTATAGAAATCTGTGTTTTGGCATTACAGGTCCCTGCTTTAAAACCTGCTGTTGGTCTGCAAGGCAGCGTGGGATGGCATTAAATAAATAATCTTCTGTGCCTGAAAGCTAGTAATCCAAGCTGATGTAAGGTAAAAGCTAAAAGAATTAAATAAAATGACCAAAAAGCAGGCTGATATTTTCAAAATTGGTGGCTTGTGCTGTAGCAAAGCATGTTCACAATGGTGACAGGCTGTACAGAACTGCATGCTCAGTGAAGTCAGGAGTGAATCACGAGACTGAAACAGCCCAGTCTGGCTGTGGAAAAAGAAGATTGCACAAGGCTGGAGGGGATGCTGTCATATGCCTCGGGCCAGTGAGCCTGCACGGGGTCCCTGTGGGGACAGGGAATGCTCTCTCCACTGCCAGTGGAGGTTTCTTCTCTAGTACTAAGACAGTCTACTTTTCTTGCCCCTGTTCCTCTGAAACTGGTCTCAAAACCCCCCTCTACAGGCATGACAGATTATGGAAAAATTAGACTTTGCATCCTCTGTTTTTTCTCTTCAGAGCATTTTATAAACTTTAAGCAGGGAAGTGAAACGGCCAAGTGATCCAACAAAAAAAGCAGTCATTACCTTTGCAGTTGTTTGAGGTGGCACAGCTCTTGAAACAACTGAATGGTTAACAACAAATCTAGCCTTGGGTAGCTTTCATCTCACCAATGCAATAACAAATGGCTTTATAACACCCAAACAACCATTTGCATCCTCAGCTGAAGCAGAAGACTTAGGAGCTCCTTTTCCTTCAGCTGCCATTGCAGCCATCTGATTGGCACATCGCATCATTTATTTACTTTACTGATAGAACCTAATTGGGTATAATTGCTGAAGCATCTTAAATAATTCTAAATACAGGAATTGATTTGGGGATTAAAAAGAATATGATAATTGTGTAATTGAACAAGGTAGCTGGAGTCCTCACCCAGCTAAGTGGATTTCATGATTGTGGCTGATTGCATCAGAATATAAATCAGCCTGATTTGCATGGCTGACATCAGCTCCCCCTCTTTCTCTCTAGAGCTGGCTTTAAGTTGGTCACATCCAGCAGAGCAGAGGGAGATGAGGTGAGACGAAGCGAAACCTTGGAGAGAAGCCCTTTGGATTTGGTGCTAGATGGTGGAGCACCCCATGGTCTCTGCTCAGCAGGAACTGATGTTCCTCTGGGGGGTGGGTGCTTTTCCTAAGGGTTTCAGGTGTTCTGTCACTGGCCAGGAGCTGTTCAAGTCCTACCTGGGCCTGGGCGAATTTATTCTGCTGCTTTTTTAATTTTTAAATCTCTCCATAGTTTGGGTCATGGTTTCCTGGGAGATCTCTCTCAAGATCACTCTGTAGATCACTCTGTCAAAATAATTTTCAGCAGAAGTGACAAAATTTAAGCAACTTTACCCCAAGGGAAGCTGAGCAGTTAGTAAGGCACTTTGTGAAAGAGTCTCTGTCTCTCAGACATGCTTCTAGTCCCAGCTGAATAAATCCACAGCTTGCATCTGTTACCCTTCTTGTTTCATTGGAGGACTCCAATTTTCCAATGGGAGTTGGCCAAAAAAGCTGGCTGAGGCTGGAGTAGTGCTCTTCAGGAGGATTAGCTCTGTGGCCATATGCCAGTCTAATTAGGAAGGCTATAATGTGTGCAGTCCTTACAAGTGGCTCTACATGAGCTGCTGGTGCTTTGTGGGTTTTTTTAAATTCAGGAAAAACACATGTAGTTCTAGGATGGGAGCTTTACATTGTCAACATCGTCATTTACCTTTTATAAGTAATAACACATGCATACTAACATTAATTCCTTTTGGAAAAGCAGTATCATTCCCACTTCTTTTCATTTTGTCTTTGTGTGTGTCTGGGGGGGGGTGTGGGGGGAGATTAATTTAGGCTCCAGCTATTGGTTCACTACCTTTTTGTGGCAGTTTTTATCTGTAACATTCCACATAAATGTTCATTACCACATGACTGCACTGGCTGTTAATCGTATGTTAACATAAAATTAGGTGTATCAGTTGCGTACCTGTATTAGAAGGTACATGAGGAATAGAATGTCACCTCTATAAATAAGTTGTTTCTAATATTAAGAGTGGCACTAAATTCTATTAACTTTATTAATTATGTGCATGCATAGCACTTTGTTCTCAATGAAGCAAGACACCATTCAGAGGAGGATAGAAGTTTCTTCTGTTGGATCAATCAGTCTGAACTTGTCATTGTTCATTCCTAAGTATTTTTGAAGGGAAAATTGCCCTCCTTTTCCCCCCAAACTGGCATATTGATTGCTTCAGTGAAATGAAGACATTAATCAAAGGAAATGAAAAGAAGTCTGAGGCTCTGATGTACTCCTGGCTTTCTCTTTGAAACTTTTCTTCTCCCCTTAGTATTCATACATGACTGCAGTCCTGCCCATGCCAAAGCTGCACTAGCAGAAAGAGAACACCCTCCTGGGACCATCAGACCTGGTTTCAAATGATAGGAAGGACCTGTTGTCCTTCACTCTGAGGGGCCTTTCCATCGGGCAGAACATTAAGTCCCTAGGCTGCTTCCTGGCATTTGAAGCTAGAAGTCAGCAAAAGTGCAATATACTCCTGCCAAACTAGCAGATTACAGTATCTCAGCGAGGCTGAAAATAGCGACGTGGGTGTGTGCACAAATTAGAAAAAAAACCCCAAACATATTTTGGTGCAGCTAATAGCTATTTCACTTTTTAAGACTACACTGTAGTTTGGACATTGAAACCAGGCTTTGAAAAAGAAGAGGAAATGATGGTTAATTGGAGATCTCATGGTATGCTGAGCTAGAAGGAGGACTAATGTCAGCAGGGATGCTCATCATGTTTACCTTTGGCACAGGCACAGGTAACCTACCTGTAGTTACAGCACAAGCAAGGAATGAGCTCCGTGGTAGGTGCATAAAAAGCAAGCTTGAGTAGCTCAGGCTTCACCTTGCACTTTCAGTACCCAATTACCTGAAGTGGGGCTTTCTGTCAGCAGGGACCAGTGATTTACACTTAATGAAGTCACTGGTCATTTGTTTTCAGCCATCACTAAGCTTAGAGACCGCATTGAAATCTGGGGAATGTTTCCTCCTGCTAGGCAGGTGTCCTGGTTTCAGCTGGGATAGAGTTAATTGTCTTCCTAATAGCTGGTATAGTGCTATGTTTTTGAGCTAGGTATGACAATAATGTTGATAATGCTGATGCTTTCAGTTGTTGCTAAGTAGTGTTTAGACTAAAGTCAAGGATTTTTCAGCTTGTGATGCCCAGCCAGCAAGAAGGCTGGAGGGGCACAAGAAGTTGGCACAGGACACATCCAGGGCAGCTGACCCAAACTGGCCAACGGGGTATTCCATACCATGTGGTGTCATGTCTAGTATATAAACTGGGGGGAGTGGGGGACGGGGGGGGGGATCGCCACTTGGGGACTAACTGGGTGTCAATCGGTGGGTGGTGAGCAGATTTTTATTCACTTGCTGAATTCCACAGCTAACCTTTTTGAGTAAAGGTCTTTCAAAACTAGGGTTTTGGAGTACTTGTTTTGGGGGATAAAATTTATTTTACTTCTCTTAGTTAAAAATTCATGTCAAGAAGGTCAGTATATTCAGTGAAGGTATGAGACACCAAGGTAACATTTTTAGGTTTAATTAAGGATGGGGATTTGGAGGGGTAGAGAAAAGGGTAAATAAACCCAGAAACATAGGTTTATTGTCAGATTGCTCACATAGGGGGATAGAAAAATAAGGTTTGAGGGAGTCCAGATTTCTGTTTGTTAGCTTGTGGTACACATGACCGTTGTTAGCAAGAGCTTAAGGATTACTGAATTTCAGCTGACTGTACTTACTGATGCTGTTGTTATACTCAAGACTGCAGTTAGTGTAGAAACCAAGTCTATAGTTTGAAAATGAAAGGGCAACTCATCTGGCTTATTGATGGATCTTCTTGATTCCACTGGACTAGGATGAACACTTATATCTGAAGAGCCTAAGTGATACTTTGCAATTTTGGTGCAATTTTCTAGGCCAAGGGCTGGAGCTTTGAAAAGTACAAAATGTGGAGTCCAGTTACACATTACATCTTCTTTAGAACATGCACAAAGAATAAGGGATGATGTTTGCAAAGGCTAAATAATTAAGAGGATTTTCATCTTTCCATTCTTCTCTGCCCTTAAGTAAACCTTAAATCTAATCTCCACCTTCACTTAAAATGTATCAATGGTCAAATGTTCAATAAGGACAAACTAAAAAAAAAAAACCCCTTGATGGATGAAATGGCCTAAACTTCAGCCTGTTGGACTTGAAGATCCAGTAAGAAACTAGCATTTCGTAACATTTTACCTTTCAAAACCTTAACACTAAATCAAAAGATGTCATGGTTTAACCCCAGCCAGCAACTAAGCACCACGCAGCCACTCGCTCACTCCACCACCCCCACAGTGGGATGGGGGAGACAACTGGGGGAAAAAAAGTAAAACTCATGGTTTGAGATAAAGACAGTTTAATAGGACAGAAAAGGAAGGGGAAATAATAATTAATAGTAATAAAAATAATAGAATATACAAAACAAATGATGCACAATACAATTGCTCACAATCTGCTGACCAATGCCCAGCCAATCCCTGAGCTACAGTGCCTCCTGGCCAACTTCCCCAGTTTATATACTGGGCATGATGTCATATGGTATGGAATACCACTTTGGCTTATCTGGGTCAGCTGTCCTGGCTGTGTGCCCTCCCAGTTTCTTGTGCACTCCCAGCCTCGGCTGGTAGGGCAGTATGAGAAGCTGAAAAGTCCTTGACTCCTTAGCAACAACTAAAACATCAGAGTGTTATCAACATTATTCTCATCCCAGATTCAAAACACAGCACTATACCAGCTGCTAGGAAGAAAATTAACTTTATTGCAGCTGAAACCAGGACAAAAGTGCACATAGCCAAAAGAGCATTAGCAAAAAGGAAATTAATGTAGGTCCCTTCCTATCTGCTAAAGTATTGCTGGTCTTTCTGGAGCATTGATCAGTTCCTATGTTGCTCAGATAAAGGCTTTGCAAAGGCATGAAATACTGTAGGCCTTACAGAAGCTTTAATGATAGATAAACTGTTGATACCAGCTTAAATGTCCTAATGATATCATAAAATGGAGTTTAAACACCCAAATCAGGAGGCAGGTAAAGTACCAAGATGCAGGATAATTGACAGTCCATACAGAAGGTTGTAGTAACTTTTTCAAATAACATAACTTGCTTTGATCATTTTGTGGAAAGAGTAAGAAATCATGTAGCTTTGTGTTGCTCCATGGGATGTAGTTTTGAGTTTACACCTTAATGCAGGCATCCATGTGTTACCACCTCAAAAGAGCAACTGTACTCATATCGTGCTAGGTGTCATTACTGAGGTCTGTGAGGCTACAGCATGCATTCAGATTGAATAAAAAAAAAAAAAACCTTTAGAAACCTGGCGTTAAAAAGGCTTGTTTATGACCACAGACCAGGTTATTATTGCAATTAGATTACTGAAAATGAATGACTGAAGATGTATTATTGCTCCATCTGCAAGGATCCCTAGGCTACTATGAAGGCAGCTGAGCACTAAACATCTCAGAAATACATGGCAACTTCTTTCATGTTTACAGATTTCCAGGGCAGTACCAGTGCACTGTTTGAGCAATTTTTAGTCTCAGACAATGTTATAAGCAATTAATTTACAGTCCTGCAACAATGGGCACAGCCTCTTATGCATGAAAGATGGTATAGCAAGTCCTGTGAGCTCAGGCTGGAGGTTTCTAGGCACTGGACTTTGACAGTATCTCCCAAACATAACTCCTGTAGGAGAGAGACCTGCTTTTTCCAAACAGGTGGGCTTCAGAGTTTTAAGAATTACTTTTGGCACCAGGAGCTGTTGACACTGAAGACACCACTCCCATCTTCAGTTAGTGATGACTAAAACCTCATGCTACCTGGCCACTGAATTTTCAAAGGAATTGTTTAACAATGTGTTTTCTCTGTCCGCACAAATACGCAGGTAGACATTGTCTATATGTAAATTAGGTGAACACTCATTCACGGCATTGTCTTTTTGCTTCATGTGTTTTATATCATTCATTATTATCTTGCTCTAAGTAATATTTGGAGGCCATTGAACTCAGAATGGATGCCTTCCCTTCCCCACTCAGTACAAACATATCTCTAAGCTCCAGTGGGATCAAGAATTGGAAATACTCAGATTGTCACTGGGGTAGCCACTGGTGGGAACGTGCTCATTCTGCATCAGTGTCTGTTCTCATTACAATTCCCCTAAGTCTCAGGCTGAGAAGAGCACCTAATGAGAAGAGATCAGGTCTTCAGATTTTTATGACAAATCATTTTCTTGACAAAGACAGTAACAAAACCCAAAAATGACACAGCCTTAATCCCTTCCTCTGACAACTTTAAGGCTGCAATGAGAACAGACAACTGCAGAAAATGTTCCCCTTTGCTTCTGAAAGTGGAGCCTTGTGTCCCTGTTATGGCACACTGGTGGCAAGCAAGAAGAAAGACAATATTAGTGCCAAAACCACCACTGGCTGATGCCCTTCATGAAGAGGCCACTGGAGCTTCTTCATTATGTATAGCCTCAAGCACAGGTTTAGTACTCAGATAGTAAAGATTGAGTCCCTGCCTTCTGATGGAAGTTCCCCTCAGGTGATCCATGGATGTTCTTCTGCCAAGAGCACTTGCCAGGTCAGGGAAGAAGATGGAGCTACATCAGCATAGCTACGATCCAATATTGCTTGCATTATTGTGGCCTGTGAACATAAAATTAACAGAGAAAGAGGGCCACAAAGAGCACACTAAAGTAGGCAAGTTAATTTTCTACAGCAGATGGCGTTAGACAGGATGATAAAAGCCAAAGAACCTAAAATATTGGTTATAATGTTTGGCAGATGGGCAGGTTCTGTGTGGAAAGAAGTGTGCAAATTAACAGCCTGATTTGAAAGCGTACTTAGCCCTAGAGAGGAGGAGAGGGTTGAAGAGGAAAGATTTGGTCTGGGAAGAAAAGGCTGAAATGGTACACTGTGGTAGCACATGCACAAAGGGACTCACAGTAACAGAGAGCTTGTCTGGGATTTGTGAGGGACCAGTTTTGCACCAGGCTTTTTTTTTTGGCACGTCTTCAGGATAAGACCTTTACACAACTGCACAAGCAAAAGAGACTCTATAGGTATATGCATAGATACTTACTTACATATGTATTTAGATACATGTACACACATATTATGTAATAATTCAGTACAGTATTCTGAAAGCTTCTTATGTAGAGAGTGGACATTTTTTCCAAACTATCCAAGACAGCAAACAATGGGTCAAGCCCAAGTGAGCACAAGGAAATAATGAGGTAATACTGATCAGTTTGAGAGGTGGCAGACCTCTGCAAATCAGGCAGCCTAACCTTTCTGTAGGCTGCACAAAGGGAAGCTATAATGAGAGCCCTAGCAGAGGATGAGGTATTTGTGCATGTTTACATGAAGTGCTGGTAAAATACAAAGAATAACATGGAAAAAGGGGCTTGCTGAGTACCTTTGCCTGCAACAGAAGAGACTGTCTTTGGGGCTAATCAGAGACAAGATGCAAATTCTCAACTTGAAAGAGGAGACAAGTTCATGTTTGATGGAAGAGGGAAGGGGAGTAACATTGCTGCCCCATCATTCTCTGGTGATTTCCTGTGTCTGGACCCCGCTCTCTTCTCTTGTTTTACACCAGGAGGGACACTTCTCTCAGGTTTGACCTTTGCTCTTGCTACTTAACAGGGGGCTGATCCGTGAGTAGGATTTCTTACAGTTTTGATTATTTTAACTATTATCGCACGTTTCCCCGGGTCAGACTGTGTTTCAGCCCACATGTAGACATGATGCCATGCATGAGGAAAGCACAGAGAGACAATAAAAACCAGTGCATTCCCTCAAGCCTGAACTTGCTGGGGCAGGGCATGTCTCCCAGCATGTAAGAGAATAATTCATGTCAGGTCGCAAAATACTGAAGAAAACAATTTCCCAGTCCCATCCACTTTTCTCTGCAAACATGTTCAGGCAGTCCAGACTACTGCATCATTTCTTAGTGGTATTTGCTGTTTGTTGACCCACATAGTTTTGGTGGGAAGCCATGTGAATTTCGGTGTTTACTGAATTTCACTTTGAGATTTGAGGTCTTTTCACAGGAACTGACAGCACAAGGATTCATTCGACCTGAAAGCTCCATCCAAATAATCTAAGCTGGCATCTTATTTACCAACAGCCAGAGGACTTCTTAGATTTACTGTTCTTTGAATAGAGCAACCACTGAAAGATAAACATACTGCCTAGATTTTCCAATCTACAATGGAGCAGAATTCACCATATGCTTTTTACATCATTCCGATTTTTTATTACTGTCATTGTAATAAACCTGCTTAATATTTCCAGCATAAAACCAAACCAGCTTTAATTCCCAGTCCTTGACTCTTTTTTTCTTGTGGACTGAACACCCGACTGAAGGTGGACCAGACCATAGGTCTTCATCTGCTTGAGCTACCTTTACGGTCAGGATGAGAAATAGGCCCTTCTTCAGTGTGGTTCAGCTATGCTCAGAGATAGACGCCTGTGTGGACATCTGAACTGCAGAGACTGAAAATTAAATTAATGCCATGATCAGACTGCTCAAGCCAAACTTTAACCTTCTCTCTTGAAAAAGGAAACAACTTAAGCTCCCAGAGGGGCTGTTTTCTCTAATCATCCCCTCAGCTCTTCTCAGAACATTTTCCCAAGTTTTATCCCTGGTTTATATGAATACCATTCTTACAAAAGACATTGATCACAGAATGCACTCTCTCAAATTTTACGCAACCTGGTTCCTTTCCTTCTAGGCAACATAGATAGATCACTAAGAGACAGTTTTTAAAGTTAAGGCAAAAAAAAATATTGCTATAGAAAGGGAATTGTGGTGAGAGGTCCTGGCACGGCTGAAGAAATGACATGGAAACCAGCAAGGAACCTGAGTCAGGCTCCATGTGATCAGGGCAACTTATTTTTGTATTGTACATGATACTTCTGCATCAACAGATTTTTATTCCATTTAAAAAAACCCCAAACAATCAGTGCTGTTAAGGTTAGAAAGGCATGTGAAGTACCCAGAAATCCCTTCTGGCTTTTTGCCACAAGGCACCTAAGGAGATCACCTCTCTATAAGACATGCATAATGGGAAAAGCAGGGTTGGGGTAGGCATTTGTTCAGCTTTCCTTCCAACTACCCCCTCATCTGTGCTCCTTTCAGCCTGGTGGTCTGGCTGCAAATGAAAAAAGCAAAGCAGTAAAGATCAAAGGGAAACAGACAGACTTCAAACATCTAGTTCTGCACAGATAACAAAATTGTTCTTTCATTTTAAAAAATAAAATCTGACTTTCAAGAAAACACCATGCGCATCCCCCAAGGGCTCCCCATCTGCTTTGTTGGAAGAGCACAGGATCACTCCCCGTACTGGTCTCAACAGCAGGGGTGAAGGATGGAGCACCAGCCATCTGGAGCACTCCCCTGGGATCTGGCTTGTATCAGGTAATTATAAGATGTAGCAGGTTTCCTCTTCAAAGCACTTTACAAATATTCATTAATTAGCTCATACTGCTTCTCCTTTAGGGACGGAACTGGTGCAGTTTCCGTAAGTATCGAGGGCAGGAGCAGATGTAGATTAGATTACTTTCTCAAAACCTTCTGAGAAGTCAGTAACAGGGCATGTATTTGCTCCAGTCCTGTGTTTTCTCATGTTTAAAAAGTCCCTTCAACCCTACATGCTATAATCCCTATTCTACAATAAAGGGGACAGGCAGGTTTTGCTCTGCTGCATCAACAGTACAGAAGACGTTGCGGTAATCCCGAATCTGACTTTGCACTACAAACAGAGCGACAGCAACAAACCTGCATGTGCAGTAGCATATTACTTTTAGTTAACAGAGCAGAAATAGTGCCACTTGCTTCACAGAGAATAGAAGAGCCTCATGTCCCAAAGGCATCTATCAATATCTAGTATAATGTTGTTTCTACACAAGTAACACCACAGGCTGGGGTTACCAATGGGCAGCTGGAGGACCTGGCCAGTGTATCAGAGTGAGAGGTCTCTGAAGTGCCCTGGCTGTCAGGATGACTCTCTTTTTTTTATATTCTATTTAGCAGTAACAGATCATTGTCATTCACTGGTGAGTGTATCTCTGGGGAGGGAGCAGGACCTGCAGGAAACTGGGAATAGGTAAATTTTAATGTAGGGCTTGAAAAGAAAACCTGTTGGCCTGAAGTCTTCAGAGGCAATTTAATGGCTGGAGACCAGACTTTCAGGGAAGGTAAATCAGATTGCACCAGATCATGCTGACTGACAATTTGTCTGTGTGTATATATAAGAATCTTACGTCTGCATTAAAATACAGCTGCCTTGGCCAGCTTGCACAAACAGCACTATGCACTGGCACATTTTAAGATGGAGAACTAAGGATACCATTTTTGTTTGAAACTATAAGGGAAATTTTAAGCAAGAAGAGAATATGATTAATCAGCTTACAGCTTGAAAATAACCTGAGTTATGTACAATATTAATAAAAAGTGAAATTTGAAATTCAGCAAGTCACAGCTTCATTTTGCTATCACAACTGTCAGATGGCAGCACCAGTGCCACAGCAGTCTCCACTCATCTTCTCAGGCATCTTTTCCTCCCTGAGAAGACCATCATCCCTTGCAACCACGCCTCAACTCCACCCCCCCTTGGAGGGCTTTTATTCATGAACTCACCCTGCACGTCCTTAGATTCGTAGCACTAGTGGGATCTGCACTCTGATAGCAGTGCAACAAGAAGTAGAGGCAGGTGTAAACCCAGCGGTGCCTCAGGAGGGTTCTACTTTGAGGCAGGAGCACAAACACAGGCGTGAGAGCCAGCACTGCTAGGACCAGAGGATCCGGAAGCCTCCCCTGCCTTCCCCTTGTTCCTCAGAGAGGAGCAGCCTGCCCACAGCTCTTGTGTTCCCAAGATTAATTTTGAAAATCTTTCTTTCACAAGGTTTGTCCTGTATATTTGTCACTACTGCCATAGCCAGGGATTCCTTCTTTTATGGCACCTTAGGTTTTAAATGAAATGTCACAGGTAATTTGTGGGGTAAAAGAAGGTGCAACATCATCATGATGTTTCCAAAGCCATGCCCATCCTCTTGATCCTCTTGCCATGGATTGTGAGCAATGATGTTGTACCTCAAAGAGAAGAAAAGATATTTCATTGACACACAAGATGGTGCTGGGTGATCAGCTGTTCCTGAAGCACTCAGGCAAAATGACTGAGTGTAATTTTTTTCTGTAATTCAGAAAAAAATACTGGGCTCAGAAAATAATACTGGGCTCACATCTTCCCAAAAATATTTTGAACTTACACAGCACTAATCACCTGTGGTAACTAGCAGAACGCTCATCAACTGAACTATCCATCAGACTAAATGGTCAAATTATACAATAAAACTGGATTCATCCCTGTCATCTAGACTTCCATTTTGATGCACTAGTATTATTAAGAAGGGAAAATCAGAATTTCTTTGTGTCCTTTGTTCAGGCACAGTTGCAATCTAGTAAATATCACAGTTTCTAGAAGTTAATAGTGTGTGTCTGTGCATGTGTTCAATTTTTTTAATTATACTAAGTAGTTTTAAAGTCCATTCAAAGTCTCTCCCCACACACCACCTTTTTCTGAGGCACCTGCAAAAATTGTCTCTCAAGAAGCATCCTAAAAGAAATGTCAGGCTTACTCAATTATTGCAAAGAAAAATGGCAGTGTTTACAAGTCCAATAATGAAAGACTAACTCATGTGTACACTGTTCAGGATCGTACTTCTAATCTTAAGAAGAAAACCTCACACTCAGATGTTTTCCCTGAATCTTGAATGACAAGGTCAGATAATAGTATCCTACTCTGAAATATCAATGCCACCGCAGAGACCTCCCGACTTGCTCCACAAACATGCTATATACACAAAAGAGTGAAAGGCGACTTCTTTGGCATTGAAGACCAGTAACCTGCAGATGAATTGCTTGCTGGTAATCCGTTCAAAACCCTTGGAAGAAGGGAAGGCAGAGTTGCCCCATGCTGGGATCTCTGACCTGTTTGAACAGCTGAAGTATCCCCTTCAACACTGTGTAGGTCTGCTTCCCTTCCCTACACCGTTGTCATGGCCTTGGTATTGAAATCACCGCAACACCATATTCATGGTAGTGAATCAAAATTTACATATTCAAGTTAATGCTTTGCAGCTTGTGGATCTTGGTGTGATAGTCCTAAAACATGAACATTCATTGACTGGCAGACCCCACATTTTAGAGGTTGTTTTTATTTTAAGAGAATGTTTTACATTTTATTTTACATTTTCCATTCAATTCTGTTTTCACTTCAGCTGACAAGTGTCTTTGCTTAATTTAATAATAAGAATACTAAGTGGTCCCATGATGTTGTCCCCACCCAGGTCTTTCTCTACAGAGGAAGTTGGTATTCTCACTCCTGTTTCAAAAATCCTTACCCCAATCATACATATGGTCAGAGTGTCTCCACAAAGCCACAGTTATTTAAAGGGACATCATCAAATAAATACAAACATGTTAACACAGGTTTCAGTGTTAGCCACTAAGTGAAATGGTTTCTTTCCAGTCATAAAGAGTCCCAGTAAGGTTTCTGTTAAAGCAAGGAAGTCTTTAGAGAGTTTGCTTTGTGCCAGTATAGCCTTGCAGAGTTCATGCTCTCAATAAAATTACTCCTGGTTTACATCTATAAAAGCTATAGTGGAATCAAGAGTAAGATGCTTGGATTGATGTTTATTTGGAAATCTTAGAAGTGTCAATCACTTGTACCTGTTTCTTTAACCTTGACACTACACACAGACTTCCTGCAATTAACTGCAAATGTTTGCACACAAAGCTGCCACCATAATACAAGCTTTTGTAAAATCATAGTCAGTGTTTAACCTTGAAGTGTGCCACTGTTGAAAATATATAGCTGCTATTATTAGGTAGAAAAGCCAGCTTTCTTGAAATATCAAGTTTAATAAGCACTCCTTGTAATAGAATTTCTTTGCACAGTGCAAGGGAGAAGAGTCGGACTGACTGCAGTGAGGGCCAAGAGTAGGTTTCTCAGCTGGCACAAATCAAATTATCACTCCTGAGTTTGGTTTGGAGATAATTTGTACCTGAGATGTCCTTGGTTTTCTTTTTTTTATTTTTCTTTTCCCCATCCTGTAAATAGGTAGAACTTGCTGCCTTTGCAATGCAAATACAACCTTCCTGAAGCTCCTGGATTAAAAAATATAAGTGGATACCTTGTGGTTAAGACTTGGACTGAGATCTCCTATTCCTTTTTGCTTTGCCTAATGTCCTTTTGCACAGGATGTTAGCAGCCTAAGTTGGAAGAGCACCATGACCAAAGTGTTTAATAAATCTTGAGGCTGCCAGTTTGAGGAACTCAAAAATCGGAAGTCAAATACCGAAGAATCACAATTGTAAAAACAATGAGACTTATGAATCAATGCTGGTCTCTTTTTGTCTCCTTTCTGAACAGTGAGAATTAGCACATGGCTATATCAGACTTTCAAGCTTACTGTTACAACCTCAGAATTTCAGACCTTAATTTTTGTTTTATTTTATATTTAAGGAGAGCAGACGCTCTCATGTAATGGCTTGTCTCCAAGAGCTGTGGCTTGGAGAGCACCCTGCTGATCACAAGACTCCCAATGAGCTCACCAGTGATTTAAAAATTGATCCATGGATCAATCCAGTTCCAGGATGTGGTGGGTTGACCTTGGCTGGATGCCAGGTGCCCACCAAGCTGCTCTGTCACTCCCCTCCTCAGCAGGACAGGACAGGGACAAAATAACTCATGGGTCAAGATAAAGGCAGTTTAATACAGCAAAAGCAAAGACTGCGTGTGGAAGCAAAGGAAAAACAAATTATGTTATTCTCTACTTCCCATCAGCAGGAGATGTTTGGCCAATTCCTGGAAAGCAGGGCTTCAGTACACGTAATGGTTGCTCTGGAAGATGAAAATGCCCCCTCTTCCATCTCCCTTTACTTAGCCTTTATAGCTGAGCTGATGTCATATGGTATGGAATATCTGTTTGGTTAGCTTAGGTCAGCTGTCCTGGCTATGGCCCCTCCCAAGATCTTGGCCACCCCCAGCCTACTGGTGAGGGGGGAATGTTGGAGACACAGCCTTGATGCTGTGGAAGCACTGCTCAGCAGTAGCCAAAACACTGGAGTGTTATCAGCACCTTTCTAGCTACCAATACAAAGCACAGCACTATGAGGGCTGGTATGGGGAGAATTAACTCCATCTCTGCCAGACCCAATATACTGGAAAAATTATCATTAATTAATTAGGTGGCGGGTGGTGAGTTCCAAGGGTTTTATTGCTATTAATTCAAACAGGAAATTAGAAATAAAAATGAAGGGTCAAAATAACTACAAATCCTGAAGAGGCGTTTTCATTAATCCTTTCAGTTCAGTGCCACAGAAGATTAATGAGTCCTGCTCAAGCTGAGATAGGCATCCCATACGAAACCTTCCAAAAATGTGTATTTCAGAACTAGGCTGGGGAGAAACAGCTAACAGGAAAAAGGAAAAAATGTCAACACAAACTCAAACTAAAATTGAAAATGAGACCAATGCTGCTTCAAATGTGCACCCGTATTTTCATATGCATATCCAGTGATTATCATTAAAATCACAGAAAGAAGATTCTTCTCCCCATGACCCAGCATCGTTGTGGATTATATATGCGTGGAGGAAACCCTTTGGAATTCTACCCCAAAGTTCACCCATAGCCTCCTCCCTCTTCTCTGATTTCTCGACCTCGGACTGTTTTATTGTGCCTTTTTTCAAAAGGTGCAATTTATCTGCAGGTAAGGGTTACCTGAGGATTTATTTCAAGTACTAATATTTTAAAGAAGTAGAAGTTGACTGAAATACCTGTATGAAAATACAGCATTTTCTTTCTTTACTTTAGATATGACCAGAACAGCTCACTGTAATTTGTAAAGCAAACTGTTCTTTGTCCACAGTTCACCGCTTTGTCAGATCTAGGATACAGTAGGCAACTTCTGCAAAACCCACCTGTTCAAGACTCAGATTCAATGCAGTATTAACAGCTGAAACTTCATTTATACTAGATATTCAGAAATTGGTGGTCTGAACCCAACACCGCAGTACAATGGCAGCCAGAGAACCTCAGCTAAACATATGGAAAGCCATGATTTCCCTGAGGTTACCTCACCATGTGCTTGAAGCCAGGGTAAGCTTGCTAGCCAGCTGTGGTTGTCAGGCTTGTTGTAAAGCACAAAGGAGGCTTTGAGTGCTCTTTCCAACCAAACTTCAAAACTCTCTAGATGAAAATGAGCAAACATGACAATCCCATTGAGATTCAATGTCTTCTCTTCCATGGCATCCTGTTCATTACTGGTAGCACAGTGGTCCCCTTCTTCTTGCTTGTCCAGACTGGTTGTAGAGCAGCCAAGAGAGATGACTTCTTGTAGGAGACAAAGTCACTGTGTAAAACACTAAATGGTTCCTGGAGGCTTGTGGTGGCTCCCTTGAAAAAAATTTTCTTTGCAGTTTTGCTTACCACAATAAGCATGTCTCCAAGAAAAAGAAGATACATAATGAGATTCACAAACCAGGAAATAATTTAAGTCTCAAACAGCTGAGACAGAGTGAAGATGGAGTAAACAGGAAAACAAAGCCTGGTGTGTTGCAATGGAGTCAGCTGTTCACAAGAAGAACTTGGGTGACCTCAGGCAAAAAAACACCTGAGAGTTCATCATACAACAGGAAGATGATTTATTTAATATCATGAAGCAAACCTCTTGGCATCAACTGATGCTGTCTGCGGAGGCACAGGACAACACACACAGACCAATGTGATCAGGTGAAGCCCACTTTACTAGAACATCAGACATCATTTTATACATTAGTTACATCTGTACATGCGTTTAGCTATTTTACTATTGGTTGCACACATTATTCACGCACTGTCCACGCATCCAGTTACACTTAATGATTGGTTATATCAACACTACACGCGCATAAACTTAAGACATAATTGGCTAGACTAACTAGAACATACGAGACTTGTTTCAGTCTAATTGGTCAAGATAAACTGCCGAGTTGAGGTTGTTTGTGCCAAGTTCTCTTTATCGTGGAATGCGCACCTATGTTTTTCTAATTGGTATCTTTCTTATTTTTGTCTTCTGTTTATTCTGTTCAAGGCCTTCTAAAGGCGTCTGGAATGCTCTTGTGACCGTTAGCTAAAAATGTTCCACAACAGCTGTCCTCATCTCTGTAGACAACATAGTTTTCCATAATGAAGTCAAGATACAAACAGATAAAGAGCCCCTGCTTGCATTTCTGCTCAAGCCTCCTGCCATGTATTATCTTCATCCCTTTCCCACTTATCACACTTCTCTTACTTTTGATGCCATCTCAGTGATTTGATCATGTATACTTCTTGCAACTGCCTCTTATCCTTGTTTCCCCACCTCTGTGTGTATGTCCTCTAAGCAGCAGCTACCGTCTTGTCTGTCCTAGTTTCAGCTGGGATAGAGTTAACTGTCTTCCTAGTAGCTGGTAGGGTGCTATGTTTTGAGTTCAGTATGTGAAGAATGTTGATAACACTGATGTTTTCAGTTGCTGCTAGTAGTGTTTAGACTAATGTCAAGGATTTCTCAGCTTCTCATGCCCAGCCAGCGAGAAAGCTGGAGGGGCACAAGAAGTTGGCACAGGACACAGCCAGGGCAGCTGACCCAAACTGGCCAATGGCGTATTCCATACCATGTGACGTCACGTCTAGTATAGGAACTGGGAAGGGGGGCGGAATCGCCGCTAGGGGACTAGCTGGGTGCCGGTCGGCGGGTGGTGAGCAATTGCACTGCGCATCATTTGTACATTCCAATCCTTTCATTATTGCTGTTGTCATTTTATTAGTGTTATCATTATTCGTTTCTTCTTTTCTGTTCTATTAAACCGTTCTTATCTCAACCCGTGGGTTTTGCTTCTTTTTCCCGATTTTCTCCCCCATCCCACTGGGTGGAGGGGGAGTGAGTGAGCGGCTGCATGGTGCTTAGCTGCTGGCTGGGGTTAAACCACGACATTGTCAAACATGATCTTTCAGTGATACCTCCTAGAAGAAACCCAGTGCTCCTACAGGAGCCAGCAGGATGGTCCCATGAAAAACAATGTGACCAGGAAGTCCCACTGCTTGTGTCCTTGTCCTTCCTCACTTTTTTGTGCTTCCCTCCATCTCTCCACTTCATCTCCAGTTGCCTTTACTTCTGTACAGAACTAAGAGTAGCCTCCAACCTGTGATAACAAATAATAACTGACACGCAAAGAGGACTGGCGAAAGGAAGAAAAGTGATTTCAGAATTGTCCTCTGTGAGGCTTCTACTTTTCCCTTGAAAACATCAAGCACCCATGAAAACAACTTAATACAATAATCATGACATAGGCCTGACAAAGTCTGGCATCTTCTGTTTTACTTGATGAACGGATTAGATGATTTTAAAACATCACTCACAAATACTTCATTGTTGAATCTCCCTGAAGGTTTTCATCAAGATGCAGGGCCCTGTCCCCATTCTCTAGCAAGGACTGAAAAGCAGAACTGGGATCACAAGTTTTCAGACTCCCCTTGCATCATAACATGCACTTCAGTGGATTCACCAATTCACTGTCAAATATTATCAAAAATAAGTTAAGTTAAACAAAAAACCTTTTCAAATCAATTCCAAATATAATACATAAGCTTCAGGTACACTTTTCCTCAGGGGTCACTGTATTTTTTTCATATTTGATTAACTAGTTCACAAATTTATCAATCTACCCTAGGACTTCTGTTCATCAGTGTAGTTTAATGAGGCTCTTCTCTGTATAAAACTAACATTCGAGCCTGCAATAACATGTATTTAAATCAAACCTCCAGCACAGTATGTTTTTGGCAAATATTCAGCAAATCCCACTCAGAGAATAAAGAAGTTGAAACAACAGATCCTTGCCACATTCAGCTGCTCTTAGAAAAGTCATGTTGAACACTCATGTATTTTCTGTCTTTCCTATTGGCTTTTTTTTTGCTTTCTTTCCTTTTTCATGCCATGGCAGATGAAGCAGATGTAACAAATTCTTTCCTTCACTGGCAGAAGAGTTTGCACCCAGCAGAACACTCGACCTTCAGAACCTCAAGGAGGAGCGCATGCTCCCAACTTTCTCTAGTCTTCTGCTGAAGGCAAGGATCTGTGAATAAATGGTGGCAAAGTGGGTGTCTCTTCACCCCCTACAGAGAATTTAAGCAGATGATGACAACCACCTTCTGCTATCAGACACTCCTTTAACTCAGGGCGAGAAGGTCCATGTTATGCAACTGAAATAAATGTTCCAACCCTCATGATGGTTCATACCTTGTCCTGTATTGCTACATGATGGAAATCTTGTTTTCAGCTACTTTGTTTTTAAATTTAGGAAATCGCACACATACATTCAGACACGTGTGCACACCCACTTCCAAAGAAAGTTCTTGTGGTTTCAAATTCAGCAAAAGCATGCAAAGGACAGAAATGTTAGAATTGAAAATGCATATGCAATGTTTTTGTGCAATTATAATACAGTCCCTAGCTGGCTAATTTAATTTTATTTTTTCAACTCCCTAACGATTTTTTACAACGTCTCTTATGGTCCTTCATTCTTACTTTTTATCCTAGAGTCATCTCTTTTTTTTTTTAAGTTGAAAGATTTGCAGAGAATTAAGACAGTGATTGTAAATACAAAAGGGTGTTGAACATTGCACAAGCAACTTAGAGTAATCTTTATTCATGTGGCTATTTTCCAGCTCCCTGATATGTTATCTGGGGGTCTGATTGGCAGAAGCACACAAAAAGCAGCTGCAGACAACAGTGGTGCCACACTGTGAACAGAGCTTGTCTCACATTACAAGGTGTTCTCGGTATCACATATAGGCATCCAAACCCAACAGCCCCTTTAAACTTTCTTATTCCCTCAGCTCCCTTGGTCCAAAGAGTGGAAAAGAGCACCCCAGTTCAATTCACCACGTCATCTGAAGACAAATTAAAGGGGAAAGCGTTCAGATACATCAGTGGCAAGCACCGCAGAAAAAAAAACAAGTGGAAATGATTCATGCTGTCCTCAGAGCAGGGTTTGATTAGCTCCCAGTATTAAGGAAAGGGGATGTGTCTTTGTCAGTGATGGAAAAACAAAGTATTGAACAGCTGCTCATTAAATGGGCACTGTGTATCATGAGCCCTGAAAGGAGGCATAAAACATATGTGATAATGTAATTAAAGACTATCAGAGCACAGGTGCACAAATGACTAAAGGAGTTGCCTGAGCAGTGTTAATTCGGGCATTGCTTCCATTTTGAGTCCCTGTTTTTGTGACCCTGTTAATATTCTCCGACAATAGGTATGAATGTGCATAGGCACACATGTACGTGTGTAGCTTTTATCTACAAATGTAGCAGTAATGCTGTCTTTGTGAAGTTCCTAATGACAGGTGAATGGTGAACATATTTAAGAAACAATTTCATAGCTTATACATCAAACGGGGATCATATGATCATTCATCAAATAAAACAGACCAAAGAGTTTCACTTAAATGAATGTGATTGTGTACAATTACAGTCATCCCCTCTTGTCCTCAACTAGGGGGCTTGAGTTTTCATTGCTGCTGTTTAGATGGCTACTAGTTAAACCAGTTCATACGCTGCTTGGCCCCTGTCATAGGGAAGGAGCACAGTCTCATGGAACTGGAAGCCACAGGCTCAGGCTTCAAACCCTACACACGCGCACACACTCCAGGATTGCCTTTTCCAAACTCAGCTTCCCTGCCTGCTGCTACCTAACCAAACTACCATTCCTCCAGACATTAAATTAAATCATAAAGCACTTCCCACTGCAGCATGAAGCTAGTGCTGGTTCACTGTCACGGCTGCACAATGCAAACGATTTCCTCTTCTCCAGCTCAGTGACTCCAATTGCAGGCAGGAAGAAATCAAGGCTGTCTGAAAGACAAAGCAAATTTACATGGCTGTAACACATAGCTGAGATCCATGATGCCTCTCAGGGTTGTTTCTTTAATTAGTTGGTGGAGACATCAGAATAAATGACTTGAAAGAGAGTGCAGCACCTAGGGCAGGTAAGGGAGTATGTCAGGAAAGGAGGGAAGATGATGCAGGGAGAAATGCAAACAAGGTTTTTTGGATGCCATGATTCAGTTAGATGCTAAATACACAATTGCAAGTCACTGGGCTGTTTTATTAGGTAAGGAATTCCTATTTGCCATTAAGGGAGCCCCAGACTTCAGTATAACAGCAAAAGTATGTTCTCAAATAACAGGTAACAGATAAAAGGAGATCTCATTGCACAGAGTATCACAGGTTTGCAAGTATCTGGCTTGTACCCACAGATAGCCACTTTCCAAAGTGGTAAGGATTATGGGGGCTAATGCCAGCCCTGCACTTTGTCTAGTCATTTAAGTCAGGCAGCAAGCTATGAGTTCAGAGCATCAGTACTTGACTCACACCGTGCCCTGTTGCAAATCACTGCACAACATGCAAAGTCATTCAACTAAAAGTCATTCATTGAAGCCTAACTGTCAAGTCCACGGAAAAATGATGAAGAACTCATGTCTCCCAACTCCGCTTTTCACAGCCACAGAAAGATTTTGAGTTTCCCTTGCTGAGTGCATGGTCCATGTTTACAGACATTAAAGCCAATAAGTTGGTGACAAAGCAGGTGAGAGAAAAACTGTACTCTGGCAGCTTTCTTGCCAGCCCCAGAGCCCTCCTCTTCCCCTGCACAGCTTCTGCTGCTGCTGTTTCTGCCACAAACTGAAGAAAAGGTCAGGCTCGCACCCCATCTTTCAAGGCCCTCATCCCATCATCCAGGTTCCTGCCTATCTGCTCCAGTTCTTTGGAGAAGCGGCAGTGTTACGAGCAGAGGCTGCCTTTGGTGACAAACAGTGGTTTGACCCATGAAGTAGGTCCCATGTTCCCTGGTTGACACTTATCAATTTAAGTTGACAAGAACAGAGGAGGTAGCAGCAGCCAGCAGTGCTATAAGACCATTTATTGACATTTCAATACATCTGGCATGCACCAGTAATGAGCCCTAGGAACGGGAGATGTTTAAAACAAAAGTTTAAAACCAAAACCATAATGGCGATAAAAGGCAATGGGGGAAAGGAGAAATAGGAAGCAGGGCAGAGGAGAAAGGGTCGGGGCACCTACTGTATCAGCTTTCCCATCAGAGAAGTCGCAATGTGAGCCCCTACTCTGAGATGTTAACTCCTCTGGGTTGCACCAGTGAGAGGGACACCTGTAGAGTTAAAGGGTTGTTGGGAACAGCTGGGTTTCCCTCCTGCCACCCTGTGAGCAATTGCACGTCTGGCCACTTCCAACACCTCACTGTAATGCACGTTATCTCTCTGAGCCTTTCTTCCCCTGTCCTTGCTGCACCGTGGGGAGTAGCTGAGCAGGAACATGCCAGGTGAGAAGAGCCTCTCACTGAAATTAAATACAAAATGATCCCACAAAAGCCCAGCCCGCAGCTAATGAAATCACCTTGTGCTGACAGCCGCTGCTGCAGAGGGAAATGTCCATGGGACTATTACTGCCAGCAATTTCGCTTAGCTGATGGCAACCCTGACCTTTGCTGTGCCCAGAGGCAATTTGTTTTCCTGGCTGCTTTTATTGGGTCTGGCTGAGATGGAGTTAATTATCCCCATAGCAGTCCTCATAGTGCTGTGCTCTGCATCTGTAGCCTCTCTTGAAGTCGTGGGTTCGAATCCCACCTCTGACACCATGGGGGTGGAATGTATTGGCTTTGTGTGGCAAGGTTTTGGGGGGGGGGAATTACAGGGGTGGCCTCCGTAAGAAGCTGCTGGGAGCTTCCCCTGTGTCCGACAGAACCAATACCAGCCGGCTCTAAGACAGACCTGCCGCCAGCCAATCAGCGATAGGGGGAACGCCTCTGTGATAACATTTTTAAGAAGGAAAAAAGTTGGGACAGGCGGAAGAAGGCAGCCGGAGAGAGGAGTGAGAACATGTAAGAGAAACAACCCTGCAGACACCAAGGTCAGTGAAGAAGGAGGGGGAGCAGATGCTCCAGGCGCCAGAGCAAAGATTCCCCTGCAGCCCGTGGTGAAGACCATGGTGAGGGAGGTTGTCCCCCTGCAGTCCATGGAGGTCCACAGTGGAGCAGATATCTACCTGCAGCCCGTGGAGGATCCCACGCCAGAGCAGGTGGGTTCCCAAAGGAGGCTGTGACCCCGTGGGAAGCCCGCGCTGGAGCAGGCTCCTGGCAGGACCTGCAGATCTGTGGAAAGAGGAGCCCACGCTGGAGCAGGTTTTCTGGCAGGACTTGTGACCCCATGGGAGACCCACGCTGGAGAAGTGTGTTCCTCAAGGACTGCACGCCGTGGAAAGTTCCCATGCTGTAGCAGTTCGTGAAGAACTGCAGCCCGTGGGAAGGGCCCACGTTGGAGAAGTTCGTGGAGGACTGTCTCCTGTGGGAGGGACCCCACACTGGAGCAGGGGAAGAGTGAGGAGTCCTCCCCCTGAGGAGGATGAAGCGGCAGAGATAACGTGTGTGATGAACTGACCGTAAACCCCATTCCCTGTCCCCCTGCGCTGCTGCGGGGGTTGGTAGAGAATCTAGGAGTGAAGTTGTGCCTGGGAAGAAGGGAGGGGTGGAGGGAAGGTGTTCTGAGATTTGGTTTTATTTCTCATTACCCTACTCTGGTTGATTTATAATAAATTGAGTTAATTTTCCCCAAGCTGAGTCTGTTTTGCCCGTGATGGTAATTAATTGGTGAGTTTATCTCTCCTGTCCTTATCTCAACCCACAAGCACTTTGTTACATTTTTCTCTCCCCTGTCCAGCTGAGGAGGGGGAGTGATAGAACAGCTTTGGTGGGCACCTGGCGTCCAGCCAGGGTCAACCCACTACACTGCTGGAAAGCTGGAAAGTACCAAGAGACATTACAAAAATGATGCACACCCTGCCCCTGTCTCACCATCATTTGCTACGAGACGGCTCTCTCGTGAAGGCTGCAGCTGCCAGCAGCTGTGGCACAGCTCCCGGCTGGCTCCATATGGTGACTCACAACGTGGCGTTTGGTGGGGGCTGCTTCTGTTGGACCGTCTCACTACTGAGCAAGGAGCAGGGGGACTGCAGGCTCCAAGGTTCTCAGATCTCTGCTGTTCCCTTGCTGTTCAGCTAACGCAACCTTTCTTTAAACTCTGGATACATTTGCAGTAATAAACAGTGAAACATTACTTCTAAATGGCAGCTTAGAGACAGTTGCAGCAGATAAAGTAATAGCCATAGGAAACAAATTTCAGTCCCCCAGAGAAATCTGTTCAAAATCAAGCTGGGTATCTATTCATGTCACACATATCCAAGATACCCATGCAAATATCCTTGCAGACAGTTCAAGGTCCAGGGTAACACACGGTCCAGAGAACAGCTTCTGAAGTCCGGTTGCTTTGACTACTGAAATCTTTGGAAACCTAAAAGTCAAAGCATAAACATACACGTAGACAAAAATAATCACCTCGACCTGAACTGACCGTCTGTGTAGTCTGGAGGGCTCTCACTATCTGGGCAAAGAGCTAGACAAACACCTCCCTTCTGCTGTTCCCAGATAGCTGGAAGCACGCTCACTGCAGTCAGTCACCCAGGGAGGGGACCATACAGGTGTGGGTCAGAGAGAATAGCCTGCATACAAGGAAAAACACGACTCCTGGAAGACCAGATTAAGGGGTATGAGACAGTGCTGTGGCAGAGGAGAGGGAGAGGTCCTAGTCATCCCATGTTGTTCCCTCAGAGAGAGGCTCCCACGCATCCATCACTCCAGCAACACTGGAAAGCCATGAATTAGTTGCAGTGAAACACAGGAAATTCTCCTAGTTAAGGAGCGTCATGGGCTGAAATGAGGGTTCCGCAGCTCCTGGCAAGGTGCAGAGCAGGGAGGGCAATAGGAGTATGCAGAGACATAGGGGAACGGGGGCAGCTGGCAGTACCACTCAGCTCCATGGCTGTCCCCCACCACAGGACTGCCCTGGTCTTTATAGGAAAGGTTTTGCCTCTTGGCTTTCCTGACCTGGTCATACACCTTTCCCAGAAGACCTCTCACTGTTGACCAGAAAGGATCATCATAACTGAGCTCGCTTATTGCTCACAGGCATCAGGTCTCCAGCATCTTCATGCTACAAAGTGTTTCTGGAAAGCAGAAGCTCTCCCCTGACTCAGTTGTCACCATCATCCCCAGTCTCGTGTTCCCTATCGGCACACACAGGATTGCATAAGAACAGTCATGTTAAAAGTTCACCTAACAGAAAAGATTTAAGGAGAAAAGAGTGAAGTAAAGTCAGTTTGACCAAGGTCAACTTTTTGTTCTATCTTCCCATGAAAGATGCATAGAGTTCATTTGTTCCATCTTTGGAAATCATAATATTCTGTATTTATTACAACAAAATTTCCCGTCCTGAATTCCTTCGGCCTTCATGAAAGTTACTAAAGACAGCAACAACTGAATAAATACAGCTTTTACTGGGCTTTTGGGAAGCCAAGCTCCTACACTAGGACTTGTCTCAAGTTTTCTACAGCAGTTACAGATCTTCCTTAAGAGACTAATCCAGATGACTCAAGCAGTAGAGGAGACTACTGTTAATTTTAATTTTATGCCAGATCTCACATATAATGAATGCAGCTCTTCCATCCTCTGGCCTGCCACAAAGAAATGCTTGTGTTTTTTTCCCCAATAGCTGCATTTAGAGGATAGGACAACTAGACTACCATTCAGATATCTGGTTTCATTTCCAGTTATGTCATCACCATTTCCTGTTTCTAGGTCCTTTCTTCTTTTGTCTCTCTGGGGCATATAGGTAATCTGCTTTGTAAAGCAGAAAGCTTCTTGCTATGTGTACAGAAAGCAGCTGGTACAAAGGGATGGGGATCCCAACTGCAATCTCTGAGTCTAATATAAACATAATTAATTCAGTATCAGTATATGGTGTTATTGATATTGTTTCATGAAAGACAGAAGAAAACTCCTCTTGGGTTCTTGGTATGTCTTGGATCTCTGAACCATCAGAGATTTAATGCCAATCCTCATTATCCTCAAACAAAACATATTTATAGACTTCTTTGCTTCTGGGTCCAGTGACCCTCATAGTGTGCACCTGCCCTCAGACAAGCTGCCAGGTTTGCACTCAAGTCCAGATTTATTCAGAATGATGCTCAGGCAGGAATTATACAAAAATCATCTAGGACGTTGGCCTTTTCAGTGGTGAAAATCAGCAGCATTAGGTCTGACTTAAAGATGCTACATCATTTATAGCTGTTGAAGAGCTGGGTCCTTCATATTCAGCTCTAGCTTCTAAAATATGGATGTGAAACAAAGCTGTAGAAGCAGAAGGTCTACCTGGGCAGGCAGAAGCACCAACAGCTGGAGAAATGTTTGGTTAAACTTCACCTCTCCTAAAGGAAGTGTGAGTCCCACAAGCCTCTTTCTGAAGTTTTTTTTCTGATACATCAGTTTTGATTGCAGGTATTGGACAGGCTGCTCAGCTGCGAGATCTATGTCAATCAGACCTCCTGTGCTAAGTCAGCCTTCATCCACTTACCAAGGAGAAATACAATTCTGCTGGAATTACTTCTTAGTGCTTTTGCTTATGGGAGCAGGACTCCAGCAGTATATGAACAGCAAACTCTGCAAACACTTCCTTTCAGTTCTGCTGATGCCCTTCAGCCCATGTCGTGCAGTGACCATTACTACATCTGAGTCTGCTCAGCACCATCCCCAACTGGTGAGCTGGATTCCCTGCCATGTCAGGTCATGCTCCTTTCCTCTGTGACCAAGGTAGCTTTTGAAATGAGGTCTCTGGAGAAAAATATGTAGATCCTTCCCTTGCCACTCTCACATCATCCCTCTGTTATATTTCATTCAGAGAGGACAAAGGAGCATCCTTTCCCAGGAACTCAACTAGATTTACACATCTAAGAACAATTACAAGTCATTCCCTAAGAGATAGCAGTTAGTCCTCTGCAGCAGCTGCAAAAAGCAAGGACAGGAGAAAAGTTTTAGCCTGAAAAATGAGCCTGTTCATGGCTATTTACTCACATGCCACCTCCCTTCAAGCCCCTCTGGTAATGGGTTCTCTCCTGCTGAACATGTCCCACAGCTTCCTATGATATGGGTAAGCAGAGCCCCTGAGGGCTCCTCCGTTGCCCTTCCTGAAACTTTTTTCACAGGTCCTCGTCCCTGCAGCAACAGGGGAGATCAACACCATCTCCCTCCACACAGCTTTTTAAGAAGGCATTAAAATTTCTCTAGCAGAGCTGAGGTGGACTTGTTGTTTCCCCCTCGAGATTAGGAGCTGGAAGTTCTCCAGGATGGCATAGACTTTTGTCATTAAGCTGTCTCACACAGTAGATCCAGACAGATCAAACACCATCTGTATTTACAGAGGGCACTAGAGCACCTTTTATTTCTGCTGTAAAAGCCAATTCTCTGTGGCCTTTTTTTGCTTAGACATCGTCTGGGGAAGAACAGGTTTGCATTAAACAGGGGTGCAGATAGTGGAAAAGTGTTGCATCATTTTCTCTTGTTTATATTCTTTTACAGAAAAAAGGTGAAAGAGGTGGTTTGGGAGGGTGGTTATGTCACATTTTCTTGGACCTTTAGCAAATGTCAAGGCTAATCTTGGTGAGGTTTAAAAAAAAATTCCAGTCTACCACCCCTTGCTGCTGATGGCCTCTTCTCCCAGTGAGAGCAGGGCAGGTGGAACAAGCATCCATCCATACTGATGCGCTCTGTGATTAAGTAATTGAGTGCTACAGAATATAGAAACAGAAAATGGTGCTGCTGTTTAATTGCTTCTAATAGTGGTGCCTGTTGGGATGAGGAACAGGATAGGGAGTCACAGGTGAGAAAAGATTTATTAAATGAAAAAATAATGTCTGCAACATGGCACACCAGGATGAGACTCACCAACTTTGGACTTAAGCTGGAACTAATAGGACTTAAATTCAAGCCCAGAGGAATGAACTCCTATTCCAATAGCAAACATTTGTTACCTTCCCGTCAGGGAGATTTCTTTGCATGCATTGTATTCAAGGCCACCTCTGGCTTGCCAAGCCCTGCCATGGCAATGCTTTCTGTACTACCCCTTTCAAAGGATCCTGAGGGTCTCTCTGGGTCGCAGTCTGCCCTGCAGTACATGACCAAGACACAGCTCAATCTCCAACATTAAGGCAAAGAAATGACACAGGGGAACAGGATTTCTAAATTTCTGTGCATGAATGGGGCCACATTTCTTTACAGAATAGCCAAGGCACAGCAGAACAGCGTAGTACCTCCTACAGCGAGCAAGGTAAGAGTGTGTCTTCAAGCCTCAGAAGGAGGACACAGGCAGGCTCAGATGCTCACCTAGCTTCCTCACTGCATCGAAGTGCATCATACTCCCACTGAAGGTAACAGAAGCCTGCTATTAATATCACAGAATCATAAAACAGTTTGTGTTGGAAGGGACCTTAAAGATCATCTAGTTCCAACCCCCCCCCCCGCCGCCATGGGCAGGGACACCTTCCACCAGACTAGGTTGCTCAAAGCCCCATCCAACCTGGCCTTGAACACTTCCAGGGCTGGGGCATCCACAAACTCTCTGGGCAACCTGTTCCAGTGCCTCACCACCCTCACAGTAAAGAATTTCTTCCTAATATCTAATCTAAATCTGCCCTCTTTCAGTTTAAAACAGTTAGCCCTCGTCCTATCACTACACTCCCTGTTAAGTCCCTCCCCATCTTTCCTGTAGGCCCCCTTTAAGTACTGGAAGGCTGCTACAAGGTCTTCCCAGAGCCTTCTCTTCTCCAGGCTGAACAGCCCCAACTGTCTCAGCCTGTCTTCATAGGGGAAGTGCTCCAGCCCTCTGACCATCTTCATGGCCCTTCTCTGGACTCACTCCAACAGATCCACATCCTTCTTATGTTGGGGGCCCCAGAGCTGACCACAGTACTCCACGTGGAGTCTCATGAGAGTGGAGTAGGGGGCAGAATCACCTCCCTCAACCTGCTGGCTGCTCTTCTTTTGATGTAGCGCAGGATATGGTTGCCTTTCTGGGCTGCAAACAGACATTGCCAGGTCATGTTGAGCTTCTCGTCAACCAACACCCCCAAGTCCTTCTCCTCATGGCAACTCTCAATCCATTCTCTGCCAGCCTGTATTTGTGCTTGGGATTGCCCTGACCCACGTGCAGGACCTTGCACTTGGCCTTGTTGAACTTCCTGAGGTTCACATGGGCCCACCTCCCAAGGCTGTCAAGGTCCCTCTGGATGGCATCCCTTCCCTCCAGCACGTCGACCGCACCACACAGCTTGGTGTCATCGGCAGACTTGCTGAGGGTGCACTCCATCCCACTGTCCATGTCACTGACAAAGATATTAAACAGCGCCGGTCCCAAAACCAACTCCTGAGGAACGCCACTTGTCACTCGTCTCCACTTGGACATCGAGCCACTGACCACAACTCTTTGAGTGCAGGTAAATGATGTCCGTTGCTCTTCCGTTATCCACCACCACTGTAACCCTGTCGTAGAAGGTCACCAAATTTGTGAGGCACAATTTGCCCTTAGTGAAGCTATGTTGGCTGTCACCAACCACCATGTCCTTATTTTCCATGTGCGTTAGCATAGTTTCCAGGAGGATCTGCTCCATGATCTTGCCAAGCACAGAGGTGAGGCCTGTAGTTCCCTGGGTCTTTTTTCCCCTTTTAAAAATGGGGGTTATGTTTCCCCTTTTCCATTTTTTTTTTCCCCACTGGTAGAGAGGAGCATACCACCTAGAGGTCCTGTTAAAAAATAAATAAATAAAATATCACCAAAAAAAAAAAAAATCATGCTTCTGTTACTCAGAGTTTGGCTTTCTCAGTACTGATTTCACTGCAACCTACATGAGAAAGAAAAACCTCCCTGTCTGACAGCCTAAGGGCCAGCGCTTCTGCACAAGCACTTTATTCTTCCCTGGGAACAAGATTGTCATGCAAACACAACTACATCTTGGAAGCTCCCAGAGCTGACAGGGCATAAGTATTCAGCAAATAAGCACACATCTATACATAAAAAATCTGAATTTATTCAAGATGATGCCAGGCTGCTGGCTATCCACATAATATAGCATTCATGCCTGTGCAAACCACTGTCATATTGCCGGCACTTTTATGCAATCCTGGAGCCATGTACAACTAAATCTGTATAAAATCAGATAATCTGCTCCAAAGGAAAAGCAAAGAAATTGAATGCAGCTTGGTGGAGGAAGGGAAAAGAATGCTGCAGAAAAAATGAACAGAAAACAAATGTAAGCATATTCAAATGTCTGTGACATTCTTGTGGACTTGTAGCAGGAGAAAAAGGGAGAAATAAAACCATCTGATATACAGTGTCTAGCCATCTATGGTAACTTATACTGCCTGTCACCAATTTTCCCCATTTCCTTTTGGCCAATTAAGTGCTCATCATTCCCCATCAGACCTACATTAAAGTGGGATTGCTCTTTGTACTAATTTCTTCAATATTTTGGCCAGCTTGCTCCTGGAGACACCTAGTTATGTTTATCCTGCCCACTGTGCAGGTGTGCTTGTTTTGGCTGGGTAGAGTTAATTTTCTTCATAGTAGCTAGTATGGGGCTATGTTTTGGATTGGTGCTGGAAACAGCATTGATAATACAGATGTTTTCATTACTGCTGAGCAGTGCTTACACAGAGTCAAGGCCTTTTCTGCTTCTCACCCCACCCCACCAGCAAGTAGGCTGGGGGCGCACAAGGAGTTGGGAGGGGGACACAGCTGGGACAGCTGACCCCAACTGACCAAAGGGATATTCCAGACCATATGACATCATGCTCAGCATATAAAGTTGGGGGAAGAAGAAGGAAGGGGGGATGTTCAGAGTGATGGCATTTGTCTTCCCAAGTCAGCGTTAGGCGTGATGGAGCCCTGCTTTCCTAGAGATGGCTGAACACCTGCCTGCTGATGGGAAGCAGTGAATGATTTCCTTGTTTTGCTTTGCTTGCATGTGAGGCTTTTGCTTTACTTATTAAACTCTCTTTATCTAAACCCATGACTTTTCTCACTTTTACTCTTCTGATTCTCTCCCCATCCCACTGTGATGAGGTGAGCGAGTGGCTGGGTGGTGCTTGGTTGCCAGCTGCAGTTAGACTACGACAGCAGGGCAGCTCCCTCCTAGGGAAGGGGTTTCCCACAGTGATCCAGTGCTTTGCTTCAGCAGAAGCAGCCACAACCATGTGAATGCCTAGAGTTTAGTTTCTCATTTTCTTGGTGTCTGATCTGCAAGTTGTAAGTTTCTCTGGGAAAGGAGCATGGGATACTTTAATTGGGCGTCAGAGATTTATGTTTGATATATCATTTCCACTGAGAGCTTCGGACTCTCCTGAGCCAGCAGCAAGCACAAAAATGGCTGTTCTAAGTCAGGCCAAAGATGAAACTGCTCCAGTGTCTTGTCTGTTATAACTGTCAATAACAAACACCGAGGTGAACAGCATAAGAACACGATGAAAATAGAGTGACCCTTTCCCAGTTACATTCTCCTACCTTCTGGCAACCTGCTGTTCAGAAGTTTTCTGTGATGTTATCGCTCTGAGGTTAAAAGTAGCCTGTGGCAATTTCTTCTATAACTTTTTCTAACTGCATTTGGTCATCTGTCAGCGCATGCAGTTTAGTGGCAGCATAGACAGACAGTGGTAGATACAGCAGGAGGCAGTTTCTGTACTTGAGATTTTATTCTGCATGAGACTGAGCCGTGCATGATGCATGCTATGTTGGCATTGGGTGTTCTGGAGGTGAGTGGATAACTGGCAACTTCTAAGTGAGGTAAAAACTGAATTCAGATGAAGTACCCAGGCTGCAGACACATTCAATTAATTTCATTAGACAGGGATCTCCCCCAGGCTAAAAGGCTTCAAGTGGTGGAGGAGATAAATTATCTTTCCAATTCAGACTCATGGCCACCCGCCACCTGGGAGCCTGCTTGGATTATTATTAATTTTCCCCCCCTCAGCAGCAGTGGAAAATATCTGTAAATAGATTCAGGAAAAAGGGACATTTCCAGAATATAAACTCCAAGCTTTCCCTTGATTGGTTTCAAACATGACTCTTGCAACATCCTAAATTCCCCACTCGTCGTGCAAGCCTATCAGGTTTCTCTTGATGTTTAAAAAGACTGCCAGACGTAATACTATTTCATCATTTCCTCCACTAGATGGGTTACTTTTGGGGGGGCCAAAGTACAGTGATTTTCGCTGACCTTACAAAGAGACAGAGATAAATAGCCTTTAAGGGGAAAAGATAGTGTTCTGTCATAAGATGACATCAAAGAGCTTGGTAAAGCACAAATTGATTTGAAGTTAGGAGGACAGCATAGATGTGGAAGGACAATCAATAGCTGTAGGAAAGTATTGTTCCATTTTTCAAGACAGAAAAATTCACCTGCACTGGTGTACAAGCGATTTCTAAACATATTTTTTCTGCAAATAGTTTGAGAACAAAACAGTGGGAAGGAAAAAAACAAGAGAGGGAGATATTATTTCAGAAGCTTCACAAACTTCTTCCCCTGTATATCATGATGTGACAAATCTTGGGGAAAAAGAGAGTGAAATTCTCATCCTGTTCTGGCCCACTGACATTAAGAGAAAAGGCCAGGCTAGAGCTAAGTGGCCGGATATGTTTACCCCTACTCCCAGCACTGCACAAGACAGCAGGAGATGGTTCCTTTTAACAGGGATGCGAAGAAAGACCAGGAGATCAAGCAACGGCTGTGTCCTTGGCCTCTGTAGGAGTGCGATGACCCCAGCAAGTGCTGGAGCCCAGAAGGCAGCCCAGGATGTCAGCTGTGTCTTACAAAAGCTGCTGATATTGCACTGTAGAGCAGTCCTGCTCCCGGATCAGCAGAAGACAACAAGGCAAAGTATTGACATTAGGGTTCATACTGCAGTGTAGAAACCCCCAAGGTGCTGGCCAAAACGGGACTACCGTGGTGCTGCTCAGTATCGTACAGTGCACTGTATGGGAGACTTTTGCTATTAAACATCTTGCAAATTAGGCAGGTACAGAGGAAAAGAAGGGGGTCTGTGTAAACAAAGTGCTCTGGGGACAGCAGATGTTCCACCTTTTCTCCCTCTTTCTTAAATAAATCTAAATACATTAGACTGGAGGGGTGAGAAGGGTGGACACACTTCTGATGTGTGTGTTTGAAGACTTCAGTGTTTGGTGTTTCAAACACTTCTTCTGGTGTTTGAAGACTCCAGTCAGGCAGAGGCCTTAGAGGCAGGGCTACTGCAAGCTCACTCCCTGCCTTAGCTAAACAAAACCAAAGCAGCCACCCTCCCTTCTTTTCAGCACTGGTCATACCTTACTCACCTGCTGGGCAGGAGCTGCCCCACGCTGCTGGGCTGCAGGAGGTGAGCCAGGCAGCCTGCCTCCAGGGCAGCTGAGTCACCTGTCCCTGTCCATCAGCGCCTGCAGGAGATTAGTTATGTCCCTACATTCCCTGTGGGAACTGACACAAAACCCAATTGTTCTGGCTCCCAGTCCCCCTAAACCCATGTCCCCCTTCCTCACAAGGCTGCATGTATATGATCTCCAGGGAACCTTGAAATGGGGATCAATATTGCACTAGTCACATGGATGTCCTATCAATGTCTTTTAAATTATGATAACACCACAAGAATTTTGTTTCATTTTTTAATCCTATGAGCTAAATTGCTGCTGACGAAATGAGAAAGCAAAGCAGTTCCACCCTCAATGATTTGGTCAGCCCTGTACCACTGCTTTAGACTATGCAATGGGGGAAAGTCTAACACATAGGCAGGTTTGAGAAACTGAATTGTTTGGCTGCAGGCCAAAGTGTAAAGTGTAAAGACCAGGAGAGAAGGAAGGGAAGCAGAGCTGAAGTGAGAATGAATGATAGGAGGGACCAGGAATCAGTTTCCCAAGTCACAGATAGAGTACACAGCAGAGGAGGATGCCACAGCACCAGGCATCATCATCTTTCCCATCAGTCAACTTCCCTCCTGCTTCTGCTCCCGGGAGAGGCAGAGCCAGGTCTTCCCCTACCACACTCGCTGCCACTGTTGGTGTGGTATCCTCACAGGAGGAAGGGAGAGGTGACAGCAGTGGCTGCTGCATTCTGCCAACAGATTTATTTTCTCTGTCCCTGTCTCCCACTGGGCATCCTTGTACACCCCCCCATATATGCATGTGCACACATGAGAAGGATAAGCTGCCATACATTAATAGGACTATTAGTAATATGTAATGGAATTGTCAAAGCCACCCAAAGCTGGCATAGTAGGTAATTCTTCATCATTAAAAAAACTGCCAGCAGAACAGCTACCAGCATCCAAATGTTTAATTTTCAGATTGAGGAAGCACGAAGCTCTCTGTGGGCTGCTCGACAGGGAGGTGACCCCGTGGCCGCTATCCCTCACAGGCATTAAGGAAGTGTCACTGGCAGAAACAATGGCAAGCTGATATCGACCAGACCAGAGCTAATCACCAGAACCCAAAAATGGGACTTTACCAACCTATGAAGAAGTTACGCCTGCAATAAAAATGAAGAATAACAAGCACTTTCATTGTCATATCTGTGTACCCTGGTCCCAGTCAGGACAGCAGCGTGGCAATACTGGGACACCTGCAGTGTCAGCTCAGCTGCCTTGAATTATCCATGTATTTCCAGGATGCAAAAAGAGCCAGGGAGTGTCAGTCCTCCCAGAAGTTATTGTTAATATTGCAACTGCAAATCGAGGCCCTGGCCAGGGCCCCGTTCTGTCGGTGATGAGACCAGCAGTGGCAATGGTAAATTGGCAGCTAAGCGCTAGATTGAGCTGGACAAGGAGATTCCTGAAGCCCAGGAAACCCGAGGGAGAGCAAAGAGACCTGTCCAGAGCCAGCAGGTCTTGCGAGAGAGGCTGATGTGGTGTGGGCATTACCAGGGGGAACCACGGGAGATTTAAATGGCCCTGAGGAGCGCCAGTGACCAGGAGCATGGCAACAGGGCGTGGTGTAGCAGTTTGCGCAGCAGTTCACGTGACAGTTCGCATGGGGGGGTGCAGCCCCTCTTCCCAGCTCGAGAAGGCTACTCAAGCAGAGGGCATCGGCCTCAGTAGGAGACCCAGCTATCGTTGGCAACTTGGGTGAGAGTCATTACTAGGAAAAATGTGATGATGCAGACAGAGCTCCCAAGTAAACATGCAGCTGTCCAGGTCTTTTACTGCAGGGAGTGCCTGAGTCTATCACTGGTGCCCGAGGGCAGCAGGGACAGCTCCTGTGTGCCGTGTGACCAGGTGGATGATCAGCTCAGCCTGGTGGCACAGCTGAAGAAGGAAGTGGAAAGGTTGAGGAGTATCAGGGAGTCTGTGAGGGAGATAGATTAGTGGACCCACACACTACCAACCCTGAGGCAGAGGCAGCAGATGGAAGCTCCACAAGAAGCAGAGGATCCCCTACCCTCTTGCCACCAGGCAGGAGGAGACCTAAGAGATGGAGAGGAATGGATAAAGGTCCTTGCTTGGGGAGGCAGGTGAATCCCTCCTGCTATCCATCACCTTCCCCGTTGCCCCTACACAGCAGGTATGGGACTCTGGAACTTGAGGACCAGGCCAATGAAGAAAAGGATGTGGATGAAGGCCTACCCAGGGGGTGCCTCGGCTGAGTCAGTCAGCCACACACATGCTGGCAGCCTCTGAAAAAAGGAAAAGGAGGGTAATTGTCGTAGCTGATTCCGTTCTGAGGGGGACAGAGGGCCCAGTAAGCAGATATGACCCATCTCACAGGGAAATCTGCTGCCTCTGTGGGTAAAAGACATTACTAGGAAACTACGTGGTCTTGTTCAGCCCTATTATTATTGCACGCTATTAGTTGAGCAGGTTGGGAGGGATCAGATTGCAGAGAGAAATCCAACGGCAATACAAAGGGAATTCAGAGCACTTCTCCCACAAGGAAGGTGCCAGCCCTGAAAGCTCCTGCTGCTCTTCACCTTACCTCTGCAGCCTATTCGCAGGCACAACAGCACTGGGCATCTGTGCTTTCCCCGAGATGGAACATCTCATGGTGCTCATTCTCGGCAGAGACTCCTTCCGAAGTGGCAAACGTCCGCCTCCTTCTCCCACAAAAAAGGTGCCAGCCCTGAAAGCTCTTGCTGATCTTCACCTCCACTTGGCAACCTATTCACAGGCACAACCGCACTGTCCATCAGTGCTTTCAAAGACACTTAACAGCTCACCGTTTTCAGCAGAACCTCTTTCCGAAATTGCAAACCAAAGGGAATACCAGACCGTATGATGTCATGCGCAACATATATATTTGGGGGAAGAAGAGAGGCAGGTGGGTGTTTGGAGTTATGGTGTTTCGTGGTTTAACCCTAGCCAGCAATTAAGCACCACGCAGCCGCTCACTCACTCGCCCGCCACCGACTGGGATGACCATTTGTGAATGGTTTTGCCATCTTCAATAGTATTTTGACAAGTTTAGTTATAGGATATGAAGTTTCTTCTATTTAGGTCACTTACAAGTAAACTTGCCTTATTGTAACTGAAAATCCAGAAGGCCCATGACTAGGTTTTGGCTGTTTAGTTGTAGGTTCCAAAAAGATGATTTGATAACGTATTTGTAAGATTTCAGTGGCCAAGGACCTGTGACATAGTAACTATCGCATTTCACCCTGTTTGTTGATGTTATTCTGGTCAGAGGTGGCATTGAGTATAGGTGAAGGGAATTCTTGTCTCTGATACTGGCTTCACCAGAAAATATAAAGGAAGGTTGCGTCGCTTCTACCTCTGCAGCCAACCTTTGATTAAACAGTATTGCCACCACTTCCCTGCATATCCCTCTGACAAGCACTAAATTCACAAGGAGGTGTTGCATTTCTTGCAGGTTCTGATGATGCTTTGTAGGTTATGTGCATTTAAATTCAGAGATTAATCCTCACTACTCTAACTTTCTGTTCTTAGATTAAATACTGTGCACCAATGAAGATGATGTGGGAGAGGATAATACATTTTAGTTTTTAAAATGGGCAAAACATGCATCAGTGAAATATAACTTATCAGCTAAATGCCACTGAGATCTTTAATGGCCCGAGGTTGTATAAAATGCATTTTATTGAAAGATGTTGCTTTTGGTAACATAGTCTCTCTGAACAGTAGAATGATTCTTTGGTGCTGTTTGTGGAGGAACACGGTCATCCTTCTTGGAAGAAATAAAAGTAATTAGCCAAGAGGGGTAAATGGAAATACGACCGTGAGAATAAAGTCTGAGCCCTGTGACTCCTGCTCTTTCTGGCCCTGTGGTTTGTAGAACTGAGCAGTGTTCTGCTCTGTCCTCCCCGGTGGCTTCAGTTTTCTGTGGCTCTGTCCATGTTTTGGCGGCTGCTTTGTCTTTTTCTTGTCCCTTGCGAGTTTCTGGGGTCCGAGTAAAGAAATGTTATTTAGCAGTCAACCACATGAGGGAGTTTAAGGACTAGACTTAAAAACTGGATAGACAATTTTGAAATGAAATGTTTTGCGGCTGACAGAGTGGATTTATAATGAGCGGCAGTGTAGGCTAGAATTTATGTGCTTGCTAAACCACACACATTTATGCTTTTCCAGGAGGAAGGCTTTGAGTTTGTTGTTGCATGTTTGTTCTTAACTGTTTTAAGACACATGAATTAAGAATAGCAGGTGATGTTATAGTAGTCAAAATAAAGTTATATGATTTGCAGACACTTGTTCTTAGTGTGTAAAAACAAATTAAAGAAAGACCACTCTTCCCCTTGATAAAAATATGGTAGTCCTTAATTTTATGCTGCCTTCTGGGATGCCATTGTCAGAGTTACAGTATTTGACTAAATCCGTATTTTAATTCCATTTTCTTTGGCAGTAACCTAGATCTGAGAAGCAGTGTAAAGGTATATTTAGACATAGGGAGAAAGAAAGATAAGAGCAGCCAGCCTGAATGAGACCACAAGTTTCTTTAATACAGACATGCCCTCTTCTGTTTCCTTGTTACTCATTTTCATCCTTTAACCCCACACCCTTGTCTTTTATTTTGTTATCCCCTGGATTCGTTTTGTTTTTCCTCCTGTCTGCCCTGCCCCATACCTGTAACCCCTATCTCCTCACCCCTTTTGAGATGAGGAAGAGGCAGAACCTAATTTATTGCTATTTTTCAGTTGTTTTGGTCTTTTCAACACCCCAAAATCTGTACCACCAGCAGTTTTAACCATGATACTATTCATCTC